>NC_047123.1:8868478-9189311 GCF_902500255.1 Thalassophryne amazonica | reverse complement strand
AATCAGTATCTAAGGATCGGGAAAAATTACATCAATCAGCATTAAAGGCCAGTGATCAATGTGCAACAATCATCATTAAATCATGATTAAAGATTATCAGGATCAAATGTTTGTTATTAGGATAGAAGGTCCGTGATCAGGATCAGTGTGCAACAGTCAGGATCTAAAGATCAGGAAGAAATACAACAATCATCATTAAAGGCCAGTGAATAGGATCCATGTGAAACAATCACGATTAAAGATTATCAGGATCAAATGTTTGTTATTAGGATAGAAGGTCAGTGATTAGGATCAGAGTGCAACAATCATGATTAAAGATTAGTTATCAGGATCAAAGGTTTGTTATCAGGATAGAGGGCCAGTGATCAGAATCAGTGTGTAACAATCAGTATTAAAGGTCAGTGATCTGGATCAAAGGGTAGTGATCAGGATCAATGTACAACACTCAGAATTTAAGGTTAAAGATCAGGATCAGGGTTTCCAAAAAGGGGAGAATAAGGAGAAGGATTCTTGGGGCCCAGAGAGGCAATTCAAAATCCCTGGCAGCGCCCCTGATCAGGATCGAAGATTACTGATCAGGATCAAAGGTCAGTGATCAGGATTCAAATTCAGCAGTTGGAATCAAAGATCACTATTCCAGGTTGAAAGGTCAGCATAATAATGAAATTAAATAAAATAAGAGCAATCAGAGATATCTGATGTCCACCAATCTGGATTCGGCTCACCTCCTAAATTCAGTGGACTCTTCCATCCCCTACTAATATCTATCTGTGGTGCAAATTTGGTGAGAATCTGTGAAGTAGTTTTGACATAATCCTTAAAAGCCTATATAAAGTGAAACTTGATCCAGAATCTGGATCCAGATCACCTCCAAAATTTAATGGAGTCTTCCATGGCCAAACATGCATCTGTGGTGAAAATTTTGTCAAAATCCGTGCAGTAGTTTTGGCGTAAACCTGCTAACAGACAGACAGACAGACAAATAAATGAATTTAGGTTATTTTATTATCTCCTTGGTGGATGTTGTAAGTGATCAAAAGTCAAGAACATGATCAAAGACGATAAGAAGATAGTGGATCTACTCTACGCTCTGGGTTTAGAATAAACCAACTTAGTGGCTGTTGGATATTTTATGTAATAAATATCTTCTTGAAACACTTGGTGACCTCTAACAGTAAGACCTTTTGGCTGCTCCCTTGTTTTCAGTTGGTGTTGATACAGCAGATCCAAGGTGTGTTTGCATGGATGTCCTTCCTGACGCAACTCCACATTATATGGAGAAATGTGTCAGGGGTGGGAGTTGAACCAGGAACCTGAAAAAGTTTACTATGAAAGTCATTTTTAAAGAATTTGACTGCTGCTTAGTGGACACACAGGTTTAACAAAGCAGGCGGTGAGACTTGCTGCTGAGCGAGTTAATGATTTAACTTTGGGTTTCCAGCCTTCCAGACCAGGTCCAGACGTCCAGGAGACATAAGGTCGCCTGTGTTATCGTGCAAAGCCTTAAGCGCCCTGTGGCTTTTTGTGTTTGGCACTAAAAGACAAATTTGACTGTTTTTGTTTTTATTTAGCCTTTCTTTTTGGTTTAGAAATGAAAGAACCTGAAAATCATTTCAACAATCACACCTGCTCCTAATCTCTATCATGCATGCTTTGATGTTTATTCCCTGCAACAGTCCCATAGCATGGTGGCCCTGAAGTGCAAAACACAACAGCAAATCACACAGCACAACAGCAAAAGAGAAACGACAACAACATTAACCAAAATGGAAAAGGTAGGTACCTTCGGGCAACACGAATCGTCGCTGATTGGACGGTGGTCCGTCCTGTCTTGATTTGCTGTTGTGCTGTGCGATTTGCTGTTGTGCTGTTCACTTCAGGGCCACCGTACCGACGTGACCAGCAGGTGGTAGACATGTATATGGGATATTCAATACGCAAAAAAAAACGCTTGTTTTATTGATCTGGTGCAGCAGCGTGTACTCGATTTCAACGAGTTCATCCTCATTAGCTCTCAGATTGTGTTGGAACGGAAAACAAATCATCCGAGTGTCTTATGGAATCACTCATATTAATTGTAGTGCAGTTGTTCCTTGTCGCGACTGGTTTTTGGGTTGGATGTTGCAGACTTGGACGAGCCTCCTCGCAGCGACGCGGGACAGGATGTGGTGATCCAGCTGCCCACAGACTGGGCGGTGCTGGACGGACGGGACAGCGTGGACGACCACGGCATCAGCCGCTATGAGTGGACCCTCGTCAAGGGCGACACAGCCGTCAACATGAAGGTAGGCTGTGATTGGGGTAACCATGGCGACATGCTCTGAGTAAACCAATGATATTTTTTCGTTGTGTTGCACAAATGCTATTGTTTCCTTTTTGTGGATCAGACGTTTGTGTCTGCAGGGCGGGCCGGGTCAAATAGCATTTTAGTGTTTGAAATAGATTAAGTCAACAGAGCAGCTCTGTAATACTTTGCCAACAGATATTAGAGTTTTTTTATGGACTCATAGATCCAATTAATCCTTTTTTTTTTTTTTCAATAATCATTCCACTTTAATTCATTAGCTTCCAATTTTTAAGACACTTGGTGGAATTGTCAGTGATTTGTGACCCTAGCATTGGGCCCTATCTTGGCAGTCAACAGCACGCTGTCTGAAACACACTTTGCAATGTCATTTGAGGCACATCCAAGTTCACGTTGCTATTTGCGTGCCGCATAATTTGACAAAAAACTAAAGTGAAGGACACAAAGGGGTTGTATCCAGTTACTGAAATAATCAGTGTGTTTTGGACTCTGATTAAATTGGGATTTGTCATTTACTTAAAAAGTTGGGAACACTCATATCTGGCACGTTGCTCTTTAGATGGCAGACTAATTGAGTGGTTTTCTTGTGAGGTAATCCACCACAGCTCCCTGAAGTGAAGCATTGTTGTCCCACATGGTGGACTAGCTTGTGTGGATTTTGTTTTCATTGAAGGACACCCATCCAGGGCTGTTGAAGGTCGCCGATCTCCAGGAAGGCATCTACACCTTCCAGATGACTGTTACCGACACAGTGGGTCAGAAGAGTTCTGACAATGTTTCTGTCACTGTGGTGGCACCAAAACACCAAGCAGAAGGTAATCCACTCACCACAAACGTATCACTTGTATCTGCCTTCACATATGTTGTATTGTTTTTTTTTGTTGTTGTTTTGATGATGATGTTCTGTCAAATAGGAGTAAAAACTTGATTTTAAAAGGAGTGACATTGTGTCTCTGGGTCCTCGGCATTTGAAAGACAATTGGGAGGAGCTTCTGGAGTTGTGAGGTCACTGAACACAGGTGTTTGGCGGTGCTGATATCTTTGCAGGAGAACAAAGGTCCAAGTCTTTAAGATCTTGGTGCTTCCTGTCTCACTGTACGGTTGTGAGACTTGGATGCTAACAAGTGTCCTAAGGCGATGACTGGATTTCTTTGGTACCAGGTCTGTTAGGCTGATGCTTGGGTACTGTTGAAATGACTTTAGGTCAAACAAATGGTTAATTAGGGAGACTCAGCTGAGGAATATCACTTTCATAACTTGAGGGAACATCAGCTATAACATTGTGGCCATGTGGCGTGTTGCACTGAGTTTCATCCAGCACACAGAAGGTTCAGTATTGAGGATCCCAGTGGTGGTGATGCACACATTTCACTTGGCTGCAGCAGATAGATGGTTACTTTCAAAAGATCCGGCTGTCTGCCTGGGCAGTTGTCATCCAGAACCAAAGGTGGTTCCATTGTGCCGTGGATGCAGCAACATGTGATCCCTGACCTGAATATGTGATTTGGAAGTCTCAGGATTTTGTATCGCAGCCTTATTCTTCATCTCAGGTGATCTTTGATCCTGATCCAGATCTTTGTTCACAATCACTCATGTTTGATTGCTGACCTTTGATCCTGAGCGTGATCTTTATTTCTGTTCACTCATCATTGACTTCTGTTACACAATCCTGATTTTTGATCCTGATCATTGAACTTTGATCCTGATCTTAGGTACTGATTGCTGAACTTTGATCCTGATCTTCTATTCAGCAGAGCAGGTAGCTCAATGGGTAGGAGCTGTGAATATCAATATATCAGCATTGATTTGATTCCTTGTGGTGCTACCTGTCCTTGGACAAGACACTTTGGGCACCAGTCTTGGCTGGGGAAGTCACCTGTAATGGACTGGCAGGCTCAGGGAGAGTCATGCTGCAGTGTCTGCAGCCAGTGGTCCTCACAGCCTGTGTAGAACTTATTTTTTCTTCTTGATCCTGATCACTTTTTGTCTTTGATCCTAATTTCTTCCCTCTGATCTTTGATCCTTGCTGTGGAAGTTTTGGTTTCATGTCTCGATCCTGTTATCAGAATCAAAGGAATTACCCTGAAGGGACAACTTCTGACCTTCAGTTCCAGCGATGGAACTAATCAACAGCCTTACAGGATCAACGGAATTACTCATAGATCAAAGGCATGGTGACAATAAAAGGATCCACCTGGTGAGCTAACGTAATGAGCTCACTCACCCAAAGTCCGTTTCTCCACTAAATGTCAGGTGGATTTCAGGTGGAGGTGATCGGGCTGGACACAGATCCACCGATGATCTACGTTCAGAAGCGACTTTTGACCGACACTCAGTTTTAATGTTGAGGAGTAACAGAGACGCGGTGTTCAGTGTGTACAGGTCACTGCTCAAACTATCAGTTCCAGTGTGACGACGGTTGCTGTGTTGACATCACCTACGCCTGTGACGGGAAGCAACACTGTCCAGACCGCTCAGACGAAGACTTCTGTCCAAACTGTAAGAAGGTTTTAGCCACTTCAAAAAGGCCAAATCATCACGTAGAGGAACAAAAATAATCACGTTACCCTGTTTTGGTGTTTATAGTCGACAGCAGGCGCAAGTCAGTGACCCACCCTGATGATCTACACAGACCTCATCAGCCCGAGGACACAGAAGAAGAGGCTGATGCCTCCATGCTCCAGGCTGGATCCAGAAAGACCGCGGAGAGCATCGGTTCAGCTCCTGCTCAGTCTCAGGACGGGACAAAGTCGGCTCCTCCTCCTGCACGAGCTCAGCAAAAGGTCTCAGACAGTCAAGGTTGGTTCTGTGTGTGTGTTTGGATGATGATGATCTCCATCTTCAGGCACCACTTCAGATTCCCGGGCTACACGTCTCTGTGGGCATCAGGTCTGGGAGCGTGTGGTGGTGCCACACATCGCTGTGGAACCAGCTTGAGTAACCAGGCAGAAAACTGCTCCATCTCCACTTCTCAAAAGTAATTTTTGTCTCAAATGTATAAAAAAATAAGATTTTTATTTCCAACTATTTCCAATTGATATTCCAACTGATATTCTGTGATTTCAAAGATTGTGTTCACATACAGTTGAAAATCAGTTGTACCCATTCTGGTTCATCTCATAAATATGAAACTCCATCGTCGCGTCGCTTTGGTAACAACAGAGAGGCATATTCGGTATCTGGATGTAGAAGCAGATGGAGCCTCTGCAGGCAGCCAGGGGTCGTGACCCTGAGCAACAGGAACAAAGCTGCTTTGTCCAAACGGCCACCTGATCCCTGACGTACGTCACCAGAGCAGGAGGGCTTTTCCACCACGTTCCCATCTTAGCCGGCTGAGGTGCACTCAGGAGTCCGTTCTTGGCAGATTTCTCGCACTGTCATCATCTTTGTGGGACACCTGAAAGTGTTTACAGACAAACGAGAGCAGCGCACTCATAGAGTACAAATCTCCGCCATCTACTTTCTAATTCCACAAATTTTTACCTTGGAAAAAAAATTCAAAGTCCTGTTAGAAATGGCCTTTCATAAGCTAAAATATAGATCAAAAGGGCTTTTCAATGTTAAAATCAAATATCTGCTAAATCTGCAATACGGATCAGATGCAGGTCAAACTTAGTCTGTTCACTGAGAGTGACCGTCTGCACCTCATTATCACAAATGAGAGTGACTGAGACACTTTTGATTGAGATATAATGCAAAATGTACACCAAATGGGCTTTTCAATGTTAAATTCAAATGTCCACAAAATCCTCAATCCAGATCAAATTCGGTCAGGTCATAGTGAGTGCCAGTCTGCACCTCGCTTTCAAATATGAGAGTGATTGAGGCACTTTTGATTAAGATGTAATGTAAAATATACATTAAATGGGGTTTTCAGTGTTAAATTTAAATGGCCACAAAATCCACAATCCAGATCAGATCCAGATCAAATACGGTCAGGTGATAGTGAGTGCCAGTCTGCACCTCACTTTCAAATATGAGAGTGATTGAGGCACTTTTGATTAAGATATAATGTAAAATATACATTAAATGGGGTTTTCAGTGTTAAATTTAAATGGCCACAAAATCCACAATCCAGATCAGATCCAGATCAAATTCGGTCAGGTCATAGTGAGTGCCAGTCTGCACCTCACTTTCAAATATGAGAGTGATTGAGGCACTTTTGATTAAGATATAATTTAAAATATACATTAAATGGGGTTTTCAATGTTAAATTTAAATGGCACAAACTCCACAATCCAGATCAGATCCGGATCAAATGCGGTCAATCAATCAATCAATCAATTTTTTTTTATATAGCGCCAAATGTGTAACTAAACATTTTCTTAAATGTTCAGCAAAAATATTTAACTCAACATGTAGTGTTTACATAAATGCAAATTGTTTAGCTATATGATTAATTAATCAATCAATCAATCAATTTTTTTATATAGCGCCAAATCACAACAAACAGTTGTCCCAAGGCGCTTTATATTGTAAGGCAAGGCCATACAATAATTATGTAAAACCCCAACGGTCAAAACGATCCCCTGTGAGCAAGCACTTGGCTACAGTGGGAAGGAAAAACTCCCTTTTAACAGGAAGAAACCTCCAGCAGAACCAGGCTCAGGGGAGGGGCAGTCTTCTGCTGGGACTGGTTGGGGCTGAGGGAGAGAACCAGGAAAAAGACATGCTGTGGAGGGGAGCAGAGATCGATCACTAATGATTAAATGCAGAGTGGTGCATACAGAGCAAAAAGAGAAAGAAACAGTGCATCATGGGAACCCCCCAGCAGTCTACGTCTATAGCAGCATAACTAAGGGATGGTTCAGGGTCACCTGATCCAGCCCCAACTATAAGCTTTAGCAAAAAGGAAAGTTTTAAGCCTAATCTTAAAAGTAGAGAGGGTGTCTGTCTCCCTGACCTGAATTGGGAGCTGGTTCCACAGGAGAGGAGCCTGAAAGCTGAAGGCTCTGCCTCCCATTCTACTCTTACAAACCCTAGGAACTACAAGTAAGCCTGCAGTCTGAGAGCGAAGCGCTCTATTGGGGTGATATGGTACTATGAGGTCCCTAAGATAAGATGGGACCTGATTATTCAAAACCTTATAAGTAAGAAGAAGAATATTAAATTCTATTCTAGAATTAACAGGAAGCCAATGAAGAGAGGCCAATATGGGTGAGATATGCTCTCTCCTTCTAGTCCCCGTCAGTACTCTAGCTGCAGCATTTTGAATTAACTGAAGGCTTTTTAGGGAACTTTTAGGACAACCTGATAATGAATTACAATAGTCCAGCCTAGAGGAAATAAATGCATGAATTAGTTTTTCAGCATCACTCTGAGACAAGACCTTTCTAATTTTAGAGATATTGCGTAAATGCAAAAAAGCAGTCCTACATATTTGTTTAATATGCGCTTTGAATGACATATCCTGATCAAAAATGACTCCAAGATTTCTCACAGTATTACTAGAGGTCAGGGTAATGCCATCCAGAGTAAGGATCTGGTTAGACACCATGTTTCTAAGATTTGTGGGCCCAAGTACAATAACTTCAGTTTTATCTTAGTTTAAAAGCAGGAAATTAGAGGTCATCCATGTCTTTATGTCTGTAAGACAATCCTGCAGTTTAGCTAATTGGTGTGTGTCCTCTGGCTTCATGGATAGATAAAGCTGGGTATCATCTGCGTAACAATGAAAATTTAAGCAATACCGTCTAATAATACTGCCTAAGGGAAGCATGTATAAAGTGAATAAAATTGGTCCTAGCACAGAACCTTGTGGAACTCCATAATTAACCTTAGTCTGTGAAGAAGATTCCCCATTTACATGAACAAATTGTAATCTATTAGACAAATATGATTCAAACCACCGCAGCGCAGTGCCTTTAATACCTATGGCATGCTCTAATCTCTGTAATAAAATTTTATGGTCAACAGTATCAAAAGCAGCACTGAGGTCTAACAGAACAAGCACAGAGATGAGTCCACTGTCCGAGGCCATAAGAAGATCATTTGTAACCTTCACTAATGCTGTTTCTGTACTATGATGAATTCTAAAACCTGACTGAAACTCTTCAAATAGACCATTCCTCTGCAGATGATCAGTTAGCTGTTTTACAACTACCCTTTCATGAATTTTTGAGAGAAAAGGAAGGTTGGAGATTGGCCTATAATTAGCTAAGATAGCTGGGTCAAGTGATGGCTTTTTAAGTAATGGTTTAATTACTGCCACCTTAAATGCCTGTGGTACATAGCCAACTAACAAAGATAGATTGATCATATTTAAGATCGAAGCATTAAATAATGGTAGGGCTTCCTTGAGCAGCCTGGTAGGAATGGGGTCTAATAAACATGTTGATGGTTTGGATGAAGTAACTAATGAAAATAACTCAGACAGAACAATCAGAGAGAGAGAGTCTAACCAAATACCGGCATCACTGAAAGCAGCCAAAGATAACGATACGTCTTTGGGATGGTTATGAGTAATTTTTTCTCTAATAGTTAAAATTTTGTTAGCAAAGAAAGTCATGAAGTCATTACTAGTTAAAGTTAATGGAATACTCAGCTCAATAGAGCTCTGACTCTTTGTCAGCCTGGCTACAGTGCTGAAAAGAAACCTGGGGTTGTTCTTATTTTCTTCAATTAGTGATGAGTAGAAAGATGTCCTAGCTTTACGGAGGGCTTTTTTATAGAGCAACAGACTCTTTTTCCAGGCTAAGTGAAGATCTTCTAATTAGTGAGACGCCATTTCCTCTCCAACTTACGGGTTATCTGCTTTAAGCTACGAGTTTGTGAGTTATACCACGGAGTCAGGCACTTCTGATTTAAAGCTCTCTTTTTCAGAGGAGCTACAGCATCCAAAGTTGTCTTCAATGAGGATGTAAAACTATTGACGAGATACTCTATCTCACTTACAGAGTTTAGGTAGCTACTCTGCACTGTGTTGGTATATGCACCTCGCTTTCAATATGAGAGTGATTGGGGTACTTTTGATTAAGATATAATGTAAAATATACATTAAATGGGGTTTTCAGTGTTAAATTTAAATGGCCACAAACTCCACAATCCAGATCAGATCCGGATCAAATGCGGTCAGGTGATAGTGAATGCCAGTCTGCACCTCACTTTCAAATATGAGAGTGACTGGGGCACTTTTGATTAAGATATAATGTAAAATATACATTAAATTGGGTTGTCAATAACTCAGCCACATGGGGTGTGCAGCCAGTACATTCTGAGTGCCGGTCCCAAGCCCGGATAAATGAGGAGGGTTGCGTCAGGAAGGGCATCTGGCGTAAAACAAGCCAACCCAACTATGCAGACTCAGAATCAAATTCCCATACCGGATCGCTCGCGGCCCGGGTTAACAACGTCCACCACCAGTTCTATTGCTCAACAGGGTGCCGGTGGAAATTGGGCTACTGCTGGGCGAAGACGACGAAGAAGAGGAGGAAAACGTTGCCACGAATAGCGGGAGAAGAAGAAAACTAGAAGGTTGGAAATGAGAGTGGGGACTTTGAATGTTGGTAGTATGACTGGTAAAGGGAGAGAGCTGGCTGATATGATGGAAAGGAGAAAGGTAGACATATTGTGTGTGCAAGAGACCAAGTGGAAGGGAAGTAAGAGCAGGAGCATCGGCAGTGGGTACAAGTTGTTGTACCATGGTGAGGACAGGAAGAGAAATGGTGTTGGGGTCATTTTAAAGGAAGAGTATGTTAAAAGTGTGTTGGAGGTTAAGCGAGTGTCTGACAGGGTGATGAGTGTGAAGTTGGAAATTGAAGGGGTGATGATGAATGTCATCAGTGCATATGCCCCACAGGTAGGTTGTGAGATGAAGGAGAAAGAAGATTTCTGGAGTGTATTAGATGAGGTGGTGGAGAGTGTGCCCAAGCATGAAAGAGTGGTGATAGGAGCAGACTTCAATGGGCATGTTGGTGAAGGGAACAGAGGTGATGAGGAAGTAATGGGTAGATATGGTATCAAGGATAGGAATGGGGAAGGACAGATGGTAGTTGATTTTGCAAAAAGGATGGAAATGGCTGTGGTGAATACCTACTTTAATAAAAGGGAGGAGCACAGGGTAACATATAAGAGTGGAGGAAGGTGCACACAGGTGGACTACATTCTTTATAGGAGATGCAGGCTAAAAGAAATCACAAACTGTAAGGTGGTAGCAGGAGAGTGTCACTAGACAGCATAGGATGGTTGTTTGTAGGATGACTTTAGAGGTAAAGAAGAAGAAGAGAGTGAGAGCTCAACAAAGGATCAGATGGTGGAAGCTGAAGGAGGAAGACTGTTGTGTGAAATTTAGCAAGCAGGTGAGAGAAGCACTAGTTGGAGGGGAAGCAATTTTGGACAACTGGAAAAGTACTGCAGATGTGGTGAGGGAGACAGCTAGGGCAGTACTGGGTATGACATCTGGACAGTGGAAGGAAGACAAGGAGACTTGGTGGTGGAATGAAGAGGTCCAGGAAAGCATAAGGAGAAAGAGGTTGGCGAAAAAGTTTTGGGAAAGTCAGAGAGATGAAGAAAGTAGGAGTACAAGGAGATGCGGCGTAAGGCGAGAAGAGAAGTGGCAAAAGCACAGGAAAAGGCATATTGCGAGCTGTACAAGAAGTTGAATAGTAAGGAAGGAGAAAAGGACTTGTACCGATTGGCCAGACAAAGGGACAGAGCTGGAAAGGATGTGCAGCAGGTTAGGGTGGTAAAAGATGCACATGGTAATGTGCTGACAAGTGAGGAGTGTGTGCTGAGAAGGTGGAGGGAATATTTTGAAGAGTTGATGAATAAAGAAAATGAGCGAGAGAAAAGGCTAGATGATGTGGCGAGAGTAAATCAGGAAGTAAAAGAGATTAGCAAGGAAGAAGTGAGGGCTGCTATGAAGAGGATGAAGAGTGGAAAGGCAGTTGGTCCAGATGACATTCCAATGGAAGCATGGAAATGTCTAGGAGAGATGGCAGTAGAGTTTCTAACCAGATTGTTTAATAAAATCTTGGAAAGTGAGAGGATGCCTGAGGAGTGGAGACGAAGTGTGCTGGTTCCTATTTTCAAGAACAAGGGTGATGTGCAGAGCTGCAGTAACTACAGAGGCAGAGAGCTGATCAGCCACAGCATGAAGTTATGGGAAAGAGTAGTAGAAGCTAGGCTTAGAAAACAGGTGAAGATCTGTGAGCAGCAATATGGTTTCATGCCGAGAAAGAGCACTACAGATGCAATGTTTGCTCTGAGAATACTGTTGGAAAAGTACAGAGAAGGACAGAAAGAGTTACATTGTGTGTTTGTGGACTTAGAAAAAGCTTATGATAGGGTGCCAAGAGAAGACTTGTGGCATTGTATGAGGAAGTCTGGAGTGGAAGAGAAGTATTTTAGGGTAGTGCAGGACATGTACAAGAATAGTGTGACAGCGGTGAGATGCGCAGTCGGAATGACAGACTCATTCAAGGTGGAGGTGGGATTACACCAAGGATCAGCTCTGAGTCCTTTCTTGTTTGCAGTGGTGATGGACAGGTTGACAGATGAGATCAGACAGGAGTCCCCATGGACTATGATGTTTGCAGATGACATTGTGATCTGTAGTGAGAGTAGAGAGCAAGTTGAGTCTAGTCTGGAGAAGTGGAGATATGCTTTGGAGAGAAGGGGAATGAAAGTCAGTAGAAGCAAGACTGAGTACATGTGTGTGAATGAGAGGGAGCCCAGTGGAATAGTGCAGTTACAAGGAGTAGAAGTGGTGAAAGTAGATGAGTTTAAATATTTGGGGTCAACTGTTCAAAGTAATGGAGAGTGGGGTAGAGAGGTGAAGAAGAGAGTGCAGGCAGGGTGGAGTGGGTGGAGACAGGTGGCAGGAGTGATTTGTGACCGAAGAATATCAGCAAGAGTGAAGGGGAAAGTTTACAAAACAGTAGTGAGACCAGCTATGTTGTATGGTTTAGAGACAGTGGCACTAACAAAAAGACAGGAGGCAGAGCTGGAGGTGGCAGAGCTGAAGATGTTGAGATTCTCTTTGGGAGTGACAAGAATGGACAAGATTAGGAATGAACATATCAGAGGGACAGCTCAGGTGGGACGGTTTGGAGACAAAGTCAGAGAGGCAAGATTGAGATGGTTTGGACATGTGCAGAGGAGGGACCCAGGGTATATAGGGAGAAGGATGCTGAGGATGGAGCCACCAGGCAGGAGGAGAAGAGGGAGACCAAAGAGGAGGTTCATGGATGTACTGAGAGAGGACATGCAGGTGGTTGGTGTGACAGAGGAAGATACAGAGGACAGGGTGAGATGGAAACGATTGATCTGCTGTGGCGACCCCTAACGGGAACAGCCGAAAGACAAAGAAGAAGAAGAAATTGGGTTGTCAATGTTAAATTTAAATGGCCACAAAATCTGTAATCTGGATCGGATCCGGTGTTGCCGACCGAACATTCCCGCCCTGCCTTCACAGATATCTGAAGCTTTTGTACTACAATCATTTCCACATATATTCAGCCTTATTTCATCATAAAAGACGGAGGAAGTGAACAGAGCGCCGCAGCTACATGAGCTGCTAGCTGATGCGTTCACTGTGCGTCAGTTATTTCAAAATGTCACAGAGTATCGCCTTGTTTCTGCTTAAAACTGACTTTAGAATGATTTAAGAGGTCTTACTTTGTCATCTGATGGTTAATAATCCCATTAATCCATTTGATCGCTTTGGGTGAAGAGAGTCCATCTCAGACGAGCTGTTGAGGTCCAAAATGATACATGCGCAGTGGAGGCAGGGCGGACCAATTTTTAGGGGCGGACCAGGGGGTCTGCACCAGTTCAAACTTTGTCAGTTGATAAAGGACACCATCCTACATAATACTCAAAAATATGAAAGAAATTTGGTCTTTTTTGACAGTTATGAATTTTTGAAAATTCATTTTTCTGACTTTGCCCTTTGACCTATGACCTTGAAAATTGAATCAGTTCTTTCCTATCAGAATATGAAACATCAGTAAAAATGTCTTAACGATATGTGAAAAATTGTGAGTTACAGGCTGTTCACAAACAAACAAACAGGGATGAAAACATAATCTCTTTCAACTTTGTTGGCGAAGGTAAATGGTAAATGGACTGCTTTTATATAGCACTTTTCCATCTGCATCAGACGCTCAAAGCACTTTACAATAATGCCTCACATTCTCCCCAATGTCAGGTGCAGTTATTATTATTTCCTCAGTCATTCCCTGAAATATTGAGGGACCTGACTTGTGTGTGTTACACTAAAATGGACAAACGCTACAACTGAAAACTAAATTACAACTACAGAAAAATTCTGCAATAAATTCTACATACCAATTTATTATAATAAGTAAAAGCTCTTTTACTCAAAGAAGAGACTGAACAAACTTTTAAAATGTTATCTACTTAATAACTTGTGAACCATCTGTCATCATTTATTGATCCACTCTTTCTGGGCCTTCCCCTGCCTCTCTTTGAGATTCCTTTGGACACATCTGGCACTGACCTCACTCACCTCGACCCCTTTTCTGTGAATTTATGTTTCCATCAGATGCAGAAGCACCTGACTCCTCTTCAGGTGTGAGGAGGAGTCAGTGAAGGTAACAACATGGATGAGGAGCTGATGAACAGTGCAGTCTCCCATGTCCAATTACTTTTGGTCCCAGAAACAGTGAGGAATGTGCACAAAAACCTGCTCTAGTATGCGCACTTCAGAAATTATTTAAATTATTATTTGATTTCATGTTTTCATAGTAATTATTTTCACTTTGGACAAAAATGAATTTAATGGGTTTGCAGTATTTGTTTACAACGGTGACACCATCACAGGCTAACCAGGTACATAATGCGATTGTATGGGGCAAGCTAAAAAAAAAAACGAAAAAACACTCACAGTAAAAAAAAAAAAAAAAGTTTGGCTGTCACTGAACAGGCACCTTATAATAAGTCAGTGGACAGCAGCGCCACCAAATGGACTGGAGGCTAATGTAAGCGGCTATCAGCTATCTTAAAAAGTTTCTACCCTGTATGGGATCTTTGTCACACTGCCACACTCTTCTAATGGTGCTGTTTTTGCCTATTCAGCCATGATAAGAAGGAATTTTCTGAGAGTTGCTAGCTTGCCCCGCTCACCTACACCACATAGGCTGGTAGCGTTGACACGGTTTGTATTTGAAATCAGTATTGTGCGGATTAAATTTTGTTTTGGTGCCAACTGAAAAGATAAACTCCAAAACATCTAAAACTAGAACCCATGTTGAAAAATGTTGTTGTCCCGCTTTAAGATTAGCAGGGCGCTAACAGGTTAGAAATCTCTGCTTTCTGTCTCAACAACAGCGTGGTGCTTTGTTTACATTAGTAATTGCGTATTTTTTTGTGTTGTAGATCTGTGTGTAGCGTCTCCAGTTGTCGGACCATGTAAAGGCACCTTCCCGCGCTGGTACTACGACCGCGAAGCAGGACTGTGCAAACACTTCCTGTATGGCGGTTGCCAGGGCAACCACAACAATTTCCTCCAGGAAGTTGATTGTGTCGCTGAATGTATACAAAAAGGTGAGAATCTGCTTCTTCTTTTCCACTTCAGATTTATCTGTATATCTGAAACACAACACGTGATTATTATTATTATTGTTATTAATTTAATTAGGTGCAGACTTAAATCCAGCAACTGTGGCCCCTCCCATCACCAGACAGACAGAGACCGGTAAAAGCACAAACATTTCACTGAGTGTGACGCATCAGCGGCTCAGCCTTAACTTCCTCATTTGTATTTGTACTTTTGTTGAAGTTGCTCCTGAAGCTTCCCAGAGCCAATCCCGGAATGGCGTCACCATCAGCAAATCTTTTCCATCAATGGGAGGACATCCCATCCCAGAGTCAGGTCAGGACAGGTTCTTGCCAACACCACACCAGCTTCATTATCTCTGACCTTTCTGGTATATAACCCTGATTTAGCTCGTATATAATATATGGGTTAAGTCAACCTTATTCCAAGCTACATGTAATAACTTGAAAATCAGACCTGAGAGAAGGAAGAAGTGTCCGTTTCAGCGACATTCATACAAAATCCTTTCTGCAGGGCTGTGCGGACTTGTCTGTTATTTGACTTTTAGAACATAACCACTGCTAAAGAAGCAGAAAGTAACACTGTGTCTGATTTGCCACATTTCATATAACCACACCTGCTCCTAATCCATCATCAATCCAGCATCTACTAACCATCCAGCTGGTGGCAGATACCTCTGGTGGTTATCACACAGGCAAAATAAAGTTGCTGTTTGGGTTGATCTGGTGCATCAAAGGTTTGCTCAGTTTTAATGAGTTTATCCTCATCTGACTTTCATTTGGTAAGTAACTGTGCCAGTCCATGGAGCCTGTTAGAGCTCAGAATTTAAGAAGAGTAGGTCCTGATTAGTACTTGACTGAGAGACCACTTTGGAATGTCAGGAGTTGTATGCGTGTTTTGCCACATAGAACTGGAGTTGGGACAATATACAGCATAAAATGTGTGTCAAATCCCAATGTGGAATCAAAATGATGGATGTTATATTGTTTCTGAGCTCGCTTGGTAACTTTCTGGAAGTCTGTATGTTACCAACTCACCCACCCGCTTGGGTACATGTCTAGGCTTTTGTAAAGCCAAGGAATTCAGATTTCTGCTTCAGTTCAATGTCAACTTGAATAACAGATATCTCAAGTTTGCATGATTTGCTCTTGTAATCATGCATCAAAGGCCACGGATGCACACAACCATGGACAAGGCCTTTTTCTGTAGTTTCTTTCCTGCAGTGGATGGTACTAAAAAAAAAACACAGGCCTGAGCGAGGAGGGTCACAAATATTATTGATCTACGGTGCATCCAGAAAGTATTCACAGTGCTTCACTCTTTCCACATTTCTATGGATGAAAATTTTTTCCTCAAAATTCTACACACAGTGCCCCATAATGACAATGTGGAAAAGGTTTTTTGATATTTTTGCAAATTTACTAAAAATAAAAAAACAAAGAATGTACGTAAGTGTTCACAGCCTTTGCCATAAAGCTGAAAATTTAACTCAGGTGCCTTCTGTTTCCACTGATCATCCTTGAGATGTTTCCACAACTTAATTGGAGTCCACCTGTGGTAAATTTAGTTGATTGGACATGATTTGAAAAGACACACATCTGTCTACATATAAGGTCCCACAGCTGACAGTACATGTCAGAGCACAAACCACACATGAAGTCAAAAGAATTGTCTGTAGACCTCCAAGAGATCTCGAGGCACAAATCTGGGGAAGGATACAGAAACGCTGGCCGCCCGTCTAAACTGAGCGATCGGGGGAGAAGGGCCTAGAGGTGACCAAGAGCCCGATGGTCAGTCTGTCAGAGCTCCAGTATTCCTCTGTGGAGAGAGGAGAACCTTCCAGAAGGACAACCATCTCTGCAGCAATCCACCAATCAAGCCTGTATGGTAGAGTGGCAAGACGGAAGCCACTCCTTAGTAAAAGACACATGGCAGCCCACCTGGAATTTGGCAAAAAAGTACCCGAAGGACTCTGATTATGAGAAACAAAATTCTCTGGTCTGATGAGTCAAAGGTTGAACTCTTTGGCGTCATGTTTGGAGGAAACCAGGCACCATCCCTACAGTGAAGCATGGTGGTGGCAGCATCATGCTGTGGGAATGTTTTTCAGCAGCAGGAACTGGGAGACTAGTCAGGATTGAGGGAAAGATGAATGCAGCAATGTACAGAAACATCCTGGATGAAAACCTGCTCCAGATCACTCTTGACCTCAGACTAGGGTGACAGTTCATCTTTCAGCAGGACAATGACCCTAAGCACACAGCAAAGATATCAAAGGAGTGGCTTCAAGACAACTCTGTGAATGTCCTTGAGTGGCCCAGCCAGAGCCCAGACCTGAATCTAATTGAACATCTCTGGAGAGATCTGAAAATGTCTGTGCACTGATGTTCCCCATCCAACCTGATGGAGCTTGAGAGGTGCTGCAAAGAGGAATGGGCCAAACTGTCCAAAGATAGGTTCACCAAGCTTGTGGCATCACATTCAAGAAGACTTGAGGCTGTAATTGCTGCCAAAGGTGCAACAACAAAGTATTGAACAAAGGGTGTGAATACTTATGTACACGTGATTTCTTAGTTCTTTATTTTTATAAATTTGAAAAAAATTTAAAAACTTTTTCATGTTGTCATTATGGGGTGTTGTGAGTAGAATTTTGTGGGGAAAAAATGAATTTACTCCATTTTGGAATAAGACTGTAACATAACAAAATGTGGAAAACATGAAGCACTGTGAATACTTTCCGGATGCACCGTACATCTGTTCTGTCCCACTATCAGCAGAGCTATAATACCTGTTTGTGCCCTTGGACAAGACACTTTGTCTGTATTGTCTCAGTCCACCCAGCTGTAAATGGGTGGCGACCCCAACTGGGGAAGTAATCTGAGAAGGAGTGGCATCCCAGATCATTTTGAATGAACAACTCTTATAGAAATAACACACCCGTTGTTTAATTTCCATCTCGTGGTCCTGCTGCAGGTGCGATTCTTCCACTGGCGCTGGGCCTCATCATCACCGCTCTCCTCCTCCTCATGATTGGCTGCCGCCTCCGACTCGTCCGCCACAGGCTGAAGAAAGCCCGACCCCTGACCACGGAGGAGTCTGATTACCTCATCAACGGCATGTACCTGTAGCCTCTCAGGTGGGGGGGGTGCACGTGTCACCAGATGAGGGGCCGCCTGAACCAGGCGTCGTCACCAGAGCTGGGACGTTTCCTGTTTGCACCGTGCTGTACTTGCAGTCCACTTTTTTAAAATGTGTCCTCATGTCAGGTTGGAACCTCTTCTTCTTTATGTTCACCCCCCAAAAAATCTGCTGCTGATAACAGACGCTGCCTTCAAAGCCATACACCGATCCCTGTACTTTTAAAGTTATATAGTTTTAGGAAACACTTTTTTTTAGCTTGTGACGGCAGATTTAGCACTTAAAAGTCAATATTGAAATATTTGTTTAATCAGACTTTTTTCTCTTAATCATACATCTTTCTCTTTTTCTGATGTCCTTGATTCCACATACGTATATAACTTTTTGTTCTATTAAATATTTGAATTGTATTCATTTGTGTGATTTTTACCAGAGAAAATGAAGGAATAACTTCTTTTTTTAAGTTGGGCTCTGTGATTGTGGGTTTGTTTTTCTTTCTTGACTGTAGTAGCATTGGGAGATTAAAACACGTTACTGTCTTGGCGGTTTGTCACTTCAGAGATTTGACTAAAAAGCAGTGTATATTTTAGCCTTTGATTATTCCAAGTGTGCATAAAGTGTTTAACACCCCCACCACCCCTTTTCCAGGCATTTTTTTTTTCATTCATAGAAATTGGCCCCCAAAAAATTTTTAAAAGTCCCTTTTAACATTGAAACAATTCTCAAAAATTCATAAAGCTGTCGAGAAAGATCAAATTTCTTTGATATTTGACAGCGTATGTAGGATGGTATACTTTATCGACTGACAAAGTTTGGTCCGGATCTGATCTGGATTAGAGATTTTGTTGCCATTTGAAAACCTCATTTAATGTATATTTTACATTATATCATAATCAAACGTGCCCCAGTCACACTCATATTTTAAAGTGAGGTGCAGACTGACACTATCACCTGACAAAGATTGATCCAGATCTGATCCGGATTGTGGATAATGTGGATATTTGAATTTAATATTGAAAAGCCCATTTGGTGAACATTTTGCATTATATCTCAATCAAAAGTGACTCAATCACTCTCATGTTACTGTATGTAAAACATACATTACTAGCTGACTTACCTGTTCTATGCACGGGTAACAGGTGAATTTTATCCATGTCATTGTATATTTCGTGTCACTTTAGTTAAGGTGTAGTAAGTTACATTGCATTGTGTGTATGTTGTCATTCATTTTCATAGAGCAATTTATGGCATTCATGAGACTCAAGTGAATGATGATTAAAAAGGTGATAGCATGTCATCTCACAGCATTGATCTGGCAGCCGTACACATAAAGTACATTTTAATAGAAAAAAACGCACACCTTAATTGGGCACATGCTGACACATTTGGATTCTAACTGAAGTGCACCCTAGTCAACTGATACTACGTAGTAAGTAAAGTGTGATGCTTGCTACCTGACTTGAAAAATAAGGGCTCCAGTGAGTGGGTTGTGATCTGATATATAAGGCTGACCATGTGTGTGCATGTGTTCGCGTATGCTTTCGTCAGGGCCCCAGTCACCATACCAAGTTTGGCGTCGACTGCTTAATACTAGGGAAGCTGCAACCATTACCTTTGCACCCCCCGACTAAACCAAACCAACTGTTTCAGGTTCCTTAGATGTTCCCAAAAATAAAAACTGGCCTCAAGCCAGTTATCCAAGATGGCCACCAAAAGTTTTTTTTTTTCACTAAAACACTTTTACACAACATATAAACAACTTAAATATCACAGAGATTCAATGAGAAGACCATTGCAGGTCACAGCAAACTCATTTGTGCCTAAATTCATTCATCGGTTTAGGATTCAAAATGGCGTCCAAAATGGCCACCAATAGACCCTTATTAAAATACATAGTCGGAACAAACAATAGACTTAATAATGACAGAAATCATTGGTGTTTAAGTGGGGAAATGCATTCCTGTGCATTTTAACAGACGGGAATGCACCAAATTGCACCATTTTCTAGAAAAATGGTGCAATTTGGTTTCCCAGACCCCCCCCCCAAGTCAATATTGCTCCCCCAACTTTAAAAAGGGTTGACTCCCAAGTGTGATCTAAAGTATACATGATTTAGACCTGGTTTGACTATGCATTAGAAATTTGGTGTTTGCGTTAATAAAAAAAAACAGTGGGGGGGAGCAGAATTTGGTGCTACCCCCCGCTGTGCATAGTGAACACACACGGTGCCACATACATACATAGCCTTATATATAGATAGATAGATATAATGTAAACAATACATTAAATGTGGTTTTCAGTGTTAAATTTAAATGGTCCTAAATGTGTAATCTAGAACAGATCTGGATCGAATATTGTCCGTCGATAAAGGATTACCATCCTACATAAAACTCTCAAATATGAAAGAAATCCAATCTTTTTAGCAGAGTTATGAATATTTGAAAATTTGTTTGGGATTTTTCCTGAGTTTGACCTTGAAAATTGAATCAGTTCTTGCCCATCAGAATATGAATCCTCTGTAAAAATTTCATGATATATTGTATAATTGTGGGTCACAATTTGGAGCATTCAACAAGTAACCGAGGAAGAGTTCTAACATCACAAGGCCACAGAAAATTATTTTGCTTAAAATGTCACATCTTCTCAGGTGTTGGTTTTGTCTTCTTTCAAAGTGCTGCCTTCCTCCATGTGAGATATTAAAGTTTGTTATAAAGCAGAATGTTTTACTGTGTATCATCAGAGTGCTTTACACACAGTGTTTCTTCAGCACATGAATTGGTGGACTTAAGTTCACAGACTAAAACCATAAATTTACCCCTAATGTACAGATTCCAGTTTATCAAACATATGGAGGACTTAAAATAGTATAACTTTTATTTAATATTTTCAGTTTACATGCATAAACTGGAATGACTTTTTAAACCACATGGAAAAAGCTTCTGAATAACTGCTATAATTTAGGGTTTATCAACCTTTGGTTCAAGGCCTTATTCAAAGAAAAAGTGAAACAGTGCCACCTTGTGTTTACGGGCAGGAAAAACAAGAGTCATCAGGAGATGACGCATCCCCTAAAAGGTGCCAAAGGGAGGCGGTTAAGCTTTGGGCTTGAGACCAGAGAATCCTCAGTTCAAATCCCAGCCTGACCAGAAAATCACTAAGGGCCCTTGGGCAAGGCCCTTAATTCCTGAGTTGCTCCTGGTGCGTAGTGAGCGCCTTGTATAGCAGCACCCTGACGTCGGTGTGTGTTTGTGTGAATGTGAGGCATCATTGTAAAGCGCTATGTAAACGCAGTCCTTTTTTTTTTAAATCACAAACAAATGCACATAAAAACAGAAGTTTGGGACCAATAAAATTTGACATCACTGACGGTCCAAATTTACACACAGGAATGACTGAAATTTTCTTCTAAAGGTTCAGCAGAACTTCTGGATCATAACTACTGGAGCAGAAGGCAGACAAGCACTGAGAAGGGTCCACCATCACAAAGACCTAAAAGACTGTCCATGAAGGAGAAAACCATTAGTTCAAGTTGATCACCAGGATGAAGGTGCTTTTAATTTTAGATTAATGGTCAACAGCTTTTAGATCACAGTGTTTTGAGTGCCTGGATGATGTCACATTTCTATCTGATGCATCTAATCCCAGAACCCTCATCTTTAGTTCTTTAGGTTCCCACAGCTCTAAGGATTCTGAAGGGAGGTGGTCATCCTGCTACAAACTACTGACCCACTAACAATCTGTGAATTACAAAAAAATGTTTCAATATGTTTAAAGTAATTTTACATTAAAACATTTTAATGGACTTTAAAAACATTGTTGAAAACCACCTTGAAACATTTTCAGTAAGATATATGTAAAGTTGTTGTACGGGGAAGTTCAAGAATGAACAACAGACAACAACATATCTCTTTATTTTACACCATCATTCCAGGAACAGTAAAAGCCAAATAATTCCCATTATTTGTTTCACCCAAAATAAAATGTGCCTTTTTTAATTATTATTTAGTTTTCAGGAAAACATTCATTTCCTTTATATTATTATTTTGGCAAAGCAGCGACTTGCTCTTTTAGCGCCAGTCCCTAGAAAAGCCTGCACAGAAAGTTGATGGAAAAACCGGCAGCAGAAAGCAACACGTCAACTGTAAGTGTACACGTGTGTCGGTGGTCAAAGTGCTCTCTGTGGAGCGTGGAAGCATTATGTGCTATGTTAGCCTACATGTGGGGATAGGGGGGTTAGGTCAGCTATAGTGTTGCCTGGGCGTGCACGTTCTTAATACTGCTGGCATCTTAAATATTAACCTTTATAAAAAAACAAAACAAAAAAAAAAACACCCTACACACACGTGCCTCATAAAAGGCTCCGGCTTTCCGTATCCGTTCTTCCTACGTGTAGCCTTCGTGGTGCTAAACTGTAATACTGTAGAAACGGTTGAATGCAATTCATCTGAAGAAAAAAAACAAAAAACCAGCAGTTTAAAACAAAACAAAAAAATTTCCAGATGAGGATGACTGAGAGGAAGGAGACAGGCAGACCCAGCTGAACTATTCAAGCAGTCTTTCTTCCAGCCCGTCTGGACCGACATTGATGTGATGCTCTCGTCCATTGTTAAAATTAAACAAAAATGGCGTGTTACGCTGTGAACAAAATGCCGAGTGCTAACCGAAACCATCCAACTTTTCTCCAATTTGAGAGTGAATTGTAGAAATCTTCCTCTTCAAAGCTCGTCCCTGTGGGATGGGGGGGATACAAATCAAGTGTTAGAAGAAACAGCAAAAACAAAACAAACGTGGAATTCATGCAAAATGTGTCATGCAAAATAAAAACTCAAGCATCAGGCCTCATCCACATGTACACTGGTATTGTTTTGGAAAATGTGGATTTTTCTAGAACAATGGAATGAAGTCCCTTGTCTGACCACAAAAGGTGGGAGGACACCACAGGACACAACGCACAGCGCATGCCTAGGTCGTACACGGCATGCTCAGTGGAAGCGCAGACAACACAATAGTCACTATGGTAGTTTCCTTCTGAATACTCTGGTGCATTTTTCTAAAGACATGTCTGCTCACATCCTCCTCCTCCTCTGTGGTGATGCGTAAAGGAGTGCTGCACTGTGATCCGTCACTGCTTAGTGCGCCTTTTACTATTGCTGAACGCCTGAAAAATATTTAGCTGGTATTTTCTTTTTACGATGACTCACTGGAGCAGTGTGCTTGAATGTTTGCCATGAATGAATGGAATGTTACATTTTTAAGTGCCACAATTGTTTATCGTGATGTCATAGTGCTCTTGAATCTTTGCTGAGAACCGTCCCTGATGGAAAGCTCTGCTCGTTTTCTGGCTCCTCCCCCCCAACAAGGCATTAAATGTATAAACCCAATTCCAATGAAGTTGGGACATCATCTTCAACCTATATTCAATTGAATACACCACAAAGACAAGATATTTAATGTTCAAACTGATAAACTTTTTTGTTTTTGCGCAAATATTTGCTTATTTTGAAATGGAGGCCTGCAACACATTTCAAAAAAGATGGGACAGTAGCAACAAAAGACTGGGAAAGTTGATGAATCCTCAAAGAACACCTGTGTGGAACATTCCACAAATGAACAGGTTACAACTGGAAACAGGTGAGTGTCATGATTGGGTATAAAAGGAGCATCCCCAAAAGGCTCAGCCGTTCACAAGCAAAAATGGGGCGAGGATCACCACTTTGTGAACAACTGCGTGAAGAAAAAAAAAAAAAAAGTCCAACAGTTTAAGAACAATGTTTCTCACCGTTCAATTGCAAGGAATTTAAGGATTCCATGATCTACAGTCCATAATATAATCAGAAGATTCAGAGAATCGGGAGAACTTTCTACACATAAGCGGCAAGGCGGAAAACCAACATTGAATGCCCGTGACCTTCGATCCCTCAGGCGGCACTGCATTAAAAACCGACACCACTGTGTAAAGGATCTTACCGCGTGGGCTCAGGAACACTTCAGAAAACCATTGTCAGTTAACACAGTTTGTCGCTGCATCTACAAGTGCAAGTTAAAACTCTACCATGCAAAGCAAAGCCATACATCAGCAACATTGCCGCCGCCTTCTCTGGGCCCGAGCTCATTTGAAATGGACAGACGCAAAGTGGGAAAGTGTGCTGTGGTCTGATGAGTCCATGTTTCAAATTGTTTTTAGAAATCATGGACGTCGTGTCCTCTGGACAAAAGAGGAAAAAGACCATCCAGATTGTTACCAGCACAATGTGTGGGGTGGGGTGTGTTAATGCCCATGGCATGGGCAACTTACACATCTGTGATGGCACCATCAATGCTGAAAGGTACATCCAGGTTTTGGAGCAACACATGCTGCCATCCAAGCAACGTCTTTTTCAAGGACGTCCCTGCTTATTTCGGCAAGACAATGCCAAGCCACAATCTGCACGTGTTACAACAACGTGGCTTCATAGTAAAAGAGTGCGGGTACTAGACTGGTCTGCCTGCAGTCCAGACCTGTCGCCCATTGAAAATTTGTGGCGCATTATGAAGCGCAAAATACAACAACGGAGACCCCGGACTGTTGAACAACTGAAGTCGTACATCAAGCAAGAATGGGAAAGAATTCCACCTACAAAGCTTCAACAATTAGTGTCCTCAGTTCCCAAATGCTTATTGAGTGTTGTTAGAAGGAAAGGTGATGTAACACAGTGGTAAACACACCACTGTTCCAGTTTTTTTGAAATGTGTTAAACGTGTTATATTTGCTCATTTCAAAATGAGCAAATATTTGCACAAAAACAAAGTTTCAGTTTGAACATTAAATATCGTCTTTGTGGTGTATTCAATTGAATGTAAGTTGAAAAGGATTTGAAAATCATTGTCTTCTGTTTTATTTACATTTTACACAATGTCCCAACTTCACTGGAATTGGAGTCAGTTTTCACACAAGCCATTTTGTATTGGTGTAATATTGAATGATTTTAACAAATAAAGCTGTGGAAAAAAATGTGCGCACAGTGTGTACTGCTGCTGGGGCCAGAGGAAGCAGAGAGGATGGAGAAACAGCTGGAAGTCACCGATGGCCACACAGAGGAAGTTCAGTGGACATACAGGTTGCTCATAGAACTCCAATGAAAGTGATCCAAAACTGCATTTTAGAATGGAGAAACAACCCCTGAAAGGCTGCTGGGGGAAAATAAAAAGTTTTTCATCCCTTCTACGTCCTGGCCATTTTTATCCCCTTTGTTTGACATCACACAGCTTTTTTTGTTTTTAAACTTTGTTGATAAAATCCAGTTGATAAAATAGAATAAGCATGTAACCATGGCAACAACAAGAAAAACCAACAATTTCTAAAAAGCCAGAGCTCTAATTAGAAGACATTTTGGAAATATTAAAGGTTTGGGTTTTTTATACATTTACTGTTTTTTTTATTATTATTATTTCTTAGCTCATTCATGAAGATTTAAAAACAGTGCTTTGGCTTTAATAAGTTGACATTCATGGAAAAATTGATTGTCATCATCAGTGTATTCTGCATTAATTCTGTTTTATTATCCTCCAGTGTTAACTGAACTTTGTATCATTGTGTATTAATTTGGGAAACTGAGCATGCTTTGCAGATATCCAATTTTGAAATTATTCCCAAAAAGTACTTCTCTAAAAACAAGTAAACAAACCTTCACTGTGTCTGTTTGCAGCAGATAATTTTCTGCAGCGGCAGACGGAACTAAACTCTTTACATCTTTTGGATTTTTACATCGACAGATTTATTTATTTAATCAAAGACAGAAAACCCCATTTTTAAAAATACCAGTGTACATGTGGACTTGGCCGTTGAGTCCCATGCAAAATGCAAAGAGACACAAGTTAAACTCAAACCGGTTACTCTTATTTGAATGTTAACATCTGTCAGAGTAAATCAGATTAATGGAGACGTCCTAATCGGCAAAGCAGACAGGTTTTGTTCAGGGTCTAACCAAAGGACACGCGAGCATTCACACTGCCGCCACGTCATCCGAGTAACATCCGGGTTTCAAAAAGGACCAAGGCCCCGGCTGCACTCGGATCTCCCCGGGGCGTCCCATCTGCCAAACCAGGGGAGGAGTTGGTGGAGAGACTGCAGTCATTTTTGCATTCACAAAGATGAAAGATCAGCTAGACACATAACTTCAGTCTGCAGGAGTCATGCAGGTTTAACGCAAATCGAAGATGACGCCCTTTAAAAACAAGACCAAAGAACTGCGTAGCTACTCGGTATGGTATGGAAGAAGCAAAACAACAACGAGCAGCAAAATGCAGCCTTTTGTGATCCTGCTCCAAGCCACACCATTTCACCTTGGCCACCGTGAGAAGGACAGAGGGGGGAGGAAGGGGGAGAAGGAAGTCACTTCCACCTGGTGCACTGCTTCTGTATGTCTGTTAAAGGCACATAGATCACCCCCATCAAGGACTTCGTTTTGGTGCTGCCATCCTCCATCTTATCATACTGCTCCAGCATCTGGTTTCCTCCAGCTGGACCCACAGGCAGAATCAGTCGACCGCCTGGTTTCAACTGGTCCAAAAGCTGGGACAGAGACAAGATACATTCAGTGATTACTAATCCAGTAAGTCAAAATGTGTTTAACTTTCTTTGCTCTGAACTACAGAAAATGTGTCGTCCTTTCCCACATTTCAAAGCGTTCAAACGGCTTCTGCAGAGACTTACTGCTTGGGGGACTTCGGATGCTGCTGCACCAACATGGATGGCATCATAAGGCGACTCGTCTGGGTAACCCAACCTCCCGTCTCCCACTGTAACACACACACACAAGCTGTGACTTACAGGGTGCCATGCACCAGCAGCCTTCCTCACCAAGGTACCACACATTTAACCACATTGTCAATATCACAATATCCATGAGAAGCTTTACTCACATTGAATAAAATTCATTCAGTTCAGGCAAACATGTCACAGATTACAAATGACTCCAATTTATATCAGTCTTAGAAACCTTTCAGTGAACGTGGTATCTGCCTCACCAATGAGCCTGACATCCAACCAAGCAGAAGCTACGTGTTGTCTTTGACTGCGGCGCAAGCTTTCAAGGAACGTCACTGAACCAGCAGCTACTGCAGGGGCTGAATATAACAAGCTCACTCCTGGGGGTCCTCGTGAGATTTCAACACAAGACTGTGGCAGTTATGGCTGATGTAGAGGCTATGTTCCAGAGAGTCAGAAGTAAAGACATGCATCTCCTCAGGCTTCTCTGGTGGCCTGACAGGAACCTTGTCGACCACAAGATGTTAGTTCACATCTTCGGAGTAACATCGTCACCAAGCATTGCAACCAAGATTTAGTACCGCTATAACAGACTGATGCAGCAGATGGCAGCAATAAGGATACCGGCTGCCATTAAACGCCACAGAAGAAGAGGGGTACACTTGATTTACTGTACAGGGACACGTTTTGAGAGGAGCGGATTTTGTGTCAAAATAAAGCCATAAAATCTATATTTTTTTAAAGTTAGTAATATTATATGACGATATAAATGGAACATGGAAACAAATTTTGACAGAAATCCATATACAAACGGAGGTTTTGCACCCATGAGAAAAAAGATGCAACAGCATGAAATGCAACTCCCTGAAGGGAAGTGAAGCCAACCACTGTGACTGTGATGTATGCATGCAGGCAGAGACGGCCATCAACTTTCCTGCACGTGGGAGAGTGCGGCCAAATCACAAGACCCCTGCAGTTTGCTTCATCTTCTTTCCAGAGATCAGCTACTCATTTACTATTCACCTGCACAGCAGGTAAAAGTGTGCATGCAATGCTCAATTATTTAGCGCTGTACTCGCCAGCCTCCAGCTCCTGTACGTTCTGTTCACTGCTGACGAGAGAACTGCAATAATTACAATTTCTAAGTCAAACCCAAGCATCGACAACCTCGATCCAATCCCACTACCAGGACACCAAAATCCACATTAATGCTGTTCAGTAGCACCTTACCGACTAGCTTGACTCTGCCCGACGATAACAAACTGGGGTCATCTTTCTTCACATTGTTTATAGAATCATCTACCAACTCTTTGACGTGATCAATTCCTATCACCCTCCCTTTGGGGCCTACCTGGAGAGCACAAAGACAGGGTGCACAATAACAAAACAGAACACATTTTATCTAACACAATGAACACTTACTGATTTACCAAGTAATGAAACCAAAGAAAAAACGTATGTGTTTACCCGTCAAGTGTAGCTCACCATTCGTGCAAAGCAAACAGACAGGATTCCACTACCGGAGCCCACGTCTAGAGCCTTAGCTCCCTCGTACAGCTGGTCATGTAGAAGCTCCAGGGCATAGGCATGCTGGGTAAAGGACACCAACAAGGAAACGCCATCAGAAAACATCATTTGTCCTTCAGATTATGTCAGAAATCTATTATCACTCCAAAATTATCTCGCAATTCAACATCTTCCATAACTTTTAACACTGCTGGCAGTAAAGCGTAAAAACATTTTGTTGATCCTGATGATTCACCAAGAACAAAATGTCCTGATAAGTTAACTAGCAATGAAATGCATATGTTTAAAAAACCTAAACATATTTTTATTGAAATGCCATTTGGTGCTGCCTTTATCATCAAAGTGATGGAAAAGGGGAGCGTTTTATTGAATGACGTTGAAAGCTCTCACTGGTGATGGGATTTAAAGTCGTACCATGTGGGGCGCGCTGATGGTTGCTGAAAAACCTTTAGAAGAGAGAAGTATATATAGTTAGGTCATCCCTCTGATTACATGTTTGTACGTGCACTGTGCGAAGGCCTGCGTGTGACAACATACCTATTGACTGTGGAGAGTCCACGTACGGATTATTCCTACAGAAATGGGCTCGGTCCGTGGCCAGCATCACTTCGTAGACATTGTCAGATTTGATAATACCATTTTCTGGGGATGCAAAAGAGTCGTTTTAGAGTCCCTGGGCAGAAATACATTACATTAGGCTGCAGACAAAATAAGCACAAAAAAAAAATAGGGAAAACAAACACTGAAAACAGAATGCAAGAAGAGAGGCTGTTGTCCACCACGCAGAGTGAAAACCCCTAACAGGTTTCAATAATGTTTGGTTGAATTAGAATTATTTATAAAATTGATCAACAAGTATAAATAATGTAATACTTTAACCAAACAAAAAAATGAGCTGAATGTCTCTCCTGTCACACCTTGAAGATAGTGTATGCCAATTATATTAAAAAAAAAAACACTGGTATAAGTCCAATAAGTTAAGGGTAAGTTTTTTGTAAGTTAAGAGCACACTGAAACACACTGAAGCTCACTGATGTACGTCCGAATAAGCCAAGCTCCTCAAAAAATTTTGGGAATCCTGAAAATTTTCAACACATGCCAGCATGTGAATCATACGTCCCGCACATGCTGGACATAAGTTGTAGGTAAGTTATGTGATTGCTGGCACACGTTTCTTGTAGTTTACTCGTAAGTCTACATATGTCTTGTTCATTTCAGTCCAATTCACCATCACAGATGAACATGAATCCATATAAAGCTCCTGATTTTTGAAAATGACATCTGAAAATTCTTTAATTCCTGGCTGGAAATGCAGCATTTTAAAGCAAGTCCCTCTGTGGTTTTTCCTGCTGCAGGTGCGTTTCTTATGCCCATGTCACGCTCTGAACACACAGAAGCGCTGTAATGATTTAAACTTTTAAAGCGCCGTCGCTGTCAGTGTGATTCATCAGATGAGCTGATCAATCGATCAGGGTGATCATACCTGATGAATGTGCCGTTTAAACATTTAAAGCACCGTCGCTGTTGGTGATCGCCACACTGACAGATCACACATCACTTTATTCAGGTAACACCTGATCACAGTCGACTGGCGCTATAAAAGTATGAATCATCACAGCATTTCATTATTCAGGTCTGTGATAACCTGATCAGAGGACCTGATCAGATCCGCTGATCAGGAAGCAGCTGCTCGGCGTTTTAAACCTTTAAAGAGACAGCACTTCATGCATTCACGGCAGCGTTTACCACAGCCAGCCGACTCATCGGCATTCTGTACACAATGAAAATGGTCCACCAAGATAAAAAATGAAAAAAAAAAAATAGTGTTAAATTACTCCATTTCTAACACGCACCACACCGTGCAGTACCGACCCAAACCACTGGGTGTAAACGGGGCTGTCGGCATAGGCTGGTTAATAGTCAAGGTGTGACAGCTGCATTAAATTTATTAGACGTATGACAGCGTGCACCAGCATTTTCAATACGGTCAGCATACGCAGGCTAAATCATCAAGGCGTGACAGGGGCTTTAAGCAGTGAACCATAATGAGAAAGTTGGATGATTGATTTGGGCCCCCCTGGATCAACATTTATTATTTTTAATTAAATCAATTCAACATTAAAAAACAAATAGTGCTTTTTCAAAAATCATGCCCTTTGATATCAATGTGAGAGCAAATCTCAACATGCACTAAATAAAAAAAAATTTAATTTTTAAAAATTGCTTAATATAGTAAGTTCCTTCGACTTCCCCCTTATTTCACACGGGATTGCCACAGATGGCCAGACAGCTCAGCATGCTGATTTGGCACAGGTTTTATTCCGGATGCTCTTCCTACATGGAGAATGGACAGCGATGGTCTTGAATAGGGAACCTTTTACAGCCAGTTGGCTTTAGAAACATCAGGAAATGAATACAAAAACATTTACACACTATCTTTTGTAGTAGCTAAATTCATCAATAAAATCAAATTTTTAAATCATGTTGTACAGACTTGCTTTAACTGAGATTAAACAGTAGTTATTTCATGTATTTTAGCTAGATTTCTGTTATAATTATTATATTTTGCACCACCAGTGTTGCTGACAAATAAACTACCATATCGGGATTTGGGTTCATCATATTAGCAGTTTTGTCTGCAAACTTTAAAGCTGGAAGGTTAAAAGTTGTGTGGACCTTTTTTGTGGTCAACTGGTTACCATAGGGATATGAAAAAGTCTTTGGTAAACCCGATCATGTTAGAATTTTCAAATTTGGTGAGAAAAATTTTGTTGAGATTATCAAGGGCACATAAGGATTGTGACAGATTCTTTAGCCTCCTTTCTGGCCGTTCCACTGGTGGGGAATATCTCTCCACTATAACAGACATATAGTGAGCCATTTGCTACTGTATAACTTTTGACATTTTCTTCTTCATACAACAAGAATAAGTCTCAATGTTTGGACTTAACGGAGACGAGAGTGGTGACACCAAAAGGGAATAAAGGTAGTGTCAGCAGCTGTCTGTATAATCTGTCATTTTAAGATGTGTCTTTACATTTACTGAGGTACACGTGCACCTCCATAGGGCTCCTCTGCAAGCTAGCAGACAAGTCTAATGACATTTTCATCTGTCCAGTATGACAAGAAGCAGTTTACTTTGAGGTAGAGCTGCGTGATATATCGTTTGAGCATCGCCATCATGATGTGCATATGTGCAGTAGTTACATTGCAGGACTCACGTGGCATAATTAATTGTTACATTGTCAAGTGATAAAAGTACAAGTCTGCTTTCGTTTTTCATGACTAAACAACAAAATATGTCGAAGACATTGAATTTACTTGAACAAAGGCCCCTGGTAATGTGAGCAGGGAAACGCACCTTCTCCCATGCTGCACACATCACAATCCAAAACAAAGAAAAAAGAAAGAAAGAAAAAGCAAGCAGCTCCCTCACAACTCATCTTGTTTTCGGTGGCCAAAAACAATACCTTTTGAAAACGGGTCACAGAGCAGATAAATCTGAAAATACTGGATTTGAGTCTGTATGTTTCTGAAATGATGTCATAACTCTGTAACCTCAAACGCTCATAACAAATGGCATGTTGTTGTCAAGAATATAATTTAAAATACTTTTTATTTTTCTTGGTGGATTGTCTCAGTGGATCATGAATGGGATTTATTTTCATCGCAAGCAGAAAGCTAAAGAGATAACGGATGACTCTGGTGAACACTGATCATGAATAAATGGAGCACTGTCACACTAATAATAAATAATTGCAGAAAGGACTTTCAGCTGTTAAACTAAGGGTTTTTTTTTCCTTCTTGTTAGTGGCTTCCTCCAGCTCAGGCTGAGAAACACCTGGAGCAAAATATCACAACACAGAGGGACTTCTTTAAAAATGCTGATTTTATTCACAAGTAATTTCCACAATATGGAATTAAAGTATTTCAAAACTGCATCTTCCAAAATAAGAGCTTCTTGTGTGGATAACAGTTTTCCTTAGGATGTGATGACGAATACGGCTGAAATGACTAAATGGATCTCATTAACAGACTACTCAGTTTGCCACTTTGAACATTCTAGGCTAGTGCTGCTACACTGATTAGCTCCATACAGCGGTTATACACATGCTGGGCTCGACAATAGCACTGGTCCGATGGCCCGGCGGCCTTTTTTACATGTTCCGGGCCACCACGGGCCAGTGAAGTTCATATTTCACTGGCCCGTATGGGCCAGTAAGAATTAAAATCGCTTTGGGCAGATTTATTAGTCTAATGCCGCGTTCACACCGGGCGCGACAGATGCTACAAATTCGCGGGGGTCGCGTGGTAACGGACGCGCCTCCTTCACCCGGTGTGTCGCTCTGCTTTTGCTGCGAAAATTCGCCCCGGTGCGTCATCAAATAGGAGGAGCTTCCATTCAGCTCGCCGGCTCCGGTTGTCAGTCAAGTTAACATGACGGACCTTGATCACACGGAGCGAGTTGTTGTGGAAAGCTGACAAACGTCATGAGACGTTCCCAATTCAGGCAGTATCATTATTTGCTGCAGGAGCTGCGTCTGGATGATGGCTGTTTTCAGCGGTCCTTCTGCCTCTGCAGGACCCAACTTGAGGACCAACTGTCCCGTTCACGCGCGCACATGTAAACAATTAAAAAAAAAAAGAAAAAAAAAAGAAAAAGAAACTCCGCTCCCGCTGCTGTGGGGCTGCTGCTCCTCCAAAAACTCTTGTCATAGTTGTGATATAAAGGACAAAAGAGACATACGTCCTGCTCACAGGCTGCTACCAGAGACAGGACATGTTGCACCAAAAGTGCAGACAAACTTCGTCTGCAGGCGCATCTTCTGATGTGGCGCAAATTTCGCTTCAACATCGACGCGTCATTTTCGCTTAAGCAAGATCGAGCGCAGTGAATATTATGAATTTCTTGAAACCTCCTGCCCCTGGGCAGAAACCAGGAAAGCAAAGGAAAGAACAGCTATCACCCTCAAAACAAGCACAGAAGAGGAAGGCTGCTGATGCTGAATATGAGAAGGGTGAGGAAAACTTGGCAAACTTCCTGGAAGAAAAGACGGCCATAGCTGGAGCGTGATGAGGAGAGTGAGGTTGTCTTCTGTGGAACTTGTAGGGCCATGCCAGAATATGCTAACAAGTAAGTATAAATATACCATGTCCTGGTAGACAATGTGGTATGATTTCATACGCCAGTTTAAAAGTCTAATCAGTATGCCCTTGTGGAAACCCCACGGTGACATTAGCAAGGGAACTTGGTTTATGAAATTTAACATATTAATTTTGGAAATGATCAAGAAATAAATTTATTTTTGTATTAATGTCTGAGTGTTGAAAAAATTCCTACCAGTTACCTACCGACATTTTTTTCAAAGTTTACTCACTTTAAGGTTTTTATCATGTAGTATAAGAATTTTGTGTTTGTTTTCAAGTGTTTTTACATTAAGGAAACCCAATTCTAATGTCTGAGTGTTGATTTAAAAAATTCTTATCAGTTACCCCCCGGTTCGGCACAGGCGTGAAAGTATGGGCCAGTGATATTTTCATCCGGGCCAGTAACTTTCAGATTCTACTGGCCCTGTGGGCCAGTGCATAAATTGCCTTATTGTCAAGCCCTGACATGCTCCAGTCTTCTTCTTTTTGTGGAAACATTACAGCACCATATACAGGCCTGAGATATGTATCCCAGCTTTTTGAGGCATTTTCAGTGGATTTGTGTAGACAAAGATTTTTCTAGAAGCAAACATATATCGTAATGGGCAGAAAAACCCCAATGTCAATTTTTTCTCAATATTGCGCAGTCCTACTTTGAGTTTTTTAGCTTTGTGTGTAGGCTTACACTGCATAGCTCTTTAACCCATGAAGGCATTAGCATTCAAAGCCATACTACACAGATCACACTATGTAACACAATTTTTGTTCCTGGCTTCTAAGTGTTATATTTCAACTGCTTATGTCTAAAGTCTATGGAAAAATGACTACATTCAGCACAAACTTTGATTTTATTTTTATGTTCTAGAAAGTTCTAAAAGTTTCTTGAAATTTCTAGATAATTCTGGAAACTTCTAGAAAATTCTGGACAGTTGTAGCAGTTAAAGAATATTCTAGAAGACTACTCAGTAGTAGTGAAGGCGAATCGAGTATATTCTTGAAAACAGACAAATTTCAAAATATCAATGTCCTGATCACAGAAGCAAAGTTTCTGTGGAATAACAGCTATTTTCTATTTATTTAAGGCATAACAGGTTAGGAAAACACACTGTGTACCCAGGAACAAACAAAAATAAAAATTTGTTACATAGTGTTATCTTTGTTTTTGTCTTGAGTGAAAAGTTGAACCGTAAAACTTAATTAAATAGGGAGTTCTCCTTTAACTACTAAGACACAAAAATGAAAAGATTTGTGGATGTAAATTGTTCCACTTCCGACTGTCAAAGCACTTTATGATGGCACAAGGTTCACAAATTCACATGGTAAATCAGATGCACATCATTTACTTTCACATTCCCCTTTAGGATTTTGTCTGTCCTGTCAAAGGATTGAAACTACAACCTTCCAATCACAGGACTGTTTCTCAAACCTTAAGACCACTACTTTCCCTACACAGAACACAATGGTGAAAAACACAAAACAATATTTTTCTAATTAACTGTCCAGCAATAGTGTCTCTAAAATAATCCCTCATAGCAGATTCAGTCTATGCCAAAGGCAGGATAAGGCAGCTCAGGTCTCATTACCAAGTCCCTGCAACTTCAGAGCTATGCACAGCTTCAGGATACATTACAAACACACCACACAACCTGCCAGATGGACAGCTTGCGGTGATTTCTGAAATTAAAATAACCCATGCTGTTAGGTTTCAAGTGCTTTCCTTCCTCTCAGTAATTAGGCTCAGAATTCAGACTTTCCTTCGCATAAAAATAAGTGCCGAGTTTGTGCTGCTTCTGGGAGATAAACTCATTTTGTGTGCAACATTGAGGCACATTTATTTACTCTGCAATAATACAGGCGTGTAGTGAACTTTAAACATGGGCTGTAATGCTGCATGCACTTGTTGTCTGTCAGCGATAATCTGGATGTTCCATTGTTTTCAACAAGAGGATAAATTCCACCACTGCTGGTTGTGAATGCAGCACCCATGCACCACCACAACATTTACTGTCAAAAATTAAATGTTTTAACTTTTTCCACTTGCCACAACCACTAGGACAAAGTGGGCTTACACTGCAAGATTTTCAAATTGTCTGTAGGTGTCCAATACCTGAGAGACCTCACACATGGAGATTAAAAAAAAAAAAAAAAAAAATCAGATCTAACAGTTTTGGTCATACTGTGTGTGGTGTGCAGCCACATGGTAAAGACAACACACCACACACGAACATTCCCAGGTCAGACAGAAAATCTCGCAAAACCTCTTGAGATTCAACGTGACTTCAGAGTAAACAAACGTCGTGGACGAGGAAGAAGCAACAAAGATAGTTTGTGGACTATTTTAACAGAGGAAAAAAAAAACTATACAAAAACAAAAAGACAAGGCGCTGTTTAAAGGAGTGGAAACAGTGCGACCACCGGACTTTCTCGTGCGCCATAACAGCCGTTTTGATTTTGGATTCCGCTCTGGACATCCGTCACCTTGCTTTCTGATTGGCTACATGTCGCATTCAGCAGGCTGTGTGCTCGTTTGTGGTCGGGGGACACAACACGCTGCAATATCAGCCAAGACAATCCAACATGTTGAATATCCATGATTTGTGATCTGAATGGTCCTGATGTCCTTCCGTGCAGACTAGAGTGCTCTTAACACACCACACACGGCAGGAATATCTGATAAGATTATCTTTAGAGCCATCATGATAGTCGGGCGTCCTAAAGCTTGTCCGAAGGGGAAGATCGGGTCCAATATCAGCATAATTATCGTGCCATGTGAACCAGGCAAAAGACAGGCAGAAAAAAAATGGACTATTTAATCCTAGAGACACCCCATTTTCAGTATCAGGTACGTAACAAGAAAATTTCATGGTATTACAGGAAGAAACCAGCCTTTAGCTCACTAAAAGGTGTTTTTTTAACCAACCATTAGAGCCAAAGCCTTGTGCTTTAATATACCATTGACCAAAATCCCAAACCTTTGTTACATTTTTAAATTAAGTAAACTATTATCTTTAACATAAGATGAATGCACCTGAAGATATCATCGCAACGAGTTGAAGTAACAATCACTAGCACTTCGAAGTAGGGGTGAGCAATACTGCCTCAAAATTCTATCACAATATTTCAAGGAAATTTGCGATAATATTTATGACGATACAGTTATAGGTAATTTGTTGGATGATAATCCGATGCTCATTCCAAAATTAATGTCACTGCTGATTCTGTAAAGCAGAACATTGCTGTTGATTAACGACATCATATTTACAACTGTCAGATTCCCCTGTCTGAAGGTTTTAAATGTGTGTGTGTGTGTGTGTGTGTGTGTGTGTGTGTGTGTGTGTGTGTGTGTGTGTGTGTGTGTGTGTGTGTGTGTGTGTGTGTGTGTGTGTGTGTGTAATACATAAGAATTTATTGTATTATCAGACAGTATGATATGGCAGAGCCCTCCTTCTAAGCACTGGCAAGGAAGACGAGCAATTACAAAATCTATAACTAACAAGCATCCAGAGGGCAGTGATCGTTTAGCTAAGTGATTACGTAGTGTCTGAACAGTAATAGAGGTCTTAGTGAGTGGAATGTTGTATCAAATGGGCAAAGGAAATAATTAAATTTTGGCAGTGAGTTATATCTACCTCAGTAATTTTTCTTCTTTAGCTCCTTTAACATTCTGAAACAGGTCTGACATCTAAAATTTTTGCCTTGTGACAACACAAAGTTGTTTTGGTTGGTGTTCCCACAGATCCCATAAAGATCCATAACTGATATTCCAAGTGTTTTCTGTGCTTGGATCTCCACTATGTTGTGATGTGGCGTTTGCAATGCACACATTAAAATCTCAGCATAAGTATGTGCACACACCAGATTGAGACAAATATTATTATTATTATTATTAATAATAATAATAATTATAATAATAATAATAATAATAATAATAATAAAAAAAAGAGCAGACTTGACTGTTGGCTTCCAGGGTACTAGGGTACTGGTTAGTAGGCTGTCAATATTCTATAACAGAAAAATTACCTCTTCGTCAGACACTGGAACAACAGTCCTGGGCAATAGTGCAGCAGATAAGAGAATATTTAGAGCGGAATCCTGCAAATGATGATAAAAGCATCAAATTCGGCAGAAATACTCCTCAGACAATCCTCTTTTGAAAAAACGACTGGCCACTTGAATTTTCAGTTGGCGTTCAGGTAGAGGTCAATTGAAGAATTACATAGGAGTCAAAATTAAAAGATGCTCCAATCATATTGAAACCTATGCCACATTACTTGCCTGATCATAAAGATTCCAAAAAAGGTATGGTCTGGATGGTCTGTAACTTAATTCTATGGAGTTATGGGATAAAAACAGCAAGAATGGTGACAAAGGTCAGTGCCGGTTTGTACAGGGGGCAAAAGTTAAAGTTGTTCCAATTTTGGTAAAAAAAATTACTAGTTGATTTAACACAGTTTTAAAAGGAATAATTTGGACCATGTATCATCCTTACTTATCACGTTACGGGGTAACATGTCACATGTCATAGAATCCAATAGACGTAGACCTTGTTTGACCTTTACTCTGGAGACCAAGCATTCAACACTGTCAAAACTACTCCATTTATTAATCCTATTAGCTCAACCAATAACACAGTAGACATGCTGGATATACTGAAATATAGTGGTGGGCCCTTCACTGACAGTATAGAAGTTCCTTGCACTTTCAAATTTGAAAGAGTGCAAAACTGCAGAGGATGAAGTTAGAGAATCAATTTGCCAGGGAAAGTTCCTCACTTTTAGCTAAAGCTGACACAATCTTTTAAATTATGGTGATACCACCCAGTGGGAAGAGGAGGATGAAAACTGTGAAGAAATTTGGAGAGGCTCTTACATCCTACCAAGGCAGAAGTAGTCACCGAACTATTCACCCTATTGAGATTTCCCATAATCCCTTGCACACCAGAGTTACTGCAGTCTAAACAACATAGAGGAACCACATACAACAATCACAAATAGGGCTGAAACAATTAGTCGAGTAATTTGAATAATTCGATTACAAAAATGTAGTACATATGCCAGGCCTGTGTGTGGCGCTGTAACATCCCCAGAAAAACAAACAGAAGAAGACTAGAGCATGCGCACAGTCTGTATAAGAGCTAATCAAATTAGCACCAAAGCTACAGCTTTCCAATGCGACATACAGAGTAAATTAAAGCCTTTTAGGGGAAAGAGGGTCCACGCTGATCATCTGAAAGAGGTTACTGCGTGGTTACTGCTGCGAAGCAGTGTGTTTGTTTAAAAAAAAAAAAAAAAAAAAACACACCCACACATTTCGTCCGTTGCCTACTCTCCGTTCTACTTGTGGAGTGGCTATTTGCACGGTGGCTGGCTGCTGATTCTCTCTACCCGGTGCAAGCGGGCACTCTTCTGTGTTTTGCTCAGACTCGCACTGAGTGTTTCGCTTTTTAATTTTCACTTTTTGGGCAACACACCACGCTTCACAAACATGGTAACTCAAATAAAGAATAATAAATAAATAACAAAACAGTGACTGAAAGGGTTACATGTTCAACCTCCAGCTGAAATGCATCTGCTGAATGGCAGAGAAAGACGGATTAAAAAAAAAAAAAAAAAAAAAATGGTTACATTTTGCAAGTTGGGGAAAACAAAAAACAGAAAGCCACATCCCATCACCATGTCATCAAAATGTCAAGACTCTGGCTGAGCTCCTGACACCTGGAAAGATCCAAAATTTGTAAAGATGTGAATAAATAAATAATTACCCAGGAAAACAGAAAAGGATAGACTAAATTTGACAATCTGTGTGATGGCGCCGCGACATCATGCCATTGCTTAGGGAGAGCCCTGGACTGTTGATGTTGTTTAAAAATGCAAAAGTACTTTTTATCCGATTACTCAATTAATCGCCAGAATAATCAATATAATACTCAATTACTAAAATAATCAATAGCTGCAGCCCTAATTACAAATTAACATTATACTACCAAAATGTAATTTTGTATGTATTACTTTGGACAAACAGTGTGTAAAGACAATAAGCAGGGCGTTAAAGAGCAAACTTCACTTTCCTCCAGAATGACATGAACAGGAACCGATCGCAGCAATGCCTAAAAAGCCTGATAATATATTCACGTGCGTTTTAGGCACAAAGAGTTTTATGTTGCAATGTTGTTGTCCATGTGCAGCGGTAAATTGCAGCTTTATCGGACCATCTCAATACATTTCTCAATGTTAATGACATCTGCAGAGCGGCGACCTCTGATATTTGCAGGATTTAAAACATCAATAGGGGAACGTCTGAATATGAAATATTCCAGCAGAGCCTTGACAAAGTGTCATAAAAACTTGGGAGTTAAATCAATCAATCAATTTTATTTATATAGCGCCAAATCACAACAAACAGTTGCCCCAAGGCGCTTTATATTGTAAGGAAGGCCATACAATAATTACGTAAAAATCCCAACGGTCAAACGACCCCCCTGTGAGCAAGCACTTGGCGACAGTGGGAAGGAAAAACTCCCTTTTAACAGGAAGAAACCTCCAGCAGAACCAGGCTCAGGGAGGGGCAGTCTTCTGCTGGGACTGGTTGGGGCTGAGGGAGACGACCAGGAAAAAGACATGCTGTGGAGGGGAGCAGAGATCAATCACTAATGATTAAATGCAGAGTGGTGCATACAGAGCAAAAGGAGAAAGAAACACTCAGTGCATCATGGGAACCCCCCAGCAGTCTAAGTCTATAGCAGCATAACTAAGGGATGGTTCAGGGTTACCTGATCCAGCCCTAACTATAAGCTTTAGCAAAAAGGAACGTTTTAAGCCTAATCTTAAAAGTAGAGAGGGTGTCTGTCTCCCTGATCTGAATGGGAGCTGGTTCCACAGGAGAGGAGCCTGAAAGCTGAAGGCTCTGCCTCCCATTCTACTCTTAAAAACCCTAGGAACTACAAGTAAGCCTGCAAGTAAGCCTGCAGTCTGAGAGCGAAGCGCTCTATTGGGGTGATATGGTACTATGAGGTCCCTAAGATAAGATGGGACCTGATTATTCAAAACCTTATAAGTAAGAAGAAGAATTTTAAATTCTATTCTAGAATTAACAGGAAACCAATGAAGAGAGGCCAATATGGGTGAGAATGCTCTCTCCTTCTAGTCCCCGTTTAGTACTCTAGCTGCAGCATTTTGAATTAATTGCTTTTCAGGGAACTTTTAGGACAACCTGATACTAATGAGTTTACAATAGTCCAAGCCTAGAGGAAATAAATGCATGAATTAGTTTTTTAGCATCACTCTGAGACAAGACCTTTCTAATTTTAGAGAGATTGCGTAAATGCAAAAAGCAGTCCTACATATTGTTTAATATGCGCATTGAATGACATATCCTGATCAAAAATGACTCCAAATTTCTCACAGTATTACTAGAGGTCAGGTAATGCCATCCAGAGTAAGGATCTGGTTAGACACCATGTTTCTAAGATTTGTGGGGCCAAGTACAATAACTTCAGTTTTTCTGAGTTTAAAAGCAGGAAATTAGAGGTCATCCATGTCTTTATGTCTGTAAAACAATCCTGCAGTTTAGCTAATTGGTGGTGTGTCCTCTGGCTTCATAGATAGATAAAGCTGGGTATCATCTGCGTAACAATGAAAATTTAAGCAATGCCGTCTAATAATACTGCCTAAGGGAAGCATGTATAAAGTGAATAAAATTGGTCCTAGCACAGAACCTTGTGGAACTCCATAATTAACTTAGTCTGTGAAGAAGATTCCCCATTTACATGAACAAATTGTAATCTATTAGATAATATGAATCAAACAACCGCAGCGCAGTGCCTTTAATACCTATGGCATGCTCTAATCTCTGTAATAAAATTTTATGTCAACAGTATCAAAAGCAGCACTGAGGTCTAACAGAACAAGCACAGAGATGAGCTCCACTGTCTGAGGCCATAAGAAGATCATTTGTAACCTTCACTAATGCTGTTTCTGTACTATGATGAATTCTAAAACCTGACTGAAACTCTTCAATAGACCATCCTCTGCAGATGATCAGTTAGCTGTTTTACAACTTCCTTGAGCAGCCTGGTAGGAATGGGGTCTAATAGACAGTTGATGGTTTGGATAAAGTAACTAATGAAATAACTCAGACAGAAACAATCGGAGAGAAAGAGTCTAACCAAATTACCGGCATCACGAAAGCAGCCAAAGATAACAACACGTCTTTGGGATGGTTATGGGAGTATTTTTTCTCTAATAGTTAAAATTTTATTAGCAAAGAAAGTCATGAAGTCATTACTAGTTAAAGTTAAAGGAATACTCGGCTCAATAGAGCTCTGACTCTTTGTCAGCCTGGCTACAGTGCTGAAAAGAAACCTGGGGTTGTTCTTATTTTCTTCAATTAGTGATGAGTAGAAAGATGTCCTAGCTTTACGGAGGGCTTTTTTATAGAGCAACAGACTCTGTTTCCAGGCTAAGTGAAGATCTTCTAAATTAGTGAGACGCCATTTCCTCTCCAACTTATGGGTTATCTGCTTTAAGCTGCGAGTTTGTGAGTTATACCACAGAGTCAGGCACTTCTGATTTAAAGCTCTCTTTTTCAGAGGAGCTACAGCATCCAAAGTTGTCTTCAATGAGGATGTAAAACTATTGACGAGATAATCTATCTCACAGAGTTTAGGTAGCTACTCTGCACTGTGTTGGTATATGGCATTAGAGAACATAAAGAAGGAATCATATCCTTAAACCTATACTCAACAAAAATAAACGCAACACTTTTGGTTTTGCTCCCATTTTGTATGAGATGAACTCAAAGATCTAAAACTTTTTCCACATACACAATATCACCATTTCCCTCAAATATTGTTCACAAACCAGTCGAAATCTGTGATAGTGAGCACTTCTCCTTTGCTGAGATAATCCATCCCACCTCACAGGTGTGCCATACTAAGATGCTGATTAGACACCATGATTAGTGCACAGGTGTGCATTAGACTGCCCACAATAAAAGGCCACTCTGAAAGGTGCAGTTTTGTTTTATTGGGGGGGGGATACCAGTCAGTATCTGCTGTGACCACCATTTGCCTCATGCAGTGCAACACCTCTCCAACGTGCCAAACGCCAGCGAATGTGAGCATTTGCCCACTCAAGTCGGTTACGACGACCAACAGGAGTCAGGTCGAGACCCCGATGAGGACGACGAGCATGCAGATGAGCTTCCCTGAGACGGTTTCTGCCAGTTTGTGCAGAAATTCTTTGGTTATGCAAACCGATTGTTTCAGCAGCTGTCCGAGTGGCTGGTCTCAGACGATCTTGGAGGTGAACATGCTGGATGTGGAGGTCCTGGGCTGGTGTGGTTACATGTGGTCTGCGGTTGTGAGGCTGGTTGGATGTACTGCCAAATTCTCTGAAACGCCTTTGGAGACGGCTTATGGTAGAGAAATGAACATTCAATACACGAGCAACAGCTCTAGTTGACATTCCTACTGTCAGCATGCCAATTGCACGCTCCCTCAAATCTTGCGACATCTGTGGCATTGTGCTGTGTGATAAAACTGCACCTTTCAGAGTGGCCTTTTATTGTGGGCAGTCTAAGGCACACCTGTGCACTAATCATGGTGTCTAATCAGCATCTTGATATGGCACACCTGTGAGGTGGGATGGATTATCTCAGCAAAGGAGAAGTGCTCACTATCACAGATTTAGACTGGTTTGTGAACAATATTTGAGGGAAATGGTGATATTGTGTATGTGGAAAAAGTTTTAGATCTTAGCGTTCATCTCATATAAAATGGGAGCAAAACCAAAAGTGTTGCGTTTATATTTTTGTTGAGTGTAGTTACAGTGCTTTCTGAAAGACTTCGAGTGTATTGAAACTTATTCCCCACTGCTGGGTAGTCCATCAGAGTAAATGTAAATGTTATTAAGAAATGATCAGACAGAAGGAAGTTTTCAGGGAATACTGTTAAGTCTTCAATTTCCATACCATAAGTCAGAACAAGATCTAAGATATGATTAAAGTGGTGGATGGACTCATTTACATTTTGAGCAAAGCCAATTGAGTCTAATAATAGATTAAATGCAGTGTTGAGGCTGTCATTCTCAGCATCTGTGTGGATGTGGATGGAAGATTTCTGCTAATCCTCCCCCTCGGCCCGTGCTACGAGCATTCTGGCAGTTAGTGTGACTCGAGGGTGTTGACTCATTTAAACTAACATATTCATCCTGCTGTAACCAGGTTTCTGTAAGGCAGAATAAATCAGTATGTTGATCAATTATTATATATCATTTACTAACAGGGACTTAGAAGAGAGAGACCTAATGTTTAATAGACCACATTTAAAAAGTTCTTTCCATGCATGTGCAATAAAAATATTTAAACACTATTTCAAATGAGTCTTTATTCTTATATTGGCTGTGTTAAATCATCTTCCAAGTGCACGTTTTGGAATTTGGATTTTGCAATTTATCACCCCGTGCTACTGGAGGTAAACTTGCATGTTCAGGCCTGCAGAAATCATTAAAGCCATTCTGCCACATTCCATAGAGTAGATCGGAGCTTAAATAAACATCGTGATCGTAAGCCACTGCAAATGCTTTAACTTGCATTATTTGGATCCTAAAGTATGTTACTACAGCTATGGTTATATAGGACTTTGAAGAAGGTAACTCCTGCAAGGAAGCTTCCTGAGTCACTGCTTTCACCAGCCACTACTGAACCGACACACTCAGCATCACAGCCACAATGAACCAAGCACATATTTTGCACCTGTCAGTGTCACTCACGTCCATGCAGCGAATTTACAGTCAGACAAACACGAATGTAGGCAGGGCAGCTAGCAATGCTAGCTAACTGCAGCGTAGGCAAATGACGCACATACAGCTAGCGAGCTAAGCTAACAGAAACCGTTGCACCAAACGTGTAAAGCGACGCGAATAACATTTATTTATTATCTATACTGGAAACAATTGTCCGAACGCCGAGACCTGCATCTGTTCTAAAGCCATAAACATGGTTTGAGGGGGGAGGAAAGGGGTGGAGACGACGGGGGCGCGTTCAGCAGCATATCAGATAGCTTAGCAACCAGCTAATGTTGCTAAGATAAAACATTAACGCTAAGCAAACTCTGCTTTAAACGTGACGGCGACACTTACTGCGGAGATTGTAACGAGCTCAGCGTGGCTGGCGCCTCCGCATTTCCAGGCCATTATTAAACCGACTTGCGGAGTAAGTAGACAGCAGCTGTCAGTGCCGCGCCTGCGCCCAAACGTTTTGCCGAGGAAAGCTGAGAACCCTCCAGAGCGGACGGCGGAGCGACGGCTGCCGTCACCAGACATCCGACACCAGCGCGCGCGCTCCCACCGCGTCAAGCCAAAAAAAATAAATACACACCACACACAAGCGTTTCTGAATGCGCGATCAGATTAGATACAGTAACACGCAGTGGCCGCTAGGAGGAGAACAAAAGTGTGGACCTGTATTTTATTATATTGTTTATTATTATTATTATTTTTTTTTTTTTAAGGGTGCCTTCAAGTGATCGTAATCCATAGGTCACTTTGCCGGGGGGGGGGATAATTAAATAGGTCAATGTGTATAGTGCTGAAATCAAGCGCTATCTGGTACCACAGAGAGGGGGCCTGAACTATTAAAGAGGAACTATGCAACATTTTCCCATAATTCTACAGTTTGTGTCTCATTGTAATGGGGGATTTTCAAGTTGCGCCGCCATCTTAAACTGAGACTTCCGCTTAGTGAGTCCTCCCGCTCAAGTGTTTGGCATCATTAGAAACAACAGCTTGTTTTGGCACCACAGAGCGGCTAACCGATAGGATGTTATGACCCCTCATGGAGTGGCTAACAGATCGAATGTTATGACACCTCGCGGAGTGGCTTACAGATCGGATGTTATGACGCCTCAAGGAGCGGCTAACCAGATAGGACGTTATGACGCCCGCAGAGCGGCTAACATATCGGATGTTATGAAATCTCGCGGAGCAGCTAATTGATCGGATGTTATGACCCGCTCATGGAGTGGCTAACAGATAGATGTTATGACCGCTCATGGAGTGGCTAACAGATCGGATGTTATGACCCCTCACGGAACGGCTAACCGATATGTTGTTATGACACCTCACAGAGCGGCTAACAGATCGGATGTTATGACATCTCGCGGAGCAGTTAACCGATCGGATGTTATGACCGTTCACAGAGTGGCTAACAGATCGGATGTTATGACACTTTGCAGAGCAGCTAACCGATAGGATGTTATGGCACCTCACGGAGCAGCTACCCGATATAACACCTCATGGAGCGGCTAACTGATTGGATGTTATGACCCCTCACAGAGCGGCTAACCAATAGGATGTTATGACGCCTCACGGAGCACCTACCCGATATGACACCTCATGGAGCGACTAACTGATTGGATGTTATGACGCCTCACGAAGCGGCAACCCGATCGGTTGTTATGACGCCTCAAGGAGCGGCTGTTCAGTCGAAGCTGGATGCTGGTTAAACGATGTCTCTGGAAGTCAACTTAAGTTCAGATTTCTTGGTTCTTTTGGCTTCAGTGTCCTTCGTTAGTGCCATGTGACCAGGGCTTTACATTCGTTGCTAAGAAAGTTCAACAACCAAAATACAAACATGCTGCACGCAATGAACATGTTTTCACCAATATTTGATTTCTTTGTGCGACTTACATCGTTATTCAAGCATTCAAAACGGCTATTTCTACCTCCACACAACTCCAGTGACGAGAAAGTTTCTTGACAGTTCTTATTGTTGAACAAAACCGTGTCTCACTAACCGGACAGAGTTGTGACATCATCACACATGCACTTAGGCACTGTTCTATCGCAATTTGAAAATCCCCCATTGTTAAATGGACAGCATGGTGGCTGAGTGGTTAGCACTGTTGCCTCACAGCAAGAAGGTCATGGAATCGATTCCCACTTGTGGACTTTCTGTGTGGAGTTTCCATGCTTTCCCTGTTTTCCCTGTATTTGCCTGGGTTCCCTCCGGGTGCTCCAGCTTCCTCCAACATCCAAAGACATGCAGGTTAGGTGGATTGTAACCTTTAAATTGTCCGTAGGTGTGCGTGCGGGTGTGACTGTGTTTGTCTGTTTATATGTGGCCCTGTGACAGACCGGCGTCCTCTCCAGGGTGTACGCCACCTCACACCCTATGACTGCTGGCATAGGCCCCAGTCACCTGCAACAGTGCTAACCACTAAGCCATTGTGCTGCCTTCATGCCAAGATAGATAATTACAAATATTTTGGAACCATAGAAAGTTGTGTACCATCATAATGACATGACCTAGACCTGGCTTGCCCAACTAGTCGATCGCGATGGACGGGTCAAATGCGGCCTAAGTTCCAGTTGATCGCATAAAAAAAAAAAAAAAAAATCTGTCACACTGGATTCGAGAGGATTTAGTGCTGCTATAACAAACTGATGCAGCAGGTGGCAGCAATGCACCAACAAGGATGCTGGGTGCTGTTAAACACCAGAGTAGAAGAAAAACTCTTCTTCTATGGTGGATAAGAAATTTCCATCCTGTATTATTTTTTCATTTATTCGAATGGCAAATCCGTCTTATCTGCAATGTACATGTGGCTTAACTGAAGAAAGTGAATTTCAGACGATTCACAAGAAATACGATGCTAACTTCTAATGCTAACCCGGCTAAATCCCCTCTGCTCACTCAAAAGGTCCAGGAATTGAAAAGTTGGCGAGCAGCACAATGATTCATGGTCCATAAATATGAAGAGTGATGAATGTGATGAACAAGATTACAGTGTTCTGTTCAGGCCGCATTTATTCTATTCGCAGCTGGAGGAGACACACATCTGCTGCACACAGACGTTAGGTGGCTCAGCAGAGGTAAATTTCTGGACGGCTGGACTGAAAGGCGCAGGACACGCAGGAGCCGAAAATATCGCAGGAGTGTGCACGAGGCCTGAAAAAAAAACGCTGGTGTTCCGTGGTGACAGCTGTATCACTATATTATGTTACTAAGCCATATATAGAGAGATTTATAACACAAAACTGTCAAAAGGGGTAATAATATAAGTGTAAAGATGATTGAATATATCATCAGAGCAGTAAATTGATCAGTCCATGTGAACGCCGAGCAGATTGCTGCTGCTGCTGCGTTCATGTACCGTCAGAAATTACAGCGTTTGCTTGGATTTTTTTTTTTATGTGGGGGAGGGGGTCTGCTTCACTGGGCTCAGGCACCTTATACAGTATAGGCCAGAATTGATCTTTTGTGTGGATACAATGAATTATTTTACCAAAAATAAAACAAAAACCACGCTCCTGCCTCAAGCAACTGTGGAGTCTTCTGCCTGAAATTAAAGAATTTCTGAAACCATGCTGAATATGCACAGCTTTTGGATTTGAAAGCAAGTTTAAAAGCATATTACATGTGCTATCAAGCAGGTTGCAACGAGACCTGCAGAACTTTCCACACATGGACACAGAACATAAGCACCAGGACCGTGGAGCCTGAGAGTGCATGTTATGATGATCATGTGCAGAGTATGACATCGGTCACCGCTGTCATTTTAAGCCAGGCTGGTCTTTTGAAGAGATCAAAATACACATTTGCAAATGCTTTTGCTACAATAATGGCTCCATAAATGTCCAAAAGATGAGAAAAGATGAAAAGATGAGACAATTTTCCAAGTCAACGATGCAACAGTGTGTCGTTTATGCTGGACACACAGCATAAAAACACACAGCCTTGTTTCCGCCCCTGAGACCATCCACCAATCACAGATGGGTTGGGAAACTTGGATGCTAATCAGTGAACTAAAGCCCACACAGAGATGAGACTTGATGATTTGGGACAGTCACCAGCAATCTGGGTTGCAGCCCCCTTAAGAATACGGTCGCCAATGCTTTGGCAAATATTAAAGTTGCAGTCACATATATTAGACTGCTTTGCATTGGCTGCAAAGGCATTGTGGCACGGCACAACATATGCATGATGGTCATGTGTATGTGGCATTAATTTATAAGACTGTCTTCCTTTTACAGAAAGTCACAGGACTGTGGCAAGACTGTGGTAGGACTGTTGTGCACATGTCGTAACACTGTTTGGAGGATCCTTGGGTAATTGTTGGAATCACTTTGTGCCAAACGGGCCATTACTTAGGGACACTAAGATGAAGAGCATTGCTTACATTGTGAGGGAGTGTCAGCTTCGACATCTTGGCCATGCGGCACGTTTCTCTGTGTATGATCCAGCACGCAGGTGCTTGATGTCACCCACATTTGACCTGGATGTGGCAGATAGGTGGTTACTTTTTAAGAGTTAGAGACACACCTGTTGTCTGCCTGTTACCCAAGGCACGTCTGTCACTATAGTGTCATGAAGGAGGCAAAGCTCAGCTCCCACATGTGACTTTATCTGACCGTCGTTTTGCAACACAGGTCATGTCAATGTCATACATCAAATATCAAGACCACATCAGAGGTCACTGTCTGAACTACATCACAATATTTTCAAAACGCAAAAGGCAATTTCAATCGCATTTGGCGGATAAATTATGTGGACAGTCTTTTCACATCTCAGGCCATATCAAGGTCATATGTCAAGGTCAATTAAGAGGTCATCACTTAAAATTTATTAATGACCCTATGGTCATTAATTTAGCATTTATGCTTTTTTTAAAACCAGTCACCACACATGAGATATGAAATATGTTTTCTGAATACACTTGTCACGCTAAATGTCATGCTATGATCATATTAAACTGATACCCTATCGATATAAGCAGTGCTCTTGGTATTTAGTAATACATTAAACTGATACAACCATCACTATAGCAATATTTTTATAGCTGGTTGATCTGTTTATTTCCCGAGCTTCTATAAAATATAAAGATTAGTGGCTGCAAGGTCACGCACCTATTACAGATCCCAGCACCTAGAGGGCGCTGCAAGCTAATAAAGGATTTTTCTTTTTCCCCTTAAGTGCCACCGTAGCTCCGGAAGTATTTTTGCGGCTGGCGCATATAAATGCTAAGCTAACCTTAGCGAACGTTTTTTAAAACTAGTTTTGTTTTTTTCCTCATCCATGGATGGTCCGAGTGCAAAGTACGTATCTTATAAAGTCAGCAAAACCAGGTGGCGTTCAGTGTCGCATTCGTCTTTGCAGCAGCCGGATGTTTTTGCCACTGGATCGTGGGACAACGAGGTTTGTCATTTATGTTAAAAGTGATAAAGAGCAGAAAACTGTCGAAGTGCGTCGTGAATTTATTTTTTAAACTGTTTTAACGTGTCAGATCACTCAAAATTAGTAGTTTTATTCACAGTTATGTCTGTGGGTTCTGGAGTATTTTATTTCCTAACTTTTGCTCAATTTCTCAAAACAGTTTTGAGTTGATTCCACTACACTTTGCCTCATTTATTTAGTTTCTTTTACAATGTAAAATGTGTTCGTCTCATCAACATGTTAAATTCATTACAATGTCCATTGAATTAATTAGACAAACAGTAGAAATGTTATTATGGGTAGTGTTGGTACGTTTCCGTATTAATATTTTCATATAGCCACTGGCTAACTTGGTCTCTGGTTACTTCAGGTTTGACAGGCTGTGAACATACATAACCTGTACACCAGGGGTCGCCAAACCTGCTCCTGGAGATCACTTGTCCTGCATGTCTTTACAACTCTCCCTGCCCCACCCACTTCAGGCGTGCGCAACCAGTCAAGATCTAGAAAGCTTGACTAATCAGCTGTGGTTTGCAGGTGGCCTCCAGGATCAAGGTTGATGACCCCCTGCAGAATAGTGTAAGGTCAGAGTTCACAAAGCTGTTAAGGGAAAAAGCATGGGGAAAGAGGTAACATGATCAGAGCTACTGCAAAAATCAATTTTTTAAAGGACATGTCACGTGTTATTTAATGCACCAGTTAGCAACACAAACTAGCACTCAAAATGCAGGAAATAGTGTTTCAAGGGTTAAAAATGTTTGGTGAGGATGCCCCTGGACCTTCCTACAGTACTCACACCTGCAACGCTCATCGCATGGCAGTGCCCTGCTAAGTTCCCCGCTATGTGCTTTTGATAAGTACAGCTGGAAACTGTGTTGCCAGCTGGTCCTGACTTGTCTCAAGAAAACTGGCTGTAAAAACAATGATTTGTGTTCTTATGAAAATTGAAGGACTGCATATAAAAATGGATTTATTACATAAATGGGTAATGTGATGTTTTTGTTAAATCCTTTAAATTGACGCTCAAAGTCGACAATATAAGCACATTACAGTTGATTCAACTCTGATGTGGCACTGAGACAAAATTACAAAAATTGTCAAGCATGCAACATTGATTTCTGTCTGGCCTTCTGTGGATTACAGAACAACAAGGTTGCCTTTTGGACCATCAACAGTCATGGAGTTGCTGATGTAGAAGATGGATTTGAAGGAGACCCTCAGCTGTTGTGTGAACAAAACCATGATGGCGACGTTCTGGATCTTCAGGTAAGGACTCATTGGCCACCATGATGCTGTATCAACAGAAGGATTCGGAGTTTACAAATAATATGGAAATTCCTCAGCAGTTCTTTCTTAAAATATGAGTAGATGTATTGGATGTAACACACATGCAGAAGAGTGACAAATTAAAGGGAGAATTTGAGTAAACAAATAGCAAAACCATCAAAGTACCTCTGTGGCCATTGAATATTCCATGTAGGTGGCCGCCACGCTGCAAGCATTCACAAATACAGTATCAATGAACAGTTAAATTATTTAAATTCCGACAGTTCCACAAACAAGCTAATCCTTTATGGCTTTTGGTTCACAATGCTTCAAAAACAGTGAACAGTACAGTCGTGTTATTGTTAGCAAACAGTTCTGTATGAGTAATGTACTTGTTGCTGGTAGATGTTGAGTCTTCTCAAACTGCTAGTGCAACTACAGAAGTTGAACCAGAAACACAAAAGTCAGACTCATGGATTACAGAACAACATTTTTTTATTATAATAATAATAATAATAATAAAAATTATTATTATTATTATATCCATGCACGACAAAGCTGAGGGGTGTTATTTTTTCACCCTGTCTGTCAGTCTGTAAACTTTTCATTTCTGCATAGTAACTAAAAAAAACATCTTGCCTGATTGTAAATCATTTCTTGGTGGTGTATTGGGGGAGCCTAGGGGAAGGTACCTTTCAAAAATGGCCGCTATCCACTTTTGAAAATGGACTTGTCTGTCATCTAACATGTATACCACAGGCCATCTTGATTGATATTTCTGCTCTGTAATCTGATTGAAACCAGTTGTTGATGGTCTATTGGGAGGTAGATGAAGTATCCTTTTGAAGGAGGAGAGCAATGCATCACATACCAATTGTAAAGCTGCAAATTTCTCTATACAAATAGACCATATGCCATTTTTAATATGCAAGTCATCATTATTGAAATGATTTCCAGACTTCATTATCACCTCTGCCATTAACTGCCATGCTCCATGCATTGCATTGCTCATGTTCTTAACATCATGTCAGTGCATGGATATTTGTGAACTTGGTCATTCATGACATGTCAAACGTGTTGCGATGCAGCACTACATCACGCTGCTCTGGGGCCACCTATGCAGCTCAGCCTTCAGCTGTGCACCATTTGTCTCCTACAGAAAGTTCTTGAGAAGACTGGCTCTCCACTGGCATTATCAAAGCATCCCATGATTGTTATTGGAAGAATGGTCTTCCATCCCTGCAGTAGCTTTCTGTAGACGTGTGGATTTCGTGCCAAGGTGCACTGAGGCAGTTATGGTGGCCCAACACCTTATGAAGACACTTCAGATTTTCCTTTATTCGGTCACTTGTCTGTAAATCACAACATTTCAGACAAATACCGTGAACGTACAGTGTTGAAGTGGTGTCCTGGTGCCACCGTTCATTTAACCTTTTCATGTGTTGCAGTTCTTGGACCATGACAGGATTGTCACAGCATCATCAACAGGAGCAGTTTCCATCTTCCGCCATCACCAAAACAGTCAGGTACATAGTTGGTCAAGTCGCATTGAAATGATTTTAATTCGTTTAGGAGATCCTTCTACTTCTACACTGGTGTGAATTACATGCCGAAAAATCACGTGTTCATTATTTATAATAACTATTTATACACTGAACAAAAGTATAAACGCAACACTTTTGTTTTTGCTCCCATTTTTCATGAGATCTAAAACATATTCTACACAAAAGACCTATTTCTCTCAAATATTGTTCACAAATCTGTCTAAATCTGTGTTGGTGAGCACTTCTCCTTTGCCGAGATAATCCATCCCACCTCACAGGTGTGGTATATCAAGATGCTGAGTAGGCAGTATGATTATTGCGCAGGTGTGCCTTAGACTGGCCACATTAAGAGGCCAGAAAACAGTCTTTAAAAGCGAGTTGCATGTACAGAAAAAAGTGAGGCTTATACTCTGATACGACTTCCTCTGTAGGAGCCGTTTTTGTCAAGTACGACTTGTAGTCTGGTGCAACTTATACTTTGGAAAATGCATAATTTTGTGGTAAAATAGCTGCACTGCACTCGTCAAACAAGACACTTCATCTTTGTATCAATCAATCCAGGAGTAAATGTGTACCAGCCTTGGCTTGGAAAGTAACTTGTCATTTACTAATGTCCTGTCCAGGGGACATTGTAGACTTTCATTCGCCTCATACTCCAGTATCCAGGGATAAGCAGTGGCACCAACAGGTCTCAGGGCCTTTTGAAGGACTTGGTTCTTCTGCTTCTTTTACCAGCTGTCTTTCCTCTTTTGCAGACGGTGTCTGTGTCTCAGTGCTGGCAGAGAGCGCACCGTTACCCCTGTGACAACGCTCCCTGTACAGCGGTCGTGTGCTGCAGTCCCGAGATCATTTCTGTCGGTGAAGATGGCAGGATCATCATCTTCAGAGCCGACCAGGAGGGAGTGGTTCGTGTCATAGGTGCGATTGATTCACACACATGGAATGCTTCACGCGGTCATCAGAGCATGATGGGAATATTTCACTGCACTTTTAGAGGATGCCGACAGCAGCACGATTCACGCAGTGACTTACGTGAGGACAACAGAGATTCTGACGGTGAACTCCATCGGCCAAATCAAGCTGTGGGACTTTAGGCAACAGAGCAGTTCACCCTCCCAGATTCTGTCTCCGTAAGTTCCTGACCGTCTCCACCCTCAACCAGTCAGTGCAACCAAACGGTGGTCATAAATAATTAGTTTGGTTTTCAGATCGGGCCACAGGGTTCCGCTGTACTGCGTGGACAGACACCCTAACCAGCAGCACATTGTGGCGACAGGGGGTCAGGATGGCGTGCTCTCCGTCTGGGACGTGAGACAGGGCAGCGCCCCCATCTCACTGATGGAAACGCACTCCGCTGAAAGTAAGGCTTTGGCGAGTAATTAATGTGCTGGACAGATCATTTAAAGGACTGTCATAAGGAGGAAGTTAGGCAGGTACAGAAGCTGAGCTTTTTTGTTTGTTTTCTGAACAGTGTGGGAAGTTCACTTCCACCCAACCAACCCCGACCATCTGTTCACATGTTCGGAGGACGGCTCGCTGCTGCACTGGGAGACGGCCTCACATTCAGACATGCCCTCGTTCTTACAAGGCAAGTCTGATCTATGAAGAAATAAGGCTGTGTGTAAAGACTTTTATTTTTTTTTGGTGAAAACCACACGTACGCTGTGGTGATGCTGCCATATCATGAATTCATCAGTGGTTACACTGAAGAATTTATGGCCTGGTTACATTCATGACAACAAGCTGGTGTATGCCCGTGCCCATCTCTCAAGAGGAGGATATTGTCTAGGGATGTCCCAATCCGATCATGTGATCTCAAATCGCGTCCGATCACGTGGTCTCAGACTTGATCAAAATCGGACATTGCATCCCGATCAGGAATCCGATATAGATTTTATCCTCATTATTTTGATCAGTGCTATTTCAAGCTCATTATTGCATATTAATGGGCCTTTCACGCGTCGGAAGCGTCAGAGGCATTAAGAATCTGTCTAAAAAGCGTTATTTTCAATGAGACGTGTTGCTTTTGAGCGGCGTGCATCGCGTCAAAAAGCCGAACTAAAGTGACGCTTCTGACGGGAGCGCGCATTGCCACTTGTTGGCAGGCTGACATGGTCAAAGTTCAACCCAATTTTTTTTTTTTTAATTGAACAAAAGAAAAAAAAAACATGGGTTCAACCCAATCCAACTTTCAACACTCTGAGCTGTGATGTAGCTTCGTGCTGTCCAATAGGAACGATGCGTCGGGCCAAAACACGAAAGACTAGTGGCAGAAACCACTGATCTCTACAAAACCGAAATGTGTCACAGGACTGCTCATTTATAGAGCAGCTTTCTGAAGAAAAATCCTTGGAAATGTTTGTTGTTTATTACCTCAATTTCTGATTACTCTTTAAAAAAAGTTTAGAACACTTGTAATTAAAATAGTTAAATCAATAAATGGTTCTTTAGAAACCTCTTTCATCTGTAAATTAAAACCACCTGTTATTTCAGATTAGATAATTCTTGTTTAACATAAGGAACCTTGGACATTTATTTTTAGAACAAATAAAATAACATGGAAATTTGTACATTTTTTAAAAGTCTGGTAGATTATTACTTGATTGTTCAAGCTACCTCAAGGAGAAGTGCACTGTTTAAGTGATAAATAATAAAATAAGGTGATTATAAGGAAATATTATATATTTAGCATTTGTTCATTGTTCATTCAGGTTTTTAAAGTATCGGACCGGGACTTGGTATCGGCAGATACTCAAAATCGGATGACTCAGAATCGGATCGGGGCCAAAAACCTGATCGGGACATCCCTAGTATGGTCATTGGGGTTTCCACCCACCCAGTGTGGTTCTGTGGAATGGTGGATGTGGCCACTCGCTGCACTAATACGTACTCCCAGAACTGACATGACCTGATTTGTCTAAAGAAAAGTGGCTGTAAAAGTGATGGTTTGCATTCACAATAATAATTTTTAGTTTATCCAATTACTTATGAGCTCTAAAAATAGGACTGTACTGGCTGTAATTCCTAAATGGGGGAAATGTTTTTCTTCTATGAAAGGCTGCACCCCCCCCCCCATAGACAACTCAGTCTAAGTTCGCTGAATACATTTTCTTTTTTTGATTACTTTTTCCACATGTGCTTTTATTTACATGCCTTGATCTTTGACTGTGTTCATGTGTCCTGGAAATTCCAAATTGATTCATTGTTCAGACCAGCAGTGTACCCGGGTGATGCCCAATTTTGGTATCTACAGTTGCAGAAACTCAAGTTTTTTTTCTCTTTTTTGCAGATTCTTCTTCTTCAAAATTGTAAAATTATTCATGTCACTTTTGAGAGTACAAATATTTGAAACCAAGGAGTGTTTTTGTGTTCACCATGTATAAGAAGCTTGGTACCATATAGACTTTGAATCATTGTGGAAGGAGGCCCAAATCCATTCAAAGTAACTTGTGCTTTGCTCGGGTTCTGTTCTCTTAAGTACAAGCCGTACATTGGTCCTGGGGCTCCAGAATACAAGCAAATGGTTGCATTTATGACTTTTTAAGACTGGCGTCATGCATGAGTGACCTGCAAATTTATTAAAGCCATTATTTCATAACAGAAATGGCTGAGGGAGTTAATTTATTACAATAATATTTATCAGTAACACAATTATAGTGGGGGAAAATGTGAATGATGGCTTTTCATGAGGATTTATGGTTTGAATTCCTAAATGTTCTACTTGTGCTGCTCAAATTTTCAGTAAGGGATTTTACTGGAGTGGAAAAAAAAAAACATTGGTCTCGAGCCCTAGACCCATGGGCTTATAACCCATATTTGTGAATTGGTTGTGAGTCCACAACTCCTCCAAGACAGGGCAGGATGTACATCACAGGTTACTTCCCCAGTCAAGATGGGTACCATTTACACCTCTGTGGACTGAGACTAAGTGGAGAGGAGTCCAAGGACAGACAGTAGACCAGGAATCAACAAATAAATGTCTGCTACTATAAGCAACAGGTTGGTTGTTATCCTATCCCAAGGTTCTTTAAATGGAGCACTATCTCCATCTGCTGGACTTTTACCATTAATGCAGGTGCAGTAGAATTTTGCCAAGAGCTAATGGGGGGGGTCCTAATATTTACACTATATCGGAATATAGCCAAAGGTTCAGTAATTCATCCCTAATTGAACTTGGTGTTTGTCACTGATTTTCCAGGAGGAAGAAGTGGCGCATGATGTCTCGTAGTGCCACAGCCCCAGCAGGGGGAAACCCAGTCCCCTTGTCAGTGCCTGGCTCTGCGGCGACTCCAGTAAAGGCCGTCTGGAGACCACTCACATGCTGCCCAGCCACACGCTCTCTGTCAACAGCTTGGACGTACTGGGGCAGTGCCTGGTCTGTGGCACTGACGGAGAAGCGATTTTTGTCAACAGACATGTTTTAGTGTAGTTGAATCGACAATGATGCTGTTTGTTCATTCTTCTTTTCAGTCATGCATGGTTCCAAAAATGGAGTCTTCAGATGTATGTCCATGTTTGTCTGCTGTATACTGTTGCGTTTTTTTTTTTGGTAAATCATTACTAAGCATAATATTTTGACTAAAATAATACTTTTGTATCATTGCAATAAAAGTTTTGAAATATAAAAAAAAAAAAAAAAGAATAAAAATCTTCACACCACTGTTTTTTACGCATGGTTAAGCACTGGGCTTGAGACCAGAGAATTTCAGTTCAAACCCTAGCCTGACCGGAACATTACTACGGGCCCTTGGGCAAGATCCTTAATGCCCAAGTTGCTCCCGATGTGTAGTAAGCGCCTTGCATGGCGGCACCCTGACATCGGGGTGTGTTTGTGTGAATGGGTGGCTGTGAGGCATAATTGTAAAGCGCTTTAAGCCTCTGGTACAGATGGAAAATAGGATTATAAATGCAGTCCTTTTACCATGTTAAAATACAGGACAGATTTTTTTGTGTGTTTAAACAATCTGAATAAAACACGTGTAAATGTATTTCTAAAATGCTTAATCAGTATACAACCAAAGCGGAATATTATTTTGAAAACGTAGTAACAGGAAGTTTGCTGTACTAATGTTGTGTGTAACTTGACGCAGTTGTCAGACATCTCAGGAATTCAATACGAACAGGACACCGCGGGGACGGAGTTACTCAAAATCATCACGTTACTGGCCACAACGTCAAGGAATTTTAACTTTTTTTTTCCCCAGAAAAGACATCATCCGTTACAACCACTGGTAAGTTGGTAGCGCGGCTAGCTGTTGTAGATGCCTTCGGAGCTAGCATGCTAACTATTAGTTTAGCAGCAGCTAATGGATTCTTTTAACAGGCCGCGGCGGCTTCACTGCGTCGACTACATTTCTGTGAGGTTAACTTCACTTTGCAGCTCTTCTATTTGAGCGAACGTGACAAACTCCGACATATAATGCTAATTTTAGTTGCCAGGTTTGAGAGTTGGTCCTAAGCTACTGCTGTTAGCATGCGCTACTGGTGATGCTAACAGGTGAACAGAGACTTACTGATATTCAACTTTTACTTTTTTAAATTGTGCTTTTATTTTGGGGAGAAGGGTTAACTTTAAACGGAGACGCTCTTGTGTCCAATTTGCCCCGAATGAAAGTCTGAATTGGCTCAATGAATCCTTTTACACATCAACATAGCAACTTCCAATAATTTTAAGATTTATTAAATGTACAGTTTGTGTAATTGACATACACCCACATATGTAGTTTGTCCGACCTTTAAAAGTCTGTGCAGCATTTTTTACAGACTGTTGACGTAAACAAACATTTAGTAGGTACTTCTGGTGGCTCCTTTAAAAATATCAAAGGCGCAGATTGACGTGATATTAAAATGCCTTCACGTAGCCTAAATATACTCAACAAAAATATAAACGCAACACTTTTGGTTTTGCTCCCATTTTGTATGAGATGAACTCAAAGATCTAAAACTTTTTCCACATACACAATATCACCATTTCCCTCAAATATGTTCACAACCAGTCGAAATCTGTGATAGTGAGCACTTCTCCTTTGCTGAGATAATCCATCCCACCTCACAGGTGTGCCATACCAAGATGCTGATTAGACACCATTAGTGCACAGGTGTGCCTTAGACTGCCCACATTAAAAGGCCACTCTGAAAGGTGCCGTTTATCACACAGCACAATGCCACAGATGTCGCAAGATTTGAGGGAGCGTGCAATTGGCATGCTGACAGCAGGAATGTCAACCAGAGCTGTTGCTCGTGTATTGAATGTTCATTTCTCTACCATAAGCCGTCTCCAAAGTCGTTTCAGAGAATTGGCAGTACATCCAACCAGCCTCACAACCGCAGACCATGTGTAACCACTCTGTAGGTGCAATTTTGTTTATTGGGGGGGGGGGGGGATACCAGTCAGTATCTGGTGTGACCACCATTTGCCTCATGCAGTGCAACACATCTCCTTCGCATCATCCGTGAAGAGAACACCTCTCCAACGTGCCAAACGCCAGCAAATGTGAGCATTTGCCCACTCAGGTCGGTTACGACGACGAACTGGAGTCAGGTCGAGACCCCGATGAGGAGGACGAGCATGCAGATGAGCTTCCCTGAGACGGTTTCTGACACGTTTGTGCAGAAATTCTTTGTGTATGCAAACCGATTGTTGCAGCAGCTGTCCGAGTGGCTGGTCTCAGACGATCTTGGAGGTGAACATGCTGGATGTGGAGGTCCTGGGCTGGTGTGGTTACACGTGGTCTGCGGTTGTGAGACTGGTTGGATGTACTACCAAATTCTCTGAACCGCCTTGGAGACGGCTTATGGTAGAGAATGAACATTCAATACACAAGCAACAGCTCTGGTTGACATTCCTGCTGTCAGCATGCCAATTGCATGCTCCCTCAAATCTTGCGACATCTGTGGCATTGTGCTGTGTGATAAAATGCACCTTTCAGAGTGGCCTTTTATTGTGGACAGTCTAAGGCACACCTGTGCACTAATCATGGTGTCTAATCAGCATCTTGGTATGGCACACCTGTGAGGTGGGATGGATTATCTCAGCAAAGGAGAAGTGCTCACTATCACAGATTTCGACTGGTTTGTGAACAATATTGAGGGAAATGGTGATATTGTGTATGTGGAAAAAGTTTTAGATCTTTGAGTTCATCTCATACAAATGGGAGCAAAACCAAAAGTGTTTGCATTTATATTTTTGTTGAGTGTATATTTTGAATACAAATTTCATAGGTAGATTTTATTAAAAATATCTTTATTTTACATAGCAAAACACCTTAAAATGTCCTTTTAAAATATGCTTGTTTTACAGCATGTTTTAATACATTATTATATCTAATGTAATTTTGTACAACCACTAAAACAAAATGTCTTTTTTTTACATGGCATAAATGTTTTTAATAAAAATATTTTTATAATTTCATTTCATGGTATTTAGAAAACTATGTACAAACAATAAATTGCCTTTATTGTACATACCAAAATGCTGACTGTTTGACCTTTTAAGGTTTATATTGTCCCATGCAACAAGTCCTTTACTAAGAAGAATTGGCAGAGTATCTGAAGTATTCAACATCATGTGACCTGTAATCAGAAAGACTAAGTAGTACTTAGTTCTTGTGTTAGCTCTGTTGTTAAGTTCCAAAACCTTATTTATTATGTTCTAGCTTGCTGCCACTTTCTAAATTTCATTTGCACAAGCTGTTGGGTTAACACTGTTGTATGTTGGCTGTGTGTATGTGTTTTTGTCAGCAGCATGTGGATGTGAAGTCGGACGCCTCAGATTTTGGGACTTCTGGACACCCTCCTTCTTCTTTGCAACATTGGGACTGCTTGAAGTTGTCTTCATCTCCTTAATCACTGTCATACATGCTCTTACATGAAGAGAGGGGAGAAACCCGAAGGATACAGACAGATGGGGCCAATAATATTCCCCACCAGTAACTACAGTGGTAACAGCCAGCAAATGTTGCAGGAAATACGAAATAGCCTGCGCAACTTGTCCAAGCCCTCTGACCCACCTAAAGTGGACACTGGTGTTGGAAAGATGGTTCCTGAGGACTCGAAGCAATCGGGACGTTGTGGTAACACAAAAAACGCACTACCATAAAGCCTTACAAGAGATCCGCAAGTCCCTGCAACCTTTCGCCAATGAACCCAGCGGATCTGGAACTACGTCTGAGGTGAACAAACACATACTGCTGGACCCCACATCTGCTGGCTTTGAGGAGGTGAGACATACTTCTCATACCTGTGACAGGGTTGGTTCCAAAGTTTTCTGAAGGCATGCTGTGTGATTGCATAACTTGTAATGGATAATGATCAGTTGGTGCACTTTGTTTACGGGAGAAACGTGAAACATTTAGGTATGCAAGGTGGAATGACAAGCTTGTGCACATGACAATACAAAGTAGTTTGTTAATTGGCAGGTGTGCTTTGGGCCTGTCAGGTATGAAGAGGGAGAGTGTGCGTTGTAGCAGTTTGAAGTCCTGGAGAAAACAAATCCACTCCAGTCCCAAAAGGCAACCTGTTTGCCTTCCATTTGTGTGGCTGCCAAATGGTTTTTAAAAGCAGCATTCATGTGTAAAATAACTTGCAGAATAATTGCATCTTGATGCAGATGGATTGCTGTAACTGGTCTGATTGTTCTTTAGGAACTGGTCAATCCTGCCATTAAGCAGTGCAACAGTCGCTGTGTGGGGGCTGCTGTCGACTACATGAGTAAGGTGAACTACCAGGACTCCATGAGGGAGCAGATGGCGGTCAGCAGCTCCAACAGTCCTGGCATGAAAAGCACAGGTACATATATTGTCCACAGTCTGCTTCTTTCTGTCTTGTTGAGGGGATGTCTTTAAAATGTGACATTTGCTGACAAAGAATGAGACACTTCAGCCTTTTTTGCTGAGTTTTTTCTTTTATGGGTGATTCTTAGACTACGGGCACTTATGTCCTTTGATCATATTGTATGAAAAACAGAAAAAAGGGGAAATTTCACACTTTTATAGTTATCTTTACAATGAAAGTGTGTTAAGAAATTTGTTCTAGTAGTCTATGATGACCTTTTCACATTTTTTCAGCATCATTATATGCAATATTGCCGTTTTGTGCTTGTCCCACACCCCAGACCTTTGATCTTCAATGATAAAATGAATGGTAAAGCAACGTTTTTTTCTAATGTTTTAAAATATCTCAATAAAATATCAGTAAAATAATCAAAACATAATTGGTGTATTCAATGTCATACAACTGTTGTGATTTTTTTAAAATAAAATGTAGTTGTCCCACACTATTGCCGTAATTTCCACCACAACACTGTAATGTCCCTTTAAACAGTTTGTATGAAAAATTGTTTGGGTAGTTTCTATGGAGATAAACAGTGACATCAGAGCACATGTATATAGCGCCAAATCACAACAAACAGTTGCCCCAAGGCGCTTTATATTGTAAGGCAATGGTGTGGTGGAAATTACATTTACAAGGCCCATAGTGCCCGTAGTTAAAGAATCACCCTTATATTACTAGTATAACACTAACCCCTGCCACATTTCTCCATGTAATATGGAGTTGCATCAGGAAGGGCACCCGGTGTGTAATGTTTCAATTCAATTGAATAGAATAGAACCTTTATTATCATTGTACATATATATAAAATGAAATTTATCCTCCTCTTTTAGTCAAAAGTTGATGCTTCCTTTTAAGTTCACAAACTTTAAACTGTTTTCTGTAGGTTCATCCCACATCCAGCCATCTGTTCTGAGGAGGCCAAGCTGGAAGGGCTCTAAGGAGTCTTTGGCTCCACGACATGGTCCTCATATTGTAGAAGGAATGATGTACCGTTCTGATAGTCCTGGACCGCAGGTGGACCTGCTGGCTACACGCCCACCGTCTGCGTATCCTCAGGGTCACCCTGCTAATAGCCAGAGAGTCAACCCACCACTGCCGCCTCAAGTTCGCAGTGTTACACCTCCACCTAATCGGGGCATGCTACCTCCTGGGTCATCCTGGGAGAACAACCCGGCGACCAAACGCTTCTCTGGTAACATGGATTACCTTTTGCCCCAAGGGTACCCCACACCGGCACCTCAGTGTCAGCGCGGGATCGGCTCTGGGCCGGTGGGCCACCAGCCGATTATAATGCAAAGCTCAGGAGGGACTAAGTTCCCCTTCCCCCCCAACTGGTCTCAGAATGGCTCCCCTCAAACAGAATACATAGCGGGGGGCAGCCGACAACCCCCTCCCCCTTACCCTGTCAATCAGAGCAGTCGGCACAGTCCCACTGACCAGCAGATGCAGGCTGTAGGACCTGCGTCCTCTCCCTCTTATGTCAACGGTGGCAACCTCCCTCAGTCCATGATGGTCCCCAACCGGAACAGTCACAACCTCGACTTGTACAACATGGGGCCTCCTCAGTCCTGGTCCCAGTCCCAGCTTGCCCACAACCAATCACAATCGTCTGGCAATAACAACCAGGATCAGTCGCCATCATGGCAGAACAACGTGCCGGTCCGATCCAATTCCTTTAACAACCACCAGCTGAACGGCAGACCGACACACCCGCCCAGCTCTCAGCCCTCTGCCACAACGGTCACAGCCATCACCCAGGCTCCCATCCTGCAGCCGGTCAAAAGCATGCGAGTGCAGAAACCTGAGCTGCACACTGCCGTTGCTCCGACACACCCTCCATGGATGCAGCAAACCCCAAACCCAGGAGTTACAAGTAACTATCCAGAGCCATCACCCCCAGTACCTCAGATCCCTGTAGTATCTGAAGTGCCCAGTTATCAGGGCCCCCCACCTCCCTACCCTAAGCACCCTCCTCCAGCAGGCGGGTGCACCATGCCCACCGGCTTACGACTCAGGTGCCATCAGGCAGGCCGCAGGCAGGGAGGAGCCTCCTGATGAGGAAGTCGGCGGCAGTGAGAGTTCCTGGGACAAGCCGACAGAAACACCAGAAGCATCGCAAGTACGGAGAAGGAGAAGAAGCAGATAACAACATCGCCGGTTCCTGTGCGTCGTACCAAGAAAGAGGAGGAGCGCAGCAGGGGGGAGTCCAGGGTTGCGCTGTATTCCCCTCAGGCCTTCAAGTTCTTCATGGAGCAGCATGTGGAAAATATCTCTAAAGAACCACCAGCAGCGGATCCGCAGGAGGAAGCAGCTGGAAAGTGAGATGCAAAGGGTGAGTATCAATAACGAAAGCTTGATGACGCTTCGGGAGAGTCTTTCAGCTTTTTTTCCCAACTTTTCTCTTTGACTGCATTCACAGTATTTTCTGAAATGTATCAGCCGTTCATGCTTTTCTTTTTTCTTCTACTTAGCTTCTTTCTTTCTGTCCTTGCTGTCACTAACAGCTGATCTAAAAGGTAAAAGTATTTCTCCTGTACTGCAGCACAGAATATTCCACATGCATCACTTATCCATGTAAGCTGTGACAGGGTTATTAGGTGTTTTTTTTCTTTTTGTTTTTGCACTTTAATGTGCTGTATTGTCTTGTCGGCTGCCGTGGCTGGAGGAAATGCATGCCACTCATTGTTCTCACGGTTCACACTGCTGCTTGTACAGTTTTTGCTATGGTCTAGTCACAAAAGTATGATTAACCTCTCTGAAAAATATAGTTGGGTGCATATGTATTTGGACACTGACAGAATTTAATTTTTTGTAATTTATGCCTTTGTACACCACCACAATGGAGTTAAAATGAAGCAATCGCAATGTGCTTTCATTAATAACTACCAGCAGTATTGTACTGTGTGGTCAATCTGGAATAACAAATCTAAAGTTTTGAAAACTATAACAAGGAGACTAGTGATGGAAGCTACCAAGTCACACGATGACTCTGAAGGAGTGACTGGCGTGATTGGAGAAACTGTGCAGAGTGCAACTTTTGCGTATTGGTCTCTTCTCTGTTCCTCTCCACCATGAAGCTGTGACAGGTGGTTGAAAAGACCAATTTTGTGGTGTGTATTTTTCTGATTACATCAGCAGAAGCCTACAGCTCCTTCAGAGCTTTTTGGATGTCTTGGTGGTTTTCCTCACAAGTCTCCTTTTTGCAGTGTCACTCCCTTTTTATTAAAACTGAAGACTGCAAACAGATTTACAATGAAGTAGTGTTTCCCGTAGAATTTTTTTTTCTGTGTAGGACCAGTGGTCCTCAGTGTTATTTTAAGTCATAAAGTGTTTAGAAATTCAAAGCAGGTGGCGAAACATGAACCACATCATGAACACACTGAGCTGATTCATTGCTGTATTTTAAAGTATATTAACTTTTTTTTTTTTTATCACTCAGTAAGATGGTATGATTTTTACAATAGAGTAGTGATCCTGCTCCATTGAGGGAGTGAACGGGGCCAAATTAGAGCATTTGGGAGTATTTCTGTATATAGTCACAGAGGTGTCAAACATCCTGTGTCAGATCAAATAATGTTTATAGCAGGAGGATATCTGTGAAAACACAGAATTATGGGACTTTGTAGATGTTTAACATTAATTTCAAACACATGGAAAATGTAAAAGGTAAATAACTTGTTTTGCACGACATGATCCCATTAATAATTATTTGATCAAAACATTTTCAGATTTGCTCCATTAACGTTAAAATCTGGATATAAACTTTTTTTTTTTTTTTTACACAGTTTCACCTGTTAATATGTGGTTGTGTTAATTAACGTCAAAGTCCACCAAAGGTCAGACGGTCCCAAACAGAAAAACAGTTGAACAGTATGTTTTGATTGATGCACAGGTTTAAAAACTGAGCTATCATTTGAACAGCCAGGATGGCAGCGCTGTGGACAAGCTAAAGCAGTATTTTAGGTTGGGGAGCGGGTATGTGTGTTTCCTCAAGCTTGGGTCTTCTACCAGAGGTCTGAGAGTTTGATGGTTCGCGGGCAGTATCTTAGCTGTTCCTAGGCCTGTACTCTCTGGACAGAGACATCTGATGAATAAAATTCAAAAGAAAAAATAATATAGCACTTCAACTGCCACCACAGACTAAACAGTTAAATGTGGTCTATTAAACATTAGGTCTCTCTCTTCTAAGTCCCTGTTGGTAAATGATATAATAATTGATCAACATATGATTTATTCTGCCTAACAGAAAACCTGGTTACAGCAGGATGAATATGTAGTTTAAATGAGTCAACACACCCCGAGTCACACTAACTGTCAGAACGCTCGTAGCACGGGCCGGGGCGGTGGATTAGCAGCAATCTTCCATTCCAGCTTATTAATTAATCAAAAACCCAGACAGAGCTTTAATTCATTGAAAGCTTGTCTCTAGTCTTGTCCATCCAATGGAAGTCCCAAAAAACAGTTTTATTTGTTATTATCTATCGTCCCACCTGGTCGTACTGTGAGTTTCTCAGTGAATTTTCAGACCTTTTGTCTGACTTAGTGCTTAGCTCAGATAAGATAATTATAGTGGGCGATTTTAACATCACACACAGATGCTTGAGAATGACAGCCTCAACACTGCATTTAATCTATTATTAGACTCTATTGGCTTTGCTCAAAAAGTAAATGAGTCCACCCACCACTTTAATCATATCTTAGATCTTGTTCTGACGTATGGTATGGAAATAGAAGATTAACAGTATTCCCTGAAAACTCCCTTCTGTCTGATCATTTTTAATAACATTACATTTACTCTGATGGACTACCCAGCAGTAGGGAATAAGTTTCATTACACTAGAAGTCTTTCAGAAAGCGCTGTAACTAGGTTTAAGGATATGATTCCTTCTTTATGTTCTCTAATGCCATATAACAACACAGTGCAGAGTAGCTACCTAAACTCTGTAAGGAGATAGAGTATCTCGTCATAGTTTACATCCTCATTGAAGACAACTTTGGATGCTGTAGCTCCTCCTGAAAAGAGAGCTTTAAATCAGAAGTGTCTGACTCCATGGTATAACTCTCAAACTCGTAGCTTAAAGCAGATAACCGTAAGTTGGAGAGGAAATGGCGTCTCACTAATTGTAGAAGATCTTTCACTTAGCCTGGAAAAAGAGTCTGTTGCTCTATAAAAAAGCCCTCCGTAAAGCTAGGACATCTTTCTACTCATCACTAATGAAGAACAATAAGAACAACCCCAGGTTTCTTTTCAGCACTGTAGCCAGGCTGACAAAGAGTCAGAGCTCTATTGAGCTGAGTATTCCATTAACTTTACTAGTAAGACTTCATGACTTCTTTGCTAACAAAATTTTAACTATTAGAGAAAAAAATTACTCATAACCATCCCAAAGACGTATCGTTATCTTGGCTGCTTTCAGTGATGCCGGTATTTGGTTAGACTCTTTCTCTCCGATTGTTCTGAGTTATTTTCATTAGTTACTTCATCCAAACCATCAACATGTTTATTAGACCCCATTCCTACCAGGCTGCTCAAGGAAGCCCTACCATTATTTAATGCTTCGATCTTAAATCCGATCTCTATCTTTGTTAGTTGGCTATGTACCACAGGCTTTTAAGGTGGCAGTAATTAAACCATTACTTAAAAAGCCATCACTTGACCCAGCTATCTTAGCTAATTATAGGCCAATCTCCAACCTTCCTTTTCTCTCAAAAATTCTTGAAAGGGTAGTTGTAAAACAGCTAACTGATCATCTGCAGAGGAATGGTCTATTTGAAGAGTTTCAGTCAGGTTTTAGAATTCATCATAGTACAGAAACAGCATTAGTGAAGGTTACAAATGATCTTCTTATGGCCTCGGACAGTGGACTCATCTCTGTGCTTGTTCTGTTAGACCTCAGTGATGCTTTTGATACTGTTGACCATAAAATTTATTACAGAGGATTAGAGCATGCCATAGGTATTAAGGCACTGCGCTGCGGTGGGTTTGAATCATATTGTCTAATAGATTACAATTGTTCATGTAAATGGGGAATCTTCTCACAGACCTAAAGTTAATTATGGAGTTCCACAAGGTTCTGTGCTAGGACCAATTTTATTCACTTTATAATGCTGTCCCTTAGGCAGTATTATTAGACGGTATTGCTTAAATTTCATGTGTACGCAGATGATACCCAGCTTTATCTATCCATGAAGCCAGAGGACACACCACCAATTAGCTAAACTGCAGGATTGTCTTACAGACATAAAGACATGGATGACTCTAATTTCCTGCTTTAAACTCAGATAAAAAACTGAAGTATTGTACTTGGCCCCACAATCTTAGAAACATGGTGTCTAACCAGATCTTACTCTGGATGGCATTACCCTGACCCTCTAGTAATACTGTGAGAAATCTTGGAGTCATTTTTGATCAGGATATGTCATTCAAAGCGCATATTAAACAAATATGTAGGACTGCTTTTTTGCATTTACGCAATATCTCTAAATCAGAAAGGTCTTGTCTCAGAGTGATGCTGAAAAACTAATTCATGCATTTATTTCCTCTAGCTGGACTATTGTAATTCATTATTATCAGGTTGTCCTAAAAGTTCCCTAAAAGCCTTCAGTTAATTCAAAATGCTGCAGCTAGAGTGCTGACGGGGACTAGAAGGAGAGAGCATATCTCACCCATATTGGCCTCTTCTTCATTGGCTTCCTGTTTAATTCTAGAATAGAATTTAAAATTCTTCTTCTTACTTATAAGGTTTTGAATAATCAGGTCCCATCTTATCTTAGGGACCTCGTAGTACCATATCAACCCCAATAGAGCGCCTTCGCTCTCAGACTGCAGGCTTACTTGTAGTTCCTAGGGTTTGTAAGAGTAGAATGGGAGGCAGAGCCTTCAGCTTTCAGGCTCCTCTCCTGTGGAACCAGCTCCAATTCAGATCAGGGAGGACAGACACCCTCTCTACTTTTAAGATTAGGCTTAAAACTGTCCTTTTCGCTAAAGCTTATAGTTAGGGCTGGATCAGGTGACCCTGAACCCTCCCCTTAGTTATGCTGCTATAGACGTAGACTGCTGGGGGGGTTCCCATGATGCACTGTTTCTTTCTCTTTTTGCTCTGTATGCACCACTCTGCATTTAATCATTAGTGATCGATCTCTGCTCCCCTCCACAGCATGTCTTTTTCCTGGTTCTCTCCCTCAGCCCCAACCAGTCCCAGCAGAAGACTGCCCCATCCCTGAGCCTGGTTCTGCTGGAGGTTTCTTCCTGTTAAAAGGGGAGTTTTTCCTTCCCACTGTAGCCAAGTGCTTGCTCACAGGGGGTCGTTTTGACCGTTGGGGTTTTTACATCATTATTGTATGGCCTTGCCTTACATATATAAGCGCCTTGGGGCAACTGTTTGTTGTGATTTGGCGCTATATATAACAAAAAATTGATTGATTGATGTGCCTGGAATCTGCTGGAGCCACTGGTAGGTCTTCTTGATGTCAGCCACTTCCCCCCTCTTTGTCGATGCTACCATCCCATGTAGGGGCTTGGTCCTTCCATGATATCCTCCTTTGTTCATTATCACCATCTACCTGAGGCATTCTTGTAGCAACTTATCTCGGGCGGGCCATCTTTCTGATGTTTTCATGGATGTTCCTCGTCTCATCCTGGATTGTGGCTCTGACACTTACTAATCCTCACCCTCCCTCTTTGCATTGCTCTTGGAGCCTCAGGGTACTGTAGTTTGGTAGAAACCTCCATGCACTGTGAGGACATGCTCTGGAGCCCCCTCAGCGCATCCAGCCTTCCTGTCAATTACCAAGAAAGTCTGGGCACAGTCTCAAGCTGCTGTGTGTTTTTAAGATAAGTTGCGTCACTGCTAGTGTGAGCGTGCGGCGGCATGCAATAGTACAAAACATATAGAACCAAAATTGCACACTAAATATAACCAAAATTGCATGGCAAATGGTACGAATAATCCATATCACGTGACATACAAACCACCAATCAAATGACAAGGATCTATTCAGGCCTTGTATAAAATATATCATGGTGGTGGTTCTTGTTAGCCCGTTGGGGGGTGTCGGGGCTTAGGGTAAATACTGGTACCAGTTAGTATTTCATAATGATTGACGTAAATGAAGTTTAAGTATTCAGTGACTTGGAGATGTTCATGTATTTTTTCCTTGACTTGTCTAAAGAATTAAGTCTGTAAAAGTGATTATTTGGGTGACCAATATACGTATATTTAGTTTATTATCCCATGCTGGTTAAATGCAGCATTCTGAAATCAATTTTTCTCTCACATTTTTAGGAGGAATTTCATGAAACTTGCTACAAGCCCATGTTATAGGTTGGTAATACGCATGTTATGATTTCGTTCGAGTTGGGCCCATATTACCAGAGTTATGGCCCTTGATTAATAAATCTAGACTGTCAGTTTCATGAGGTGGGTACCTGCATTCTAAATCACTGTCACATACCTTGAAATGTCATCAAAATTGTCGCTCAGAATGTAATGTAGCAAGCTACACATTTTGATAACATTTCGAGGTATGTGATAACCATTTCAGGCACTTGTACCAAAGCCGATTTGCCAGCAGGGGATACTGTGCTCTGAGCACTCTTATTTAATTACTTTTGGGCTCTAAAAATGAAGGGACTGAGTAAAAATGGCTATTCCTACATAGTGTTTTTTTTCCCATTAAATTAAAGCTCATGTTGTGGTGGGTGATCAGAAGCAGAATTAGGAGAAAGTACATCTGATTGTAATTCACTTTTGCATCCTTGTGTTTTGCTCCGGTTGTCTTCAGTGTTATTTGATTCACATGAACTTCATGATCGTGTCTCTCTAAGAAATGTTTTTTGTCAGTTTCCATTGTACGAGTTCTAATTAAAAATGTCACTTTTGGCTCAGGTGGATGTTCCACAGATGGCCCAGGAAGCAGATGCGCATGATGCTCTGTCAGAAGGAGTCCAACTACATCCGGCTGAAGCGGGCCAAGATGGAAAAGTCCATGTTCAAACGAATTAAGACTCTGGGCATTGGAGCTTTTGGCGAGGTGTGCTTGGCCAGAAAGGAGGACACGGGCGCGCTGTACGCCATGAAGACACTTCGTAAAAAGGACGTGCTGCTGAGGAACAGGTGGCCCACGTCAAGGCTGAGAGGGACATCCTGGCTGAGGCCGACAACGATGTGGGTAGTGCGACTCTACTACTCCTTCCAAGACAAAGACAACCTGTACTTGTCATGGAGTACATCCCCGGAGGGGGACATGATGAGCCTCCTCATTCGGCTCGGTATTTTCAAGGAAGAGTTGGCCCAGTTCTACATAGCGGAGCTCACCTGTGCTGTGGAAAGTGTCCACAAAATGGGCTTCATCCACCGCGACATCAAGCCTGATAACATCCTCATCGACCGAGACGGACACATAAAGCTGACCGACTTTGGCCTTTGTACCGGCTTCCGCTGGACGCACGACTCCAAATATTACCAGAGTGGTTGGTATCAAACGTTCATTAAATAGTGTTTCATTATATCATACAGCAGGCGTCACAGCGGAAATGACAAAAAAAAAAAAAAGAGGGGGGGTGTTTTGAAGCACATTAACAGTGCCTAAAACATCTGCACAGTGTTGTATGCCTGGCGGGAGTTAATGGCTGCGCTAAATTCATTGTGCGATCTGTTTCTAGGTGACCACGCGAGGCAGGACAGCATGGACTTCAGTAAGGAGTGGGAAGACCGGCTAACTGCCGCTGCACAGGACCGGCTGAAGCCTCTGGAGAGGAGGAAGGCCCGGCAGCACCAGCGCTGTTTGGCGCACTCCCTGTGGGAACGCCAAACTACATCGCCCCAGAAGTGTTACTGCGGACAGGTAAGACGGTTCACCTCAACAAAGAAGAGTGCATCTCTTTAACGCACATCGTTTGCAACCAGTCAAGGACCAACAGACACCTGAATGAATGAATCAGGTTGTGGGAGAGGGGAACATATTCCAAGACTTATTTGCTGTTTGGCTGAGAACTTTTTAATCTTGTCCAGGGTACACTCAGCTCTGTGACTGGTGGAGTGTTGGCGTCATCCTGTATGAAATGGTTGTGGGACAGCCCCTTTCTTGGCTACCACGCCCCTGGAAACTCAGCTGAAGGTATGTTCAGAACCAGCAGTGAAATTTTGTCCATTTGCAGCTGATGTTGTTCCTAAATGCGCCTCGTTGTTGAAAGCAGGTGATCAACTGGAAGAGCACACTAACATTCCACCGCAAGCAAGCTGAGCCCACAGGCATCGGACCTCATATCAAGCTATGTCGAGGCCCCGACGACCGCCTCGGCAAGAATGGCGCTGAGGAAATCAAAGCTCACCCTTTCTTTAACACCTTCAACTTCTCCAGTGACCTGCGCCAGCAGGTGGCGCCCTACATCCCCACCATCGCTCACTGTACAGACACCTCCAATTTTGACCCTGTGGATCCAGAGAAGCTGTGGAGCAGCAATGGCGAGGGGGAGGGCAATCACAACGACACCCTCAGCGGCTGGTTCCGCAACGGCAAGCACCCCGAACACGCCTTCTATGAGTTCACCTTCCGCCGCTTTTTTGACGATAACGGTCACCCGTACAGCTGTCCCAAACCAATAGAGTATGAGAGTTATAACGAGGACTAGGTGGACTCTGCGTACCTGCTCAGTGGGTGCGTTTTGAGCAGGCACAGAGCACAACACTTGTGTGCTGCACTGTACAGGAAGCAGAAATTATCAGGGTGCTTGGCCGGTTTCCCCCACTAAGTTATTTAAGAGTGTGTGTAGATGCCGTTTGGGATGTTTGGTGTTAGAATGGACTTTTAAATTGGAAATTAATTTATATTTTGAATGTATATTTTAACGGGGATTTAGTCTCGTAGTTTTTTGCAGGGATAATTGCTGTGCCTTTGTAATCGTTCACCAAATACGAGGGTTAATAAGACTTGGAATTTTAAAATAGATTGATTTGGGATTTTTTTTTATTTATTTATACCTAAAATGTATTTATAAATGAGTTTTTTGTAAATATTTGTTTCCCCTTTTAGGGCAGGCCCTCTGTCATGTCCGTTGCTGCCTTCTGTTTGGGTTTCAACACTAATTTAACGGACAATAAATTGATATTGGTCAAACTTACTCCCCCCGTTGGTAGATTTATGCTCACTCTCACCAAAGCACTAATTTTTTTTGTATCATTTAGATGTAATGACCATTTAAATTTAATTTCAGTGTCGTTATTGTGTCATGCACTAGAAGTACTTTATTGTAGGCACCTAACAACTTCATGTTGTATGTACTGTGAAATGTTTGATTCTGGATTCCTGTATTTTTGCACATTTTATAACTCAGTTGAAGAAAAATTTAATGTGGAACAGGTAACCAGAATAAAGGCAAGTTTTAAAAATGTATTTAATGGACAGGCACCGGAGTACATCCAGAATAAAGGCAAGTTTTAAAAATGTATTTAATGGACAGGCACCGGAGTACATCAGGGACCTGATCCAGCATTACGCTTCCTCCAGGAGCCTCAGGTCGTCCAATCAGAACCTGTTGATGGTTCCTCGGACCCATTTTAAAACTCGCGGGGACAGATTTTTAAAGTGGTGGCGCCTAGCCTCTGGAATGAGCTTCCCTGTGCCGTTCATTCTCTGGATTGTATAGATACTTTTAGAAGGCAACTAAAGACGCATTTCTTTAAGTTAGCTTTTTAGCCTAATATTGTATTTTATTGTTTTCGTATGTTTTTAGATTATTTTTGTATGCCATGTGCAGCGCTTTGTGACCCTGGTCTGTGAAAGGCGCTTTATAAATAAAACTTACTTAATTGGTGGGAATTTTACCCATGTGAAAAATTAGTTGCTGATTCTATAGCCTTTTTTTGGGGTGGGGGGTGCGTAAAGTTTAACAAACGTGCAGTTATTCGTCCATGTTCGACATATAGCCTGGTATATCGGTTCACTTTCGATTTAAGTGAATGTAATGTCCTCAAGAGGCCTGACCAAATGATGCATTTGTCAGCCTGCAACCAATCAAGACATGGAAATGTTGACGGTTTAAGTTGCCACTAACATAGTTAATAAAGGAGCAGTGTGAATCGCAGGCCCCTCCTTTTTGTATTGGTGTCGTTTTGTCATATTCAACACTAGAACTACCTTTATTTTAGTTTCCAAGACTCCAACCATAACACACAGACCTGTGGGATGGCATTATGGCACCATCCACTGTGGATTTCTGCCTCACTGCAGCTCCTGAGCTACATGACTGATTCAGTTCAGGCTCTTCCCTGATCTAGCCTACTGGGTTCCCACGATGCCATGACTAGTTTAGTTTAACTGTAGTTTATCGTACGAAGCCTGATCGGTCTGGGGCTCCTCTTGAGTCATTGTCTGTGAACGTTCTGCACACACTCGCATGGAGATGGTCTGAAATTTTCCAAGTTAAGTTTATGCAAGTCTGAGTAATTAATCAGTGACATCTGCTTACTTGGTTTTGAGATCCATTTCTCACATGCTTTTTACTTGAACCAGTTACCTTTTTTTTTTTTTTTTTTTAAATCTGCACCTCAGGTCTTTCTCACATTCTGTCCTTTGAAAAGCTACAGTCTGGCTGGAGGACCTGCACACAAAAAATTATGTACATACAATTACATTTCAATTAAATGTATATTTTTAATGATTTTCCTAGCAGTAATGGGTCGACGCTGTTGATGTGCAAAAACAGGATCCAAGTAAACATTTTTCACCAGCACTGTTTTGTGGATCTGGTGAATCAGTCTCAAAATCTGGACCATGACAGTCTGGGTTTTAAATCCAGAGCCTTGAGAATTAAGTTATGACTCTGTCTAAAAATAAACAAAACCCGAGGCCAGCTGCTGTTCAGTTGTGTGTCTGGGCTGACGGTAACCTGGTTCATGGTGATGGTCTCAGACTTGCTCTTATGTCGTTATCATGTAGTCGTCAAACTTTGTGTGTAAGAAAATCACTGAATGTAGATTACGGACTAAATGGTAACCCTTGTCATTCGGCACTGGTTTTATGTGAGATTATTTTTGTGTACAGTTGGATCGGGGAGGTTAGGGTACGGGTAAGTGGGTAATAAAATCACGCAAAGATTGAAACCTGCGTGCAATTTTGAGTCAAAATGGTTGGGGGGGGGGGGGGGGGGGGGGGTTGCTATGGCCTGTTGGGTATAGTAAGATGTTCAGCTTCGATCTCTTCAGGGCCCTAATTAGTCATTTGTTGTTGGAAGGTGTTGCAATTTAGAACAGACTGTTAGACAAAATATTTAAACTAAACTGACCAGTCTTCCAGCTTACTGCTCAAGTCATGAGTGAATTCCCCCCTGCAGGTTCACAACTCAAATGTTTTTCAGTGAATAGTACTTCCAACCCTGAATAACTGAAGGTGTATTTTTAAAAAGCGCTTTTTTTTTAATGCTGCTTCAACCACAAGAGGGCAATACTTACCTTGACCTGTCACCAAGGCCAACACCTCCAACTTGTACAAGGTCTCCATCTCCATCCATGAAATCAGTGTAGTTTCAGAGATTCTGCACCCTGGTGGCCACAACTATTGGAACCCAAAGTGGTCCAAGGTCTTACTGAGCTTACAAATCAAGTTTCACCTTGATCATCGATCATGTAAATGTCGACCACGCAGAGACATGAAGTCAGTCATGTTTGTCGTGGCCCACCGAGTAAACGGGTCGTGTTCCTGGCAGCAGCTTCTATTATAAACTGGTGAAAGCTGCTCTGAAGGGATGCGACCTCATCTGAAAGTAAGGTTCAATGATGAGACCCAGCTTGGCATTTGTAGCCATCAGACTCAAAGGTCTAACTTAGTGCAAAATAAATGTTAGATCACAAAAGCTGCTACAAGGAGATTGCATAAGAAATTAAACAATATCCCTTAAGATTTGCTTAATTTTTAAATATGTAGATAGTTTATTTCCAGAAGGACTGGGTGAAGGGGGCATGGCACAGACATTTTCTTGGCAACTTTGAAGGGCTGCCTGTATCTTTATTTTTCAGCAGTTTGGATTGTTCATTTAAAAAAAAAAAAAAAAAACCACATTTGCTGAAATTGAAGGAACGTGGTTTTGAAAGTATCATGTAAGGACATTTAATGGCAGAAAGGAAAGCGTTAATGCAGAAGAAAACCAGGGCCCATATCCACGACGCAGCCTAGACTAAAAATAGCTCCTAGTGAAGTTATATATATATATATATATATATATATATATAAAAAATTTTTTTAGAAGTGCTCGAATTCTTAAGACATTTCTTAGAATTTTCCTTTGGTAAGATGAAAATTGTCCGCAAAGCACCTTAGGCCTTAAGAGAGCTCCTAAGGTACCAACTGGTAAGAATAGAGGAGGAGTTTTAAGAAGCCTAAGAGTGTCCTTAAGCAGACAAGATGGCAGAAGCAGAGATATTCTCCGTATGTAGGATGACGGTGAATAACACGCTACCTGCTTGATCTACGTAATTATTTTAATTTACTGTCTTAATGTATTTAGAAATTGTTTAGGTTCTTGCTCTCATATACACACACTATTAATATAATTACTTAATATTTTCTTTATTGTAATTTGATTTTTAAATGGACCGCACTACTGCCTCTACTGGTGGTTGGCTCTCACTGCGGTATTGTATCACTTCCTGTTCCGGAGCACAGCGGTGTTTTCTGTATCTGTTAGCTGTTTAATCTGCGCAGTTAGATTGATCTAGTTAACTAGATAACGATTTCCTTCAGTGTAATCTTCACGTGCCTTAACTAAAGCACTCCCTCTGCTGAATCACCTCTAAATTATTTACACATTATTCACTTTGTGTGTTTTTAGGACTCCGCTAGCTTAGCACAGCTACTAGCTCTTAGCTGATTTAGCATGGCGGCTTCTCCTGTCTCTCCCGCACTTTTCTGCTCTGGGTGTGAAATGTTTAGTTGTTCCTCGGCCTCCTTTAGCAGTAATGGTACTTGTAATAAGTGTAGCTTATTCGTAGCTTTGGAGGCCAGGCTGGGCGAATTGGAGACTCGGCTCCGCACCGTGGAAAATTCTACAGCTAGCCAGGCCCCTGTAGTCGGTGCGGACCAAGGTAGCTTAGCCGCCGTTAGTTCCCCCCTGGCAGATCCCGAGCAGTCGGGAAAGCAGGCTGACTGGGTGATTGTGAGGAGGAAGCGTAGCCCTAAACAGAAGCCCCGTGTACACCGTCAACCCGTTCACATCTCTAACCGTTTTTCCCCACTCGAAGATACACTCGCCGATGATCAAAACTCTGGTTATTGGCGACTCTGTTTTGAGAAATGTGAAGTTAGCGACACCAGCAACCATAGTCCATTGTCTTCCGGGGGCCAGAGCAGGCGACATTGAAGGAAATTTGAAACTGCTGGCTAAGGCTAAGCGTAAATTGGTAAGATTGTAATTCAACGTCGGCAGTAATGACACTCGGTTACGCCAATCGGAGGTCACTAAAATTAACATTGAATCGTGTGTAACTTTGCAAAAACAGTGTCGGACTCTAGTTTTCTCTGGGCTCCTCCCCAATCAGACCGGGAGTGACATGTTAGCCGCATGTTCTCCTTGAATTGCTGTCTGTCTGAGTGGGTGTCCACAAAATGAGGTGGGCTTCATAGATAATTGGCAAAGCTTCTGGGGAAAAACCTGGTCTTGTTAGGAGAGACGGCATCCATCCCACTTTGGATGGAGCAGCTCTCATTTCTAGAAATCTGGCCAATTTTCTTAAATCCTCCAAACCGTGACTATCCAGGGTTGGGACCAGGAAGCAGAGTTGTAGTCTTACACACCTCTCTGCAGCTTCTCTCCCCCTGCCATCCCCTCATTACCCCATCCCCGTAGAGACGGTGCCTGCCCCAGACCACCAATAACCAGCAAAAATCTATTTAAGCATAAAAACTCAAAAAGCAAAATATAGCACCCTTCACACTGCACCACAGACTAAAACAGTTAAATGTGGTCTATTAAACATTAGGTCTCTCTCTTCTAAGTCCCTGTAGTAATGATATAATAATGGATCAACATATTGATTTATTCTGCCTTACAGAAACCTGGTTACAGCAGGATGAATATGTTAGTTTAAATGAGTCAACACCCCCGAGTCACACTAACTGCCAGATGCTCGTAGCACGGGCCGGGGCGGAGGATTAGCAGCAATCTCCCTTCCGCTTATTAATTAATCAAAAACCCAGACAGAGCTTTAATTCATTTGAAAAGCTTGACTCTTAGTCTTGTCCATCCAAATTGGAAGTCCCAAAAACCAGTTTTATTGTTATCTATCGTCCTCCTGGTCGTTAGTGAGTTTCTCTGGTGGAATTTTCAGACCATTTGTCTGACTTAGTGCTTAGCTCAGATAATTATAGTGGGTGATTTTAACATCCACACAGATGCTGAGAATGACAGCCTCAACACTGCATTTAATCTATTATTAGACTCTATTGGCTTTGCTCAAAAAGTAAATGAGTTCACCCATCACTTTAATCATATCTTAGATCTTGTTCTGACTTATGGTATGGAAATGAAGACTTAACAGTATTCCCTGAAAACTCCTTCGTCTGATCATTTCTTAATAACATTTACTTACTCTGATGGACTACCCAGCAGTGGGGAATAAGTTTCATTACACTAGAGGTCTTTCAGAAAGCGCTGTAACTAGGTTTAAGGATATGATTCCTTCTTTATGTTTTCTAATGCCATATACCAACACAGTGCAGAGTAGCTACCTAAACTCTGTGAGATAGAGTAGCTCGTCAATAGTTTTACATCCTCATTGAAGACAACTTTGGATGCTGTAGCTCCTTTGAAAAAGAGAGCTTTAAATCAGAAGTGCCTGACTCCATGGTATAACTCACAAACTCGCAGCTTAAAGCAGATAACCCGTAAGTTGGAGAGGAAATGGCGTCTCACTAATTTAGAAGATCTTCACTTACCCTGGAAAAAGAGTCTGTTGCTCTATAAAAAGCCCTCCGTAAGCTAGGACATCTTACTACTCATCACTAATTGAAGAAAATAAGAACAACCCCAGGTTTCTTTTCAGCACTGTAGCCAGGCTGACAGAGTCAGAGCTCTATTGAGCCGAGTATTCCTTTAACTTTAATTAGTAATGACTTCATGACTTTCTTTGCTAACAAAATTTTAACTATCATAACCATCCCAAAGATGTATTATCTTTGGCTGCTTTCAGTGATGCCAGTATTTGGTTAGACTCTTTCTCTCAGATTGTTCTGTCTGAGTTATTTTCATTAGTTACTTCATCCAAACCATCAACATGTCTATTAGACCCCATTCCTACCAGGCTGCTCAAGGAAGCCCTACCATTATTTAATGCTTCGATCTTAAATATGATCAATCTATCTTTATTAGTTGGCTATGTACCACAGGCTTTTAAGATGGCAGTAATTAAACCATTACTTAAAAAGCCATCACTTGACCCAGCTATCTTAGCTAATTATAGGCCAATCTCCAACCTTCCTTTTCTCTCAAAAATTCTTGAAAGGGTAGTTGTAAAACAGCTAACTGATCATCTGCAGAGGAATGGTCTATTTGAAGAGTTTCAGTCAGGTTTTAGAATTCATCATAGTACAGAAACAGCATTAGTGAAGGTTACAAATGATCTTCTTATTGCCTCAAACAGTGGACTCATCTCTGTGCTTGTTCTGTTAGACCTCAGTGCTGCTTTTGATACTGTTGACCATAAAATTTTATTACAGAGATTAGAGCATGCCATAGGTATTAAAGGCACTGCGCTGGTTTGAATCATATTTATCTAATAGATTACAATTTGTTCATGTAAATGGGGAATCTTCTTCACAGACTAAGGTTAATTATGGAGTTCCACAAGGTTCTATGCTAGGACCAATTTTATTCACTTTATACATGCTTCCCTTAGGCAGTATTATTAGACGGCATTGCTTAAATTTTCATTGTTACGCAGATGATACCCAGCTTTATCTATCCATGAGCCAGAGGACACACACCAATTAGCTAAACTGCAGGATTGTCTTACAGACATAAAGACATGGATGACCTCAGATTTCCTGCTTTTAAACTCATAAAACTGAAGTTATTGTAGTTGGCCCCACAAATCTTAGAAACATGGTGTCTAAACCAGATCCTTACTCTGGATGGCATTACCCTGACCTCTAGTAATACTGTGAGAAATCTGGAGTCATTTTTGATCAGGATATGTCATTCAAAGCGCATATTAAACAAATATGTAGGACTGCTTTTTTGCATTTACGCAATCTCTCTAAAATTAGAAAGGTCTTGTCTCAGAGTGATGCTGAAAAACTAATTCATGCATTTATTTCCTCTAGGCTGGACTATTGTAATTCATTATTATCAGGTTGTCCTAAAAGTTCCCTGAAAAGCCTTCAGTTAATTCAAAATGCTGCAGCTAGAGTACTAACGGGGACTAGAAGGAGAGAGCATATCTCACCCATATTGGCCTCTCTTCATTGGCTTCCTGTTAATTCTAGAATAGAATTTAAAATTCTTCTTCTTACTTATAAGGTTTTGAATAATCAGGTCCCATCTTATCTTAGGGACCTCATAGTACCATATCACCCCAATAGAGCGCTTCGCTCTCAGACTGCGGGCTTACTTGTAGTTCCTAGGGTTTGTAAGAGTAGAATGGGAGGCAGAGCCTTCAGCTTTCAGGCTCCTCTCCTGTGGAACCAGCTCCCAATTCGGATCAGGGAGACAGACACCCTCTCTACTTTTAAGATTAGGCTTAAAACTTTCCTTTTTGCTAAAGCTTATAGTTAGGGCTGGATCAGGTGACCCTGAACCATCCTTTAGTTATGCTGCTGGGTGATTCTTAGACTACGGGCACTTTTATGTCCCTTGATCATATTTTATGAAAAAAAGAAAAAAGGGGAAATTTCACACTTTTATAGTTATCTTTACAATGAAAGTGTTTGAAGAAATTTGTCCTAGTAGTCTATGATGACTTTTTCACCTTTTTTTCAGCATCATTATATGCAAATATTGCCGTTTTGTGCTTGTCCCACACCCAGACTTATGATCTTCAATGATAAAAATGAATAGTAAACAAATGTTTTTTCTAATGTTTTAACATATCTCTGAATAAAATATAAGTAAAATAATCAAAACATAATTGGGGTATTCAATGTCATACAACTGTTGATTTTTTTTAAACAAAATGTAGTTGTCCCACACTATTGCCGTAATTTCCACCACAACAATAATGTCCCTTTAAAAAGTTTGTATGAAAGATTGTGTGGGTAGTTTCTATGGAGATAAACAGTAACATCAGAGCACATGTATATAGCGCCAAATCACAACAAACAGTTGCTCCAAGGCACTTTATATTGTAAGGCAATGGTGTGGTGGAAATTACATTTACAAGGCCAATAGTGGACGTAGTTAAAGAATCTCCCTGCTATAGACAGACTGCTGGGGGGTTCCCATGATGCACTGAGTGTTTCTTTCTCTTTTTGCTCTGTATGCACCACTCTGCATTTAATCATTAGTGATCGATCTCTGCTCCCCTCCACAGCATGTCTTTTTCCTGGTTCTCTCCCTCAGCCCCAACCAGTCCCAGCAGAAGACTGCCCCTCCCTGAGCCTGGTTCTGCTGGAGGTTTCTTCCTGTTAAAGGGAGTTTTTCCTTCCCCACTGTCGCCAAGTGCTTGCTCACAGGGGGTCGTTTTGACCGTTGGGGTTTTTACGTAATTATTGTATGGCCTTGCCTTACAATATAAAGCGCCTTGGGGCAACTGTTGTTGTGATTGGCGCTATATAAATAAAATTGATGATGATGATGATAACTTATCCTGTATGTATTTTTAACGTATTTACAATTATATTCGGCATGTGAATGAGGTACGTTCCAACTTTTTAAAGATGTGTAACAATTCATTTAATTTTTCTGAGTTTCATCATCACAACCTTAAGTTATCCTTATGATTACACGTCTTGATGCAGTTCAGATTATATGATGATTTCACTGTCCATTCATTGTGCGCCATCTGGCGTTCGATGAAACTTCATTAATCGGTCCGTCTGCTCCATTTCATCAAGTTTTACCCCCATTTTGTCCCATTAGCTTTATAAAAAAACTTGAGTATTTAATTGAATCATTTGGAGTCAGTCTGCTCTATTTCATTAAATTTTACTCCCGTTTCATTATTATCAGTCCCCATTTTGCTCCATTTCGCTTAAAAATAATTAATCGAATCATATTTGGAGTCAAATGAAGAGGTGCAGATTTTTTTGGCGGCAACTGTTCCGTCTCCACCAAAGGTGCTTTTCTGTTTCCAGCACCAACATTCTTGTGGAACCTTGCAGTGTTTCAGGATCGCTTGCAGACATTTAGTTCATCAGGGTAGGCAAGAATGAGTTCACACAGCACGTACTTATGAGGTACTGACAGCTGGCCACAAAAAAAAAAAAAAAAAAACAGGAAGGAATGCAGACTTGAAAATGATTTTTGGCCCACAGGTCAGTGACATCAGAAGCTAATGAAATCCAAACTACATAGAAATGAACTCTTTCCATCCTGAGCCTTAAGGATGCCCCCCCCCCCACCTCCACCCCAAAAATGGGAATTTTGGACAACATTTTCTCTATTTTAAAAATCATTCAAGATACCTATTTCAGCATTAAAATTATGTCTTCGCACGATACTTTCAAATCCACTTTCCTTTGATTTCTACACAGGCTCGGTATGTCAGGAAAACAGATTTTTGGTTTAATTAAAATAAATAAAACCCTGACCATCCATAAACTGAAAACTATAAAAGCAAAGCAACTTTTACGCGTATTTGGTTTGCAACAGACAGGTGCAGGTGGAAATCCCCTTTAAAAATAGCCCAGGCATTATCCATTAGTCCTTTAGAGACATGGCCCTTCAAAGTTGGCAAGAAAATAGGCATCCATGCAAAAAAAAAAAAGGAAGGCAGTGGTACTTTTTTATCCTTCTGGAAGCAAATCTACTGGAATTATGAATCCAGTGTTGTGGATTTTCCAATTTGGGTGCGAAATCTACATAATGTGAGAAAATAAAGCAAATCTAAACCATGCAGTGAGAACTACTTAATTAGAATGAACCAAAGAGATGACGTGAGTCCTATAAAAATCCAGAGATCTATCTCCGGTTTCATAGCATTAAGCAGAGAGTCTACGACACCCCCTGGATGGGGCACCAGTCAGACGCAGGATACTTCCCCAACCGAACAGATGTGCTAAAAATTTAAGTTTTCCAAATTAGTGATACAACTTATTTAACTCTGAAAAATCTCAGACACTTGGCACAAGTAGAGTAAAGTCATTAAAACTCCAGTAAACTTTGAACCTTTAACTCTAACCGTGTACACTCCGAACAACCTATACTCAACGCTGGGGTCGCTCGAGGTAACTGTTTCCTTCTTGACGACCAGTTACTCTGAGATGTCCTGAGTACGAGTAAACCAGGTAAGTTAGAGGAGTTTGACCAAGTTTTCAAACTTTTAAACGAAGTAGCAGCCACTGAACAGACCTTCTGTACTCGGGCAGATCGACTGCTGCTTTATGTTCCACAAACTGGAATGTGAACATTAACTGCTTAAAGTGTAAAGTTATTCTATTCAAAGCAGATTATTTTCACTCACCCAAAATCACTTTTTTTTCTTTAAGCTCTTGCAGAAGCCGCACGTTTGGAACATTCACACAGGATCAGTATTCCGGTTTGATTGGCACCAGTAGTTTGGCTGGGAAGCATCTGTGGTGCGGTGTGACATCACGACACTGCACAGTAGTGACGACAAACACTTAACCTAAACAGTTATTTTTTTAATGGATCTGCAAAAATTGTTTGAATTTCCAAAGAGAACTTCTGTACCTCCCGCCCACAGTTACCCAGTGGCAAACGTTAACAAAAGTTCCAAACCCAAAGAAATCTGCATGCAGGAAAAAGAAAGAAAACACGTTCAACCCAAATTCTAGAAAAAAAAAGGGACAAAATGTAAATAATTCATATAGATAAAAACAAAACATAATGAACAGAACATAATGCCGTTCTCTTGGCTGGGACAAGAAACCCGAAAGCATCTTGTCAGTTCAGCTCCCGAACTTACAGATATTAAGCTCTGATTTCATTGGGTGGACGTGGCTCCACCCACCACGCAGCCCCGCCCGTCTTCCATATAAGGCACAGGACAAAATAAAACCCACATACAAACGGAGCTAGCCACACCTCTGCCACGTCCTAAAACTGTAAAGAACACAATTAGACAACAGAAACCCCACTAAGTGTACAAAATGTTCATCTATATTTGTCTTTTTTCTCTCTTTTTAACTTTTAATTTCCTTGAAGGTGCGTTGCCGTGGGTGGCGAGTTGAAGGTGAAGGGGTCCAACCAGGCGAGTCAGGCAAAAAGAAATATTAAAAATATGAGCTTGTCTTTTTACACTTTTTTACAACCTTTTAAAATAAATGTGACATGATTTTTTTTTCCTCAATCAATAAAAATGATCATTAGGTGGACAGTAGAAGAGTTTGGGGGGGGTTAGACAAGTGAAGTGGTTTATTGTTTATTCTGATAGACTGTCAGTGTGCAAGAAAACAGGTTAAGAGTTAGCTGTTAGTGTGTGTGTGCGCGCTTTAGTGTGTGTGTATGTGTGAGTGTGTGTGTGAGAGAGAGAGAGAGAGAGAGTTGTCATTCAACTGCAGCACTTGCTCTTCCAGCCTGTGACTCCGCCTCCACTACTGATGTCAACATTTCACTGTTGGGCTCTTTTCCAGGCGTCCTGTTAGAAAACGCACAAAAACACAACGTTAACAAACGTCACCGTGTAGAAGCCTTACAAACTCGCAATATACGTCATACAACAATGTGTTGAGTGACTGTTGGAAATAAAATGTCCTTGTGATCTGAACGAGTGGCATCAGGGTGCAAATCATGTACCTAATACTCCAAACTGCACTCCCACGGGTGCCAGCAAAGCCACACCCACCTTTCTGAGGATGTCTTTCTGCTAACGTGAGGAAAGCCTTCTCCAAGGTTGATGTTGGCCTTGGCGCTCGTCTCAAAAAACCTAATGCCGTGCTCCCTCGCAATCTGTCGGGGGGGGGAAACAGCAGTTAACACAATGACTGAGGAAGCAGTTTAAAGCAGACGGGTCCAAAAATAGAGCAGCAGAACTCCGATCAGGTGTCGGCGGTCTGAGAACTAAATCTCACGAATGCTGGTCAAACTGTAGACTGACGAGTCGCTGCTCATCTGTTTTAGCACCGTGAGTCAACGTTCTTAAAGGACCGCGCAGAACATGTTAATGTCGTAGGCCAACAACCACCGTGTTTGTTTTGTTGTTTTTGCACACACGTCTCCCAGACAAAACAAATGGACAATAGATTTGTGCAAAGAGAATCTAAAGTCGAATTCTTGTTTGTCTTTTGGCTGCCACCAGGAGGTTAAAGTACAAATCTGCAACAGGATTTGGCACAGGTTTTACACTGGACGCTTTTCCTGACCCAATCCCTGGTCTTCTTCCAGCCAGTACCAATGAGGGCCAATCAAAACTACACAAAACAGGAGAGAGACTATATCCAATAATTATTTCATCTGGAAAATAATGGAGAGGCCATTAAAATAGTTCATCCAAAATTTTAGGGTTCACAATTTGTCTGATCACCTGAACACTAACAGAAAATGGAAAAAACCCTCAGAGGTGAAATTTTCACTCCAAAATATTCTGGCAGCATCATTTTATGTGATTATTCTCATGTAGGAACATTATTATTATTCTTATTTGGGTAGGGAGGCGGGGCATAGATGCAAATACTGTTGTACATCAGAATCTCATCATGGAAAAAGCTTTTCCAAACATCCACCGTGGAATCTTGGTGCACTGCCTGGCCACGTTACTGCTGATATCTGCGCTGCAACAGTTTGTTTCCGTGGTAAAGTGGCCGACTGTTGAAACGCAATCAGACTCCTAATAGAATGTGTACTCCCAAAACAGCAGCAGCAACAAATGAGTGGATCAATAAAACAGCAGCACCTCAGTGAATAATGGCTGCACAGAGCTGCAGCAGACTGCACCATCTCACCTGCTCCCCCTTTGCTTTTGGTACGACCCTCTTGTCCTCCATGTCACACTTGTTGCCTAGCAGCATCCTCTCAACATCCTCATTTGCATGCTGAAAAACAGAGGCAACGGTATCTTATTAATTTTCCCACATTAGACCAATAAATCCTGCATATGCCCTGAGGGACATGGGGCTGGTGCTAATACCCGGAATCTACAGCGTGACGTAGTTAAGAGCTTATCCCCTGAATAGGATGCCAGTCCATCAAAGGTTACTGCCCCAGCCAAGGTACATATTTGCAGCTAAATGAACTGGGACAAAGCAGATAACGCAGACTGGTAACCTGACCAGGAATCAAACCCAGGGCTACATATTGGCAGTGCAAGACCTTAAAGAGTGTCAGTGTCAGGGGTACATGGAGTATTAACTTTATGGACAATTTCCAGCCTCAATTTCTTTTTTCTCCGTGTCTGATTGTTTCTTTAATCTACTGTAACAACAGAACCTCATCAAGCTAATAACCTATGCTGCCTGGTTAGTTAGCAGGGTTTTTACTTTTGGAATTTTAAGCATACAAACACTACATCAGAATAAACTGAGGCGATAGGGAAAATGGGGGGGGGGATTCTTACAAGTACTTTGACTTTATTTCATTGCAGTATGAATGCAGGACATTTCATGTTTTGTGCAGCCAAGGCAACTTTATTTCATTTGTCAAACATACATTCTGCATTTCAGGGTGGCAAGAAATTCCAAAAGCAGTTGGGACACTTTGCAATGTCGCCATTCCGTCTCACAGCACTTGAGACATTTTGGTATCAAGGATACCACATGATCAAACGTGTCGGGTGTCATTTTGTCCCACTCTTCCTACAAATGCATCTTGAGATGTGCAAAATTATGAGGTTACAGTCACATTTTTCATTCCATAATTCTCTATTAGGGATAGGACAGGATAATAGGCAGGCCAGTCCAGTGTCCATACCTTCTCCTTCCACAGCCATGACTTTATAATGCGTACAGAACAAGGTTTTAATTTGTCTTGTTGAAAACTACATGGATGTCCCTGGAAAAGATGTTTGGAAGGCAGCACATGTTGCTACTAGGGCTGCCACGACTAGTCACAACTACATCAAGTCAGGCTGCATTGTTCTGTTTAGTTTATATCAAAGTTTTCCTGCACCTCTGTGTATTCTTCCCTTCTTTATAAGAGTTGGTGTTTGCGTTTGCTCCACAAAGATTTGAACAGTGTTGCCACAGTTACTTTGAAAAAGTAATCCAATTACTGATTACTCCTTGGAAAAGTAACTTAAAAAACTTAAAAAATCCTCCGCATATAAACTTAAAGAAATTGCTGCTCTCCGTTCATCACTGGATTGTCTATTGACAAAGGAAGCAGAGACTAAAATTAGATTTGCAAGGCAAAGGTTATATGAACATGGTGACAAGCCGGGGAAATACTTGAAATATTTGACAAGGAAGAAATCAGATTCCTAGGCTATTTCTTCGATTAAAGATGTAAATGGAAAACAGTTTTTTGATACTGCCACAATTAATGACGTCTTTAAAAAAAAATGTATGAAAATCTTTACAAATCTCAAATACATATCAATGCTCCTGAGTTAATGGATGCCTTTTTTTCCCCCTCTCTTAATCTTCCTAAATTGACTGAAGATCAGAAGTTAAATCTGGATTGTCCCATATCGAAAGAGGAGGTGCTGGATGCCATAAAAGAGTTGCAGGCAGGCAACGTAGCTGGGCCAGATGGCCTTGGTGCTGAATTTTATAAAGAATTTCGAGATATACTAGTTGACCCATTGCTTAATATGTATAATGACTTAAGAAAGGCCTGCTACCTAGCTCTTTAAGAGAGGCAAATATATCCCTTATACTGAAAAAGGGTAAAGCACCTGAAGACTGCGCCTCCTCTTATAGGCCAATTTCTTTGCTGAACGTAGATTTGAAACTCCTTTCCAAAATTCTTGCGAGGCGTCTTGAACGTGTACTTCCCTCTTTAATTAATAAAGATCAAACAGGTTTCATTAAGGGTCGTAGTTTCCATATAATGTGCGCAGGACCTGTTGAATATAATTCAGTTTTTAAAATCAAAAATCAGTGCCTGGCATAGTGGTCTCGCTCGATGCCGAAAAGGCATTTGACCGCGCTGAATGGTCCTATTTGTTTTTTACTTTGCGGCAATTTGGTTTAAGTGAAAATTTTATAAGTTGGATTAGGCTTCTGTATAGCAATCCCCTGTTCAGCAGTTCTTTCTAATGGGTTGCGGTCCCCAAATTTTTTGGTTTTGAGGGGGACTAGGCAGGGCTGCCCCCCTTTCCCCCTTACTTTTTGCCCCTGGCAGTAGAGCCGCTAGCGGAGGCGGTGAGAGCCTGGAAGGACATTTATGGCCTGAGTCTAGGACAAAGACAGCATAAAAATCACTTTTACATGCTGATGATGTTCTGGTTGTATTGACCCAACCTGAAATATCTGTGCCCTCACTCATCGAGACCATTAACAAATTCAGCAACATCTCAGGTTACAGAATTAATTTTAATAAATCAGAAGCGATGTCGCTGGGCACTTTAAAAGAAAAACCTCAGGTCCCTTCTCCATTTCCTTTTAATTGGTCTCCAGAGGGCTTTGTCTATTTAGGGATTAAGATTACACCTGCTTTTGATCAATGTATAAATGTAATTTCACCTCTCTGTTTGAGCGCATTAAATTGGACTTGGAGAGGTGGAAGACTTTGCCTTTGTCCTGGCTCGGCCGAGTTGCTCTTCTTAAAATGAAGATCTTACCCAGGCTATTATATCCGATTCGGATGGTCCCAGTTATTTTTCCACATAAGACTGTTAAGACTTTGAATGGCTGGTTTAGTGCGTTTATATGGGCAGGGAGAAAGCCTCACCTTAAAATATCTACGTTATGCCTCTCATCTTCAAAGGGGGGGCTTGATCTCCCAGACATAAGAAAGTATCAGCTCAGTGCCCATATGTGTGTAGCGGCGGAACTGGGTGGAAAGAACCTTATTTCTCTCTGGCTTGATATAGAAAGTTTCCATGTCCAACCTCCCTCTGAAAAATTTACTATTCCTGAAAAAGGTAAACTTCTAAAAATATTCTGTAGTAAACCCTCTCACTTTATGTACTGTCAGAGCTTGGCAAATAATTCAAAAGATGGAGGGTAGGTCTCACTTAACATCTCTCTTCACTCCGTTATGTGGCAATCCCCTTTTCCAGCCTGGGACTTTGGACTCTGGTTTTTCTGTGTGGGCGGAAAAAGGTATCTCTACCCTTTCTGATTTGATGGACAGATCAAACCTAATGTCCTTCATCAGTTAGTAAATAAATACGGAATTCACAGACATGATTTTTTTCGGTACCTGCAAGTGAGAGATTATATCCTAAAGACACACAACTATACTTGCCAACCAAACTGTCACTGATTGTGAAAAACAACTATTTCAGCCTAAACTTAAATGCTCTGTTAAGATTTGCTATGGTTTATTGAGAGAATATGAAGGCTCAGATTTGGCTCATTTGAAGGGGACATGGGAGAGGGAGTTAGCTTTGGTGATCAGTGACGAGGCCTGGAATGAAACTTGGGAGAACGCAGGGTCTTTGAGTGTTTGTAATAGGGTAAAAGCAATGCAACTTAAGATTTTGCATCGTGTTCATATATCTCCTTCTCAGCGTCACAGATTTTAATTCAGACCTTTCTCCGCTCTGCCCTAAGTGTAAAACAGAGGTGGGTAACCTCACTCGCTGTCTTTGGTCCTGTAGGAAAATACAAACAATTTTGGTTTAGTATAAAAGGTGAATTGGACAAGATCCTTTTCTATTATTACTGAATGTAACCCATTGTATATGTTGCTGGGAATGACAAATAACATTAAGAAGAAATGTGAAAGACAACTTTACATGATGCTTACTTTCTGTGCTAGGAAATGTGTCCTCTCGAACTGGATTATAGACAAAGCCCCATCAAGAAACACAGTGGCAGCGGACTGTTCTTGAATACATTTCATTGGACTTCCTAACGAGGTAAGCTACATAACAGGGAAGATGCGTTCTATAAAATATGGGACCCTTATTTGCGGGTATGTTGGTCTGGATCTGGCAGCTATTTTTTCGCGGGGCTTTCTGTGATGTACAAAGGTTATTTTACCAATAGTGGAATGCCCATGATTCTTTTTTTAAACTATCTTTTTTTATTATTATTATTATTATGAGTTTGGCTTTTTTTTTATTTTGAGCTGGGGTGTTGTTATATATTTGGTTCTGTTTTTGTTTTGTGTTTGTGTAAAAAGAAAATTAATAAACATATAAAAAAAAAAGAAAAAGTAACTTAGTACTTTACTGATTACCTCAATTGGAAAAGTAACTAAGTTAGATTACTAGTTACTTTTTTAGTTACTTTCCCCAGCTGCCAACAACAACCCTCTGCCACCTCAAAATGACAATGATACCTGTTTTGCCAAAACTCACTTTATAGTCACCCTTTCTTGACTTCAATGAAAATAAATATTTGTTTTATAAAAAGTAAAATAAAGACCTCTTTCTTGACCTCATATTTAACTATTGACAGCACTGCAACAGTAAAACTTGCAGTTTCTAACCTACATTGTTTATAAATGTAACTAGAAAATTCATTCTATCATTTAAATTATCTCTAAACATTTTACTTGTCGAAATTATTATTTTAAGTAGTATTAGTAGTTGTAGAAAAAAAAAACGGCTTCAAAACTGGACCTTTAATCTAGGGGTGTTGTGAGGGGGCACATCCTTGCCCCACGGCCCCATTCCATCTGGATTCGCCCCTGCTTTGGCGTTTGAGCACAAAGAATGGATAACATTTATTTATGCAGAAAACATGACCAGATTTACAGGTAAGAAAGTTTTATTGTGTTTTCACGTCATGTGGTCCTCAGAAAGAGAGTTTAGGTACATTTGAGTGGAAAATAGTGCCAGTTGTTGACGCGTCGCGGAGGATCAGCTGTTTTTAGCAGCAGATATGGAGCGGCTCAGCTCAGAATTCTAAATAAGGAGAAAAAAAAGCACGAGTCGTAGCTGCTGCAAAAACGCGGATGAAAAGCTCACAGCTCGCTTAAAGGTGGGCAGTTCAGTCGAACCCCGACCTCCTGCCCACGGACCAAGTTTAATGCTGCTATCGACCCACAATGCAAAAATAATAGTAACGCACAGTGACTTGGAGAAGTAACTTTAATCTGATTACTGATTTGGAAAGATTAACGCGTTAGATTACTTGTTGCTAAAAAAGTGGTCAGATTAGAGTAACGCGTTACCGGCATTTGAATCTGAAACACAATAAAATGTTCACACTTTTCTTTATAGCAGTTCTGTAATTTCAGAAATGCAACAGAAACAACCACAAATCAGAAAAAAGGTTGGACTATATGTAAAATGAAGATAAAAGTGTTGCACTATTCCCAGTTTCTCCACTAACAGAAGCCAAAAGTTCCCCCAGAGTTGTGTCTTGGTGGCTTCCCTCACTTGTCTCCTTCCAGCGTGGACATTTAGTTTTTGAGAACTGCCTACCTGACACAGATTTACTATAAAGTACCACACTGTTTGTATTTCTGAATGATTCATGTAAATGAAGTCTAAGAAATAGTCACTGATTTGGAAATGTTCATGTTTTCATCCCCTGACGTTTCTCGGAAAATGCTGCAGGCATTAAATTTAGGAAATTCCATATGATCTGACTAGTCAACTAATTGCAAAAATAATCATTGACTAGTCGACTATCAAAACAGTTGTTTGTGGCAGCCCCAGTTGCTATAAAATCTCAATGTACTTTCTGCATTAAAGCTGGGGTAGGTAACTCTGTTCAGAAACACTTTTTGTTGTATTGGGTGAAATGGTCCGTCTATCCTAACAGTCGTCAATACATTATGTACAGAGCCAGTGGTGACGTCAGCGGATCACATCAGAGCTCAGCATATCTGAACATTATAAGAAGCTAAATCAGTTATAAACATATTTAACAGCTGCACACAAGAAGGAAAGAACACACAACTGTTTTACCAAGCCATGACACTGTGTAAACATGACAATTACATTTTTGGGCAGCTCAAAATGCTTTCTGCAGCTTGTTAGGAGCACGCATGCGCGCGTGTGAACAGCTGAAGCTGGAGCGGTCCTGTGTGATTCAGGAAGTGATTACAGTCGTTTACAACGGCCAATTTGCAGAGAAAATGATTAATCCAACACAAAATTATTTTATATACACAAGCGTCCAGCGCAGAGCGCGTGGCAGCCAGTAGAACAAAGAACGGCGTCCAGCTGGGAACACAGCTGGTGGGATCATCACAACGATGTGCGTGCTACTGTGTGTCAGGGGGCCTTTAGTCGGCTCTCCTTTGCCCCGCCGAGTCCACAGTCAGATGCGCGTTCAAGTTTGTGACGGTGTGGCTTTGGACGGAAGCACTGACGGGGAGGGGGGTGGAACCTAGAGGAGGTGCTACTTTCAGATCTTCCTAGCTCTCTTGCTAGCTCTCCAGGACTACCAACTCTAGCTTTAATGCCACCATCACAAAAGTGTAAATTATATTTGCAGAGGACGCAAACACAACCCCCATCCCATGACAAAACCCAGCTACTAGACTTGTGCTGATAATGTGGATGGTCTTTTTGTTTTTGTTCTGGGGACACAACATTCATTTCTAAAAGAAAGAAAGAAAGAAAAAAAGATCTGAAATATTGATTCATCTGACATGTTTTCACTGTGTGATTGTCCGACCCAGATGCCCCCAGGGCCAAAGAAGTCAACGTCACTTTTGTACAAGGCTAACATAAGGCTTCTTTTTCTGCAGGGTAAAGTTGTAAGTGGGATTTGTGACTGTAACTCTGTATTGTAACGCTTGACAATGGTCTTCCAAAGTAATAATTTGCCCATGTGGTTCTATCAGCTACTGATCAATGATCATGCTGGATGCAAAGCCATTTGAGGGATCAGAGATCACAAGCATTCATCTTAAGATTGCACCGTTGAAATCCCTGCAGATTCCTTGAATCGTTGATATTATACAATGTAAGATAAAGGGTAAGTCCCATGCGCTTTGTTTTTAGCTTCAGGGATGTGTCACTTGAGATGTGCACATGTGCAGAGCCACGGCATGATGAGGCAGGGTAGCCAGCACCTTTCCTCACCACCTTACACCTTCCTTAACTATTAGTCAGGTACCCCTGCTAGGTGGGGATCAGGTGTCAGTGCCAGCCAGGTCTCAAACCTGTGTGTTTGCAGTGCCCCAATCACTGAACCATAACACCCCCCTGCTGTGCCACTTAACATCAGGTCAGCTACAATCGAAGTCCATTTATGTGTAAGAAGCTGTTACAGTTCTGCTGTGAGTTTTCATTGGTACCTGTGTTTTTGGTATTTGGTACACTGGCACTGCTGGCTATCTGATCCATGCATTAAATTACAACCTTGAAAGAATGGAAATTAAACAATGTAAATTAAAGTTAAAAAATGTTTTTAAGCATTATGAATAAGTTACGTAATAGTATAAGTAGTAAAAATACTTTTGCGTTGAAACTTGAAGATACAGGCCTTAAATGCTCGAATGGGTGTAACTTAAACTAAATGAAGCTGACTGCACAAAACAATATCATGGGTTCATATTGTTTGCAATGAAACAGAAGTCAAAGTAAATGTAAAAATCATTCCATTATTCTTAATTTACATTTTCAATATCATCCCAACTTCTTTGATTTGGGGTTGCAGTGTGATGACTAATAAGAATTTTGATCACTAATGTCCTGTTGGTGGCGCTAATGCACCAGTAGGTTTGCCAACCAACAGTAAAATTACAAGATGAAGACACTAATGTCACGCTCATGTGGCTAGTGAGATTAAGATCGATCAACTCTACTGTACCACTATCTGTGTACTATGACAGACAATGATAAAACAGTTTGGACTGGTGAATAACTGCAATGCTTATTAACATTTACTTCAAACAGTAATTTGAATACATTGAATGCTACTCCCGGGTTCTAGTGCACATATTTGCCGACAGACTTTGCGGAAACATGTACAAGTATTTTTGGCTCATTACTCTGGGCCACCACCATTTTCTTACAGTAGTGTTCAGAATAATAATAGTGCTTTGTGACTAAAAAGATTAATCCAGGTTTTGAGTATATTTCTTATTGTTACATGGGGAAACATGGTACCAGTAGATTCAGTAGATTCTCACAAATCCAACAAGACCAAGCATTCATGATATGCACACTCTTAAGGCTATGAAATTGGGCTATTAGTAAAAAAAAAAAAAAAAAAAAAAAAAAAAAAAAAAAAAAAAGTAGAAAAGGGGTGTTCACAATAATAGTAGTGTGGCATTCAGTCAGTGAGTTTGTCAATTTTGTGGAACAAACAGGTGTGAATCAGGTGTCCCCTATTTAAGGATGAAGCCAGCACCTGTTGAACATGCTTTTCTCTTTGAAAACCTAAGGAAAATGGGACGTTCAAGACATTGTTCAGAAGAACAGCGTAGTTTGATTAAAAAGTTGATTGGAGAGGGGAAAACGTATACGCAGGTGCAAAAAATTATAGGCTGTTCATCTACAATGATCTCCAATGCTTTAAAATGGACAAAAAAAAAAAAAAGACAGACACGTGGAAGAAAACGGAAAACAACCATCAAAATGGATAGAAGAATAACCAGAATGGCAAAGGCTCACCCATTGATCAGCTCCAGGATGATCAAAGACAGTCTGGAGTTACCTGCAAGTGCTGTGACAGTTAGAAGACGCCTGTGTGAAGCTAATTTATTTGCGAGAATCCCCCGCAAAGTCCCTCTGTTAAATAAAAGACGTGCAGAAGAGGTTACAATTTGCCAAAGAACACATCAACTGTCCTAAAGAGAAATGGAGGAATATTTTGTGGACTGATGAGTAAAATTGTTCTTTTTGGGTCCAAGGGCCACAGACAGTTTGTGAGACGACCCCCAAACTCTGAATTCAAGCCACAGTTCACAGTGAAGACAACGAAGCATGGTGGTGCAAGCATCATGATATGGGCATGTTTCTCCTACTATGGTGTTGGGCCTATATATCGCATACCAGGTATCATGGATCAGTTTGGATATGTCAAAATACTTGAAGAGGTCATGTTGCCTTATGCTGAAGAGGACATGCCCTTGAAATGGGTGTTTCAACAAGACAATAACCCCAAGCACACTAGTAAACGAGCAAAATCTTGGTTCCAAACCAACAAAATTCATGTTTTGGAGTGGCCTGCTCAGTTCCCAGACCTAAATCCAATTGAGAACTTGTGGGGTGACATCAAAAAAGCTGTTTCTGAAGCAAAACCAAGAAATGTGAATGAATTGTGGAATGTTGTTAAAGAATCTTGGAGTGGAATAACAGCTGAAAGGTACCACAAGTTGGTTGACTCCATGCCTTGCAGATGTGAAGAAATTATGAAAAACTGTGGTTATACAACTAAATACTAGTTTAGTGATTCACAGGATTGCTAAAAAAGCAGTTTGAACATAATAGTTTTGAGTTTGTAGCGTCAACAGCAGATGCTACTATTATTGTGAACACCCCCTTTTCTACTTTTTTTTTTTACTAATAGTCCAATTTCATAGCCTTAAGAGTGTGCATATCATGAATGCTTGGTCTTGTTGGATTTGTGAGAATCTACTGAATCTACTGGTACCTTGTTTCCCATGTAACAATAAGAAATATACTCAAAACCTGGATTAATGTTTTTAGTCACATAGCACTACTATTATTCTGAACACTACTGTAACTCATGGAAACTGCTGGCAATAAACTGCTGCATTATGAAGTTAAATGTTCAAAGCATTCGTTAAGAATGGAAGGTAAACATCTGTAAGAAACGCTGTGAGGGCGTCCTGTACCATGCCCAGCATTCCATAGTGCTTCTAGCACCAACCTAGCAGATATTAATTGTATGCGATGGTATGACTGCATACAAGTAGTACAGCCCAGTGCACCGAGAAGCCCGGCATACTGCCCAACACTCAAACACGGTGCTGTCCAAACCGCACTGCCTATCGAATCAGCTTCATTTGGTGTCTGTTCATCTTTGATGTTGGACATTAGGCTGTCTGTCCCATCATGACTGTCAACTGCAGTTTAATTAAACTAAGACTGAAACGGTAATACTAACATCAGGAGTTTTATCATGGTTAACTGTGAAAGCTATAACTGTTTCATTCCTACAACAGATGCAAAGTCAGTGGAACACACAAATCTCATGACGTGAAGGTTTTAAAAAGCAATCAAATGTTTCCAAGTATAAAGACAACAAAGAGTGTTTCACCTCATCAATGTTGCGCAGCCATTTGCTGATGTTTTCAAAGCTCTTGGCGTTAGTGATGTCATAGACCAGCATGATGCCCATGGCTCCTCTGTAATAGGAAGTGGTGATGGTGTGGAATCGTTCTTGGCCCGCTGTGTCCCTGGATGAGCAAAAACATCAGAGAACAGGTAACTTGACAACATAGCATGGGTTTGAATGTTTCTCAATACAACTTCGACTTTGTGATTTTGATCAAACAGAGCAGTACTATAGCACTACAAATATCTCACCCAGGTCATTTTTTCCATGGCATTCAATCAGCTTAGTGTTGGATTGATCACAGTCACAAATACCTCTTGTGTTCAGATGCTTTAGTTACAAGTAAAAACCATCCAGTCGTGTCACTGACCTAACAGCACCACCTCACTGGGATTTGGGTAAATAGAACAATTACATTTATGCTTCCAAAATTTCTGACAGGAATAATCCGGCCACTTGCTTCAACTGACTGGTTTGCCGTTTTCCTCTGTTTGAATCACACCACAATTCATGACTGCACTCAGGCCGAAGACCAAGCCTCCTTTTACACAGATCATGAAACTACAGTGACAGTCTGTGGAAACGTCAGCAGTTTATGGAAACAAATATGCACGTGTTTATAATCGGGATGGGGTCAATAGTGCAGCAGATAACAGAATATTTACAGAGGAATACTTCAAATAGTGACAAAAGCACCAAATTTGGCAGAAGTACACCTTAGATATTACTCTTTTGAAAAAACTGACAGGCCACTTGAATTTTCAATAGGCGGCCACGTAGGGGTCAATTGAAGAATTACATAGGGGTCAAAATATAAAAATGCTCCAGTCACACTGAAAATTATACCACATTATTTGTCTGATTGTAAAGATTCCAAAAAGGTGTAGTCTGGACTATCTATGACTGAATTCTATAGAGTTATGGGGTAAAAACAACAAGAATGGTGACAAAGTTCAGTTTCAGTTTGTACAGGGGTCCAATTTTGTTCAAAGGTGATGCAAATTATTGGTCGAGTTAATAGGGTTTCAAAAACGAATAGTTTGCACAATGCATCATGCTTAGTTATCACGTTATTGGGGTAACATATGTCACATGTCATAGAATTCAATGGATGTCAACATTATTTGACCTTTACTTTAGAGACCAAGCATTCAACACAGTCAAAACTATTCCATTTATTAATTCAAGTAGCTTAATCAACAATTTGCACCATTTTTTAACTTTAATTTTTGACCCCTGTACAAACTGAAATTAACCTTTGTCACCATTCTTAAGGTTTTTACCTCATAACTTCCTAAGTGGCCCTTCGTTTTTTCAAAAGAGTAACATCTAAGAAGAATTTGTCAATACTTCACCATGTGAATTATTGTTTCAGTTATTTGCTGCACTACAAGCCGGCCCAATATCGGCACCAGGTTCCGATATCAAAGTAATTCATGGATCGGAAATTTCCAATACAACTGGTGGAGCTTTCCGATCCAGGAGCCGTCTGTGGTTTTGTGGCATTTTTGAAATGCGGAAATGTATGAGTGTGTTAGCAAACAAGAAGCTTTTACGTTATTGACTTCTTAGCCATGAGCATTTCTCAACCTTAACAAAAACAATTTTAGCGCGAGTGACGAGATTCACAAGATTCTTTTACGGGGGGGAGGACTCAACATCTCAGAGGTCTGTTACACCCAACAAATCAGGTTGAGCTGAAAGAGCACACATTAAAATTTATGGAATCACCTCAGGCTAACTATGTCCCTTTCATGTCTGCACTAGCATACACCTCAATTTCACTTTTTTTTTTTTTATCTGGAAAAATTCTGCCAAGATCAATCACTGCTGGGAAAGAAATGTCAAGAGGGCCTGATTTAGAACAGGTACATAACAGCACATGTGACATAAAACCAAGCACATTTTCCAGAACATACATTTAAATACCAAACCGCCATATCAGATATATGCAGAGGGACATTGGCTGACTGACCGTGCTTTATGTTAAATTTAAAAAAAACAAAAAAAACAAATGTATCCACAACTTCTAACCATCGTGTGCATTCATCTCAGGGGTAGTTTTACTGTATAACTGCCTCCATCACCTGTTAGAGAGGGACAAATGTGCAGTATGTTGGGGATTCTAAAAGCAAGCTGTCCCATGATTTTCCACAATGTTGTGATTGTGTTGATAGCAAGGACTATAAAAAGTACACACATGAACCATAAATAATAGTAAAAGTGCTGATTTTTTTTATTTTCCTGCATTCCACGCATACTGTAGGCAAGACAGGATTTTAGACCTTTTTTGGATTACTTAGTTCTTCTCTTTTGCCAGCAGCCTCTTTCACACACCAGTAAAGACATGCCTCTGACTACTTGGATAACACTATGTGAACAGGCATGCTGGAAACAGAGCGCAAGAAGTATTCTGCAGCTATTCTCCTTGTACGTACTTCTAGTAACATTCCCAGAAATGCTTGTGAGAAAGCTGGGTATGGTTCAAGGAAAAGATATCATTAGAAGTGTTTGGTAACATGGACATAATCCCTATGAATGTACACCTGTACATGATTACGTCAGTAAAAAACAACTTAACCTTAAATACAATTCATTATTCATAGTTGGCATCTCACCTTTGTTCAGAGACCACTGTTAAAGCAGATCACAACAAAGGGAGGCTGTAGGTTCCAAATCAGCAGCCTGATTGACAGTTTCGGGCACTAAACAGAACTCAGGCACCGATGCCAGAGCACACTACGAGTATATTACATATGTAAATGCTGATGAGCATGGTGCAAAATCACTTCCAAAGACCGCTTATTAAAAGGAAGATTGTGTGTGTGATGGAAAGCCAGAACCAAAAATGCTGTGGATATGCTGAAATGGCTGTCATATAATTCCATATATTTATTTAAATAAGTGTAAGTTTTCGTGGCATTTAAAAATAAACCAGAGTGTCATGCCCTGTGGGTTACCAGGTCAATTAAACCATAGGCAAAATAGCCGCCATTTCCAAATGAACGAATCTATGCAAACAATTTCAGGTGGGAACAATGTCAATGACCAATACTGTGATAAATTAAAAGAAAAGCCATTGGACAGTTTTTGAGAAAATGGGCCCAAATACCCAAATTGGCTCTTTTTGGCTCAAAAATATCCGCCATTTCTAAACAAATGAATTGGTGACTATAATATTTTGATGGGAAATATGTCAATGACCCATATTACATCCTTGACAAATGAGGAAAAAAAAGCTAGACAGTTTTTGAGATATCACAAAGAAACGGACGACTGACGCCGTGCCATGACATACGGTTAGCAGCCTATTGCCCGGTAATCCAAAAAATAGAAATAAAAAATTTCTGTCTTGGCAAGCTCTGTCTTGGAGTCCTCTGACGCAATGACAATGGGAGTGTTCTCTACTAATGGAGAAAGAGTGGTACAGATCCAAAAGTAAAAATGTGTGCAGTTCGTGATGCAAATGCAGCATTAAAAATCAAAATGTTGTTGAAGTTTCTGCAAGCAATAGGTGCCGAGGTACATTGCGGTGAACGAATTTCAGGTGAAGGATTTGACAGTTGTGACCACTGGTGACCTTGAAAAGTAGGTCAAGGTCACCGGCCTTCAAGCCAATGCGAAGTACTCCTCCAAGGCATGTACCCACCAAATATGAAGTTTTTGCGAGCAATAGGTGCCGAGGTACATTGCGGCAAACAAATTGCGGACAACCCGGATGCTATATGCCCCGCTTCGCGGAGCAAGCACCGCACAGGGCATAAAAGAAAATAACAGTCACCTCACTGCAAACAGTGACACTAATGATCCTGCAAGCAAGACCTACTCTGATGAGGATGAGTTCTTTACATCCTTGATGAAGACGAGAATCTGAGGTTGGAGAGCTGGACAACTACTTTGCATGCTCATCCACAGGAGGCACAGATCTCTTGCACTCCTTCCCCTCAAATAAAGAAGATGTCACCAAGACTCAACATGTGACGTAAAACCAAGAATTAAATTATAACCTCCAAGCATTTACAGCCAAGAGTTCAATCTTTGTCTCATCAGACCAGAGAATTTTGTTCCTCATGGTCTGAGAGTCTCCTTCAGGGTCCCATTTCATGAAGTGGCCTAATCTTGTTTAGTTGACTAGACCCATTTAGTCGACTAATCTTTTGATATTAGTAGTATCAAAAGAGCTTAGTTGGCACAAACGTTTGCATTAGCCGACTACATTTTTTAGCCTGCTACAGAGGAGACTAATCTTATTTTAGTTGACAAAACATGTCTTACTTCAAAAATGGCAGCTATCATGTACCACTGCCTAATGGAGCAGGAAGGAAGGAGTCTTACGGTGTAACGGGTGGTTCCGGGACTGGAATTGGAGATGTTTACAGATGCCTAAGTTTACAGACACCAAGGCCTTCTCCTCAAGGCCAGCCAAGCAGAAGGCCGGGATTGTAGTGGATGACCAACCCTGAAGTAAACAAAGCTGTCTAGCTTTGGAGGAGTTTCTTGGCAACGGCCCTCGTGACGCCACCATACCTGAGAAAATCATCGATTAACGTTAGACGGCTAATCTACAAGTTTAGCCGCCGAAGTGAAACGGAGATTAGATGGCTAATGTTGGGCGCCTAACCTTAGTCGACTAAGTAAATTTAGTCAACTAAAAGATTAATGGCTTTCTGAAACCGGGCCAGGTGACTTTTGTCAAACTCCAGACAGGCTGCCATGTGCCTTTTACTAAGGAGTGGCTTCCGTCTGACCACTAAAATACAGGCCTGATTGGTGGATTGCTGCAGAGATGGATGTTCTTCTAGAACATTCTCCTCTCTCCACAGAAGAATGCTGGAGCTCTGACAGAGTGACCATGGGGTTCTTGGTCACCTCCCTGACTAAGACCCTTCTGCAGCGATCGCTCAATTTAGACGGGCGGCCAGCTCTGGGAAGACTCCTGGTGGATCTTAACTTCTTCCATTTACAGATGATGGAGGCCACTGTGCTCACTGGGACCTTCAGAGCAGCAGAAATGTTTCTGTACCCTTCCCAGATTTGTGCCTCGAGACAATCCTGTCTCAGAGGTCTACAGACAATTCCTTTGACTTCATGCTTGGTTTGTGCTCTGACATACACTGTGAAATGTGAGACCTTATATGTAGACAGGTGTGTGCAAATACTTATGTACATGTGATTTTAGTTTTTTGTGTGCGTTTGTATGTTTTTTTGTTTTTTTTTATATATAAATTTGCAAAAATCTGATAAAAAAAACCTTTTCATAGTGTCATTATGGGTTATTGTGTATCCACAATATCCACGAGGGAAAAAAATGATCTGATCCATTTTGAAATAAGGCTGTAATATAACGTGGAAAAAGTGAAGCGCTGTGAATACTTCTCAGATGTACTGTAAAACAGACTGACCAAACCTGTCGTCCTGTGTGGGGATTAGTTACAGCTTATATTACCTCCATTGTTCACAGTAGTTGTAGTCTTACACACCTCTCTGCAGCTTCTCTCCCCCTGCCATCCCCTCATTACCCCATCCCCGTAGAGACGGTGCCTGCTCCCAGACCACCAATAACCAGCAAAAATCTATTTAAGCATAAAAATTCAAAAAGAAAAAATAATATAGCACCTTCAACTGCACCACAGACTAAAACAGTTAAATGTGGTCTATTAAACATTAGGTCTCTCTCTTCTAAGTCCCTGTTAGTAAATGATATAATAACTGATCAACATATTGATTTATTCTGCCTTACAGAAAAGTAAATGATATAATAACTGATCAACATATTGATTTATTCTGCCTTACAGAAACCTGGTTACAGCAGGATGAATATGTTAGTTTAAATGTGTCAACACCCCCGAGTCACACTAACTGCCAGAACGCTCATAGCACGGGCCGAGGCGGAGGATTAGCAGCAATCTTCCACTCCAGCTTATTAATTAATCAAAAACCCAGACAGAGCTTTAATTCATTTGAAAGCTTGACTCTTAGTCTTGTCCATCCAAATTGGAAGTCCCAAAAAACAGTTTTATTTGTTGTTATCTATCGTCCACCTGGTCGTTACTGTGAGTTTCTCTGTGAATTTTCAGACCTTTTGTCTGACTTAGTGCTTAGCTCAGATAAGATAATTATAGTGGGCGATTTTAACATCCACACAGATGCTGAGAATGACAGCCTCAACACTGCATTTAATCTATTATTAGACTCAATTGGCTTTGCTCAAAATGTAAATGAGTCCACCCACCACTTTAATCATACCTTAGATCTTGTTCTGACTTATGGTATGGAAATTGAAGACTTAACAGTATTCCCTGAAAACCCCCTTCTGTCTGATCATTTCTTAACATTTACATTTACTCTGATGGACTACCCAGCAGTGGGGAATAACTTTCATTACAGTACAAGTCTTTCAGAAAGCGCTGTAACTAGGTTTAAGGATATGATTCCTTCTTTATGTTCTCCAATGTCATATACCAACACAGTGCAGAGTAGCTACCTAAACTCTGTGAGTGTGATAGATTATCTCGTCAACAGTTTTATATCCTCATTGAGGACAACTTTGGATGCTGTAGCTCCTCTGAAAAAGAGAGCTTTAAATCAGAAGTGCCTGACTCCGTGGTATAACTCACAAACTCGCAGCTTAAAGCAGATAACCCGTAAGTTGGAGAGGAAATGGTGTCTCACTAATTTAGAAGATCTTCACTTAGCCTGGAAAAAGAGTCTGTTGCTCTATAAAAAAAAAGCCCTCCTTCCTTTAACTTTAACTAGTAATGACTTCATGACTTTCTTTGCTAATAAAATTTTAACTATTAGAGAAAAAATTACTCATAACCATCCCAAAGACATATCGTTCTCTTTGGCTGCTTTCAGTGATATTTAGCGGTATTTGGTTAGACTCTCTCAGATTGTTCTGTCTGAGTTATTTTCATTAGTTACTTCCTCCAAACCATCAACATGTCTATTAGACCCCATTCCTACCAGGCTGCTCAAGGAAGCCCTACCATTAATTAATGCTTCGATCTTAAATATGATCAATTTATCTATAATCTATCTTTATTAGTTGGCTATGTACCAAAGACTTTTAAGGTGACAGTAAACCATAAAGTTTTATTACAGAGATTAGAGCATGCCATAGGTATTAAAGGCACTGCGCTGCGGTGGTTTGAATCATATTTATCTAATAGATTACAATTTGTTCATGTAAATGGGGAATCTTCTTCACAGACTAAGGTTAATTATGGAGTTCCACAAGGTTCTGTGCTAGGACCAATTTTATTCACTTTATACATGCTTCCCTTAGGCAGTATTATTAGACAGCATTGCTTAAATTTTCATTGTTACGCAGATGATACCCAGCTTTATCTATCCATGAAGCCAGAGGACACACACCAATTAGCTAAACTGCAGGATTGTCTTACAGACATAAAGACATGGATGACCTCTAATTTCCTGCTTTTAAACTCAGATGAAACTGAAGTTATTGTACTTGGCCCCACAAATCTTAGAAACATGGTGTCTAACCAGATTCTTACTCTGGATGGCATTACCCTGACCTCTAGTAATACTGTGAGAAATCTTGGAGTCATTTTTGATCAGGATATGTCATTCAATGCGCATATTAAACCATTTTAGAACCATTATAGTTGACATGTAATGAGTCCAGAATATATAAAACTTTCACTTTCTGAAATAACCAAGCAAAAATATCCAACTCTCTCAATAGTCAAACATTTTCAGATGTACCACCTACACTGATGACAATAAATATGTTTAGACTATAGTTTGGAATAGTAGATACTGTACTGTAGATACTGATTTTCATAATAAAGTATAACCAGACACTCAACCTAACAGACATGATGCAGTAACACTACGGTTTTAGGCTTTTTAACCCATGGCAAAAACTCAAAGAACACAAATGCCTCAGTACATGGTTGGGGACACGTGTACTCTATTGACAGATACCAAACACTACAGTCCCAACCACATTTGGTATTAAGTTGTATGAACTTTGTCTGGGGTCACATGAGCCAAACAAAACTACAAGAGTGGACACTGCCACATTCAAAACAAAAGAAAGAACTGACAGCCAATACTGTGAAATTTTGCCACATTCTGAACATTTTTTTCAGAACAACAATATACACAAAGTAGACTGGGTTCCATCTTTGAAAAAAATTCTATCAATTCAGAAAAAAAAAAAAACAAAAAAAAAAAACCACACACAGATGTCTGGGAATGTACAGAAATATTTTGTCACTGGACACACAAGGGAAGGTCACACCACCCCACCTGAATGGTACAGAGGGGAAAATAAGTATTTAACCCCCTGACAGTTTTGCAGGCTTTCCCACCAACAAAGAATGGAGAGGTCTGTATTTTTTATCATAGGTACACTTCAACTGAGAGAGACAGAATCTAAAAAAAAAAAAAAAAAAAAGAAAAAATCCAGTAAATGACATGATTTTTTAAATCATTTGCATTTTATTGCATAAAATAAGTATTTGACCCCCTAGAAAAACAGAGCTTAACAATTGGTACAGAAACATTTGTCTGCAATTACAGAGGTCAAACGTTTCCTGTAGTTCTTGACCACGTTCTCACACACTATCACAGGGATTTTGATCCACTCCTCCATACAGATCTTCTCCAAATCTTTCAGGTTTGGAGTTTCAGCTCCCTCCAAAGATCTTCTATTGAGTTCAGGTCTGGAGACTGGCCAGGCCACTCCAGGACCTTGAAATGCTTCTTACGGAGCCCCTCCTTAGATGCCCTGGCTGTGTGTTTGGGGTCATTGTCACACTGGAAGACCCAGCCATGACCCATCTTCAATGCTCTTACTGAGGGAAGCAGGTTGTTTGCCAAAATCTCACAATACATGACCCATCCATCCTCCCTTCAATATGGTGCTGTCGTCCTGTCCCCTTTGCAGACGAGCACCCCCAGTGTATGATGTTTCCACCCCCATGCTTCACGGTTGGGATGGTTTTCTTGGGGTTGTTCTCATCCTCTAAACATGGTAAGTGGAGTTGATTCCAAAAAAGCTCTATTCTGGTCTCATCTGACCACATGACCTTCTCCCATGCCTCCTCTGGATCATTCAGATGGTCACTGGTGAACTTCAAACGGGCCTGGACATGTGCTGGCTTGAGCAGGGGGACCTTGCTGCCCTGCAGGATTTTAAACCATGACAGCATCATGTGTTACTAATGTAATCTTTGTGACTGTGGTCCCAGCTCTCTTCAGGTCATTGACCAGGTCCTCCTGTGTAGTTCTGAGCTTTCTCAGAATCATCCTTACCCCACAAAGTGAGATCTTGCATGGACTCCCAGACCGAAGGAGATTGACAGTCATCTTGTGTTTCTTCCACTTTCTAATAAATAATTCTAATAGTTGTTGTCAACTTGTCCTGTAGTCCATCCCAGCCTTGTGCAGGTCTACAGTTTTGTCCCTGGTGTCCTTAGACAGCTCTTTGGTCTTGGCTATGGTGGACAGGTTGGCGTGTGATTGATCGAGTGTGTGAAATTAACAGGTCTTAGAGAGACAGAATTCTTGCTGGTTGGTAGGGGATCAAATACTTATTTTATGCAATAAAATGCAAATTAATTATTTAAAAATCATACAATGTGATTTTCTGGATTTTTTTTTTTTTTTAAGATTCTGTCTGTCACAGTTGAAGTGTACCTATGATAAAAATTACAGACCTCTCCATTCTTTGTAGGTGGGAAAACCTGCAAAACTCAAATACTTATTTTCCCCACTGTAAATTTCATGGCTATTGCGGGTATGCAGTGACGTGATCAAACCACACCTTGAGACGGTATACCTCCACGTTGGATGGGAAATTGTTGAAAGAAATCAAGTGTTTACCACATCCAAAAGTTCCACAATTCCACAACCTAAGAGAAAAATCCTTTTTTGTGATGAATTCAGTGAAGGATAGGTATATGACGAACACTGCATGGACTGGCCTTCAGGGCCCGTATTTTATGCGGATGTTTTCAGAGACGAATATGGCATGTGCATATGTCCCTGATATATGTCAGGGATACAAATACTTCATTGCAGGGTCCATGAACAAGCACAACATAAGACGTGCCTCAGTTGCTATTGTGTCATTTTGTTTTTAAATGATGTCAAGGAAAATCACACGCATCCACAGCGCACAGCTTAGTTTATGATATTCCTCCTGCTTAGTGAGACATGCAGGTAAAATATAAGTTAAATACTTTTAATACCAAAGTAATTTGCTTTAATGATTGTCACTGCTTTATCACAAATGCAGAGTTTGTGCATTTATCAACGGTAACTCAAAAAAATTGGTTTGGCTTTAAAAATGGTTAATGAAACAGGCTCACTGAGCTCTGAAAATAGCCTAAAACTGTTTGATTCCTTATGAGTCTAAAATGGTTCAGTTCCTGTTCTCACATGTGGAGTGTTCCGTTCACGTTGTGAGATCCAATAACTCGGTTTGGCTACAACGGTCATAAATAAAACTGGAGCGCCTACAAACAGTCTAAAACTGCCTGATTCATGATGTTTTTCCTGTTTGAGTCTAAAGTGGTTCGATTCCTGTCCTCACAACGCTGACTGTCCTACTGTCCCGAAAGGGGAGGTGATGGTCTAGTGGTTAAGGTGTTGGGCTTGAGACCAGAAGATCCTCGGTTCAAATCCCAGATGGACTGGAAAAATCACTAAGGGCCCTTGGATCTAATGAAAGGCTCATTAAAAGCCTGCTAACAAGTTTCTTTGGATTCAGGTGTGTTGGAACAGGGAGACAACTAAGAGTGTCAGGAAGGTAGATCTCGAGGACCGAACTTGGGCACCCCTGTCATAAGGTCTCTTTAACAAAAATAGCAGAGGAAAAATAGAGTCAAAGGAATTCCACTGGCCTCAATAATGCAACAGTTTTAAACTAAAAAGCTTCATCTCAATACAGTCCACTGACTCACCAGATCTGTAGTTTGATCTTCTTTCCTTGTAATTCAACAGTTTTGATCTTGAAGTCTATTCCTGTAAAATAAAATAAACATATCAGCACATATAAACATTACTAGCATTTGAGGAACTGGCAGACAGATAAGAGAAATGAAAGCAATAGCATAAACAGACATGTGGCATTTTGACAGTTTTTGCATTTTGGTCCACTTGCCCAAAACATTACTCATATTGTATGGGAAAGAAAAGCATTCATTGTTTATACCCACTTATGTTGTTTAAGCATCATTGGGGGCAGCCAGTCATTCAGAGAGGCAGGATACACCTTGGACATACAACTAGTGTATTGCAGGGACAAAACAGACAAGCACAGTCACAACTACAGTCAATTTGAAGTTTCCAATTCACCTAGCCTGCATGTTTCTGGATGTGGGAGGAAGCTGGAGCACCTGGAGGGAACCCAGGCAAACACAGAGAACAAATGCCACGCAGAAAGGATTAGGTCGGGGTCAGGCGTTAACCTGGGTCCTTCTCACTGTGGCACAACAGTGCTGCCAAAAAAAGGCCTACACCAGCAGTAAAATGACAAAGCCAATCAACAAGCACAATGTCATACCTGAAATTAAAATGATTAAATAATGAATTAATATGATAAGACTTGATGGTTTCAATCAATAATTCAGAAAATAAATTAACCCAAAGTGTTTCTGAATTAAAAATAAATGTCAATCAATACAGCTGCTTCAACTTCAACAAGTTGTAGAGGTCAAAATATTGGGGCATTCTCCACGTTTTCGCCTCACTCCAACATTTCAATGAGGTTGAGTTTCCCCACTGAGAAATACCCTTTACTGTCAATGAAAACAGTGTGCCATGGTTATTACACTCTGCCTTGTTTTGTTTTCTAAAGTGAAGTCACGGTTACTGGTTCATCTCACACTGTTGTGGCACTAGCATGAAAAACTAAAATACCCTACTTTAGGGCTGAAACAATTAGTTGAGTAAATCGAATAATTCGATTTCAAAAATGTTGAGGCAAATTCTGTACACGTGCAAATGTAAAAAAGCTTTGTTTAATGTTGTAGTACATCTGCCATGCCTGTGTGTGGTGCCGTAACATCCCCAGAAAAAAAGCAAAACAAAAACAAAAAACAGAAGACGACGAGGGCATGCCCATAAGCTGTGTAAACACTAATCAAATTAGCGCCTAAAGCTACCGCTTTCTAACGTGACAGAGTAAAATTTAGCCTTTTTTTTTATTTCATTCATTTAGAAGAAAAAGACAGAAAAGCAGAAATGAAATTTACAAGACTTGGAATGAAAAGGAGCAGAGAGAAGAACAAGTCTTATATTTTCTGCCCCTTTTTACAATACAATCTTTCAATTTTAAGTATTATTCAACATTATTAAACAGACTACATTTTTGACTTGTCACATACCACTGACTTATTTCATTTTAACCATTATTTAAAAGATTACATCCCTAACAGTTTACATTTTAAACTTAAAACATTCTAGACATCACTAACAGATCACACTCTAGGCTTTGTCATAGCCCACTGACTTATTTCATAGTTTCATACTTACTTAATACATCTAATTTAATACGTTTTTTTAAATAATTTGAGCGACCTTGATTCTTGATTTCTTTGTTGAGGTTGTTCCATAATTTTACACCATTCACTGCAATACACCGTTCCTTTACTTTGGTTCTGAATCTTGGTTTTTTAAAGACTGCTATTCCTTTCAAATTATAACTACTTACTCTTTTTCAAACATATTTTGAATGTTTATTGGTAAGGTATTTTTGTTAGCTTGATACACTAATATTTTCAAATCAACTAAATCATGAAATTTAAGAACCCTATACTTAATGAATAATGGATTAGATGGATCTCTAAAACGACTATTACTAATCATTTTTTAAAGCTCTTTTCTGCAGAATAAATAATGGTTGTGTATAAGTTGTACATGTTGATCCCCAGATTTCTACACAATAAGTTAAATATGGGACAATCAATGAATTGTACAATGTTAATAAACCATAACTATTTAATGAAAATTTTACTTTATGCAAAACAGCAATGGCTTTCGCTATTTTTCCTTTTATGTAATTTATGTGTGACTTCCATGTAAGATCTTCATCAATCATGACTCCTAGAAATTTCATTTCTTTTACCTTTTGTATGTCCATTCCATCTATTTTTAATGACACATCATTAAGAGAAAGAGAGCCCATGCTGATCATTTGAAATAAACTGATCCAATCCAATATCGGTATCGGGTTCTGACATCAATGTAATTCACGAATCGGAAATTTCCGATACAACATGCTGAGTTGTATCCATGTTAGCTTGCAGCCAGCAGACCAGGTGAGCATTAAGCTGACCAACTTTTCAACACGTTCGCTGGTTGGAAATATTTTATACTAAAAAAAAAAAACGGCATAGCAAGACAGCAACGTGCAATGTTTGCAAACCTACAATACAGCGAACTTAACCAGCATTAGGATTTTTTTTAACCAGGACCAGAAAGACGAAATGAGCCATGAGAGAGGCTATGACAATTTACCAGACTGACTCCAGATATGAATAAATTAAGTACTTTTATTTTTTGGTGGTTTGTTGTGGTATTTTGGAAATGCGCTTCATCCTAAATAATGGTTCAAAGGGACTCTAATGCATAAGGTCTTTCCATGTATCGTTAAGAAATGATTCCCTTATTGATCCTTCAGAGCGGCTGTTTTGGAGGGCGTTTGTAGGGAAAATAATCATTTTTCTACGTTGATTGCAGACCATGTAATGAACAGTTTCTGCAGCGCGACTCCAATTTGAAGCGTGAACCAATGAAGCACTGCTTCGATCCACTGGCTCGTTGGTTCTTTGATTCACTGCTCTTCAGAAGCAGCAAGTCCGCTTCTTAACCCCTCTCAAAGCCATTAAAATGTTGTGAGTCACTTTTGTGTGTATTAAAGTCACTAACTGGGACTCTTGTCGTGAGAAAGAAACAAGAATCGACCTCCGTTCCATTGGCACAGCTCCAAACGCTGCTCGGCTCTCTGCCAAGACAGAGTCCGGTCAGAATGAATCATTTCAAAACAAATTGCCGCTTTAAATAAAACACCTCTTTACAAATGCTGTAATACAGACAATGAACTACAATCGACAAACTTTTTTTCCCCTCCTAGAGTGAGACGTCCTGCATTCTTTATGAATTACATCCTGACATGCAACAAGAGTTAGCTCAGATGTATGGAAAGACATTCATGCCAATAATGTCTGAACTTTCAAGTCTTCTTTTTAAGAAAATCCTCCTCTATACCACTTCATCATGAAGCTTTATAACTGGGGATACAAAATATCCTTATATAAAAATCAACAACAATAATAATAAAAATAATAATAATAACAGTATTAAAACAAACAGAGCGTTGGTATCGGAATAGTATCAATATTGGTTGATATCCAAATTCAGGTATCGGGATCGGATTGGAAGTGAAAAAATGTGGATCAATCAATTCAATCAATCAATTTTTTTATATAGCGCCAAATCACAACAAACACTTGCCCCAAGGCGCTTTATATTGTAAGGCAAGGCCATACAATAATTATGTAAAACCCCAACGGTCAAAACGACCCCCTGTGAGCAAGCACTTGGCTACAGTGGGAAGGAAAAACTCCCTTTTAACAGGAAGAAACCTCCAGCAGAACCAGGCTCAGGGAGGGGCAGTCTTCTGCTGGGACTGGTTGGGGCTGAGGGAGAGAACCAGGAAAAAGACATGCTGTGGAGGGGAGCAGAGATCGATCACTAATGATTAAATGCAGAGTGGTGCATACAGAGCAAAAGAGAAAGAAACAGTGCATCATGGGAACCCCCCAGCAGTCTACGTCTATAGCAGCATAACTAAGGGATGGTTCAGGGTCACCTGATCCAGCCCTAACTATAAGCTTTAGCAAAAAGGAAAGTTTTAAGCCTAATCTTAAAAGTAGAGAGGGTGTCTGTCTCCCTGATCTGAATTGGGAGCTGGTTCCACAGGAGAGGAGCCTGAAAGCTGAAGGCTCTGCCTCCCATTCTACTCTTACAAACCCTAGGAACTACAAGTAAGCCTGCAGTCTGAGAGCGAAGCGCTCTATTGGGGTGATATGGTAGTACGAGGTCCCTAAGATAAGAAGGGACCTGATTATTCAAAACCTTATAAGTAAGAAGAAGAATTTTAAATTCTATTCTAGAATTAACAGGAAGCCAATGAAGACAGGCCAATATGGGTGAGATATGCTCTCTCCTTCTAGTCCCCGTCAGTACTCTAGCTGCAGCATTTTGAATTAACTGAAGGCTTTTTAGGGAACTTTTAGGACAACCTGATAATAATGAATTACAATAGTCCAGCCTAGAGGAAATAAATTCATGAATTAGTTTTTCAGCATCACTCTGAGACAAGACCTTTCTGATTTTAGAGATATTGCGTAAATGCAAAAAAGCAGTCCTACATATTTGTTTAATATGCGCTTTGAATGACATATCCTGATCAAAAATGACTCCAAGATTTCTCACAGTATTACTAGAGGTCAGGGTAATGCCACCCAGAGTAAGGATCTGGTTAGACACCATGTTTCTAAGATTTGTGGGGCCAAGTACAATAACTTCAGTTTTATCTGAGTTTAAAAGCAGGAAATTAGAGGTCATCCATGTCTTTATGTCTGTAAGACAATCCTGCAGTTTAGCTAATTGGTGTGTGTCCTCTGGCTTCATGGATAGATAAAGCTGGGTATCATCTGCGTAACAATGAAAATTTAAACAATACCGTCTAATAATACTGCCTAAGGAAAGCATATATAAATTGAATAAAATTGGTCCTAGCACAGAACCTTGTGGAACTCCATAATTAACTTTAGTCTGTGAAGAAGATTCCCCATTTACATGAACAAATTGTAATCTATTAGACAAATATGATTCAAACCACCGCAGCACAGTGCCTTTAATACCTATGGCATGCTCTAATCTCTGTAATAAAATTTTATGGTCAAAAGTATCAAAAGCAGCACTGAGGTCTAACAGAACAAGCACAGAGATGAGTCCACTGTCCGAGGCCATAAGAAGATCATTTGTAACCTTCACTAATGCTGTTTCTGTACTATGATGAATTCTAAAACCTGACTGAAACTCTTCAAATAGACCATTCCTCTGCAGATGATCAGTTAGCTGTTTTACAACTACCCTTTCAAGAATTTTTGAGAGAAAAGGAAGGTTGGAGATTGGCCTATAATTAGCTAAGATAGCTGGGTCAAGTGATGGCTTTTTAAGTAATGGTTTAATTACTGCCACCTTAAAAGCCTGTGGTACATAGCCAACTAACAAAGATAGATTGATCATATTTAAGATCGAAGCATTAAATAATGGTAGGGCTTCCTTGAGCAGCCTGGTAGGAATGGGGTCTAATAAACATGTTGATGGTTTGGATGAAGTAACTAATGAAAATAACTCAGACAGAACAATCGGAGAGAAAGAGTCTAACCAAATACCGGCATCACTGAAAGCAGCCAAAGATAACGATACGTCTTTGGGATGGTTATGAGTAATTTTTTCTCTAATAGTTAAAATTTTGTTAGCAAAGAAAGTCATGAAGTCATTACTAGTTAAAGTTAATGGAATACTCAGCTCAATAGAGCTCTGACTCTGTCAGCCTGGCTACAGTGCTGAAAAGAAACCTGGGGTTGTTCTTATTTTCTTCAATTAGTGATGAGTAGAAAGATGTCCTAGCTTTACGGAGGGCTTTTTTATAGAGCAACAGACTTTTTCCAGGCTAAGTGAAGATCTTCTAAATTAGTGAGACGCCATTTCCTCTCCAACTTACGGGTTATCTGCTTTAAGCTGCGAGTTTGTGAGTTATACCACGGAGTCAGGCACTTCTGATTTAAAGCTCTCTTTTTTAGAGGAGCTACAGCATCCAAAGTTGTCTTCAATGAGGATGTAAAACTATTGACGAGATACTCTATCTCACTTACAGAGTTTAGGTAGCTACTCTGCACTGTGTTGGTATATGGCATTAGAGAACATAAAGAAGGAATCATATCCTTAAACCTAGTTACAGCGCTTTCTGAAAGACTTCTAGTGTAATGAAACTTATTCCCCACTGCTGGGTAGTCCATCAGAGTAAATGTAAATGTTATTAAGAAATGATCAGACAGAAGGGGGTTTTCAGGGAATACTGTTAAGTCTTCAATTTCCATACCATAAGTCAGAACAAGATCTAAGGTATGATTAAAGTGGTGGGTGGACTCATTTACTTTTTGAGCAAAGCCAATAGAGTCTAATAATGGATTAAATGCAGTGTTGAGGCTGTCATTCTCAGCATCTGTGTGGATGTTAAAATCGCCCACTATAATTATCTTATCTGAGCTAAGCACTAAGTCAGACAAAAGGTCTGAAAATTCACAGAGAAACTCACAGTAACAACCAGGTGGACGATAGATAACAAATAAAACTGGCTTTTGGGACTTCCAATTTGGATGGACAAGACTAAGAGTCAAGCTTTCAAATGAATTAAAGCTCTGTCTGGGTTTTTGATTAATTAATAAGCTGGAATGGAAGATTGCTGCTAATCCTTCGCCCCGGCCCGTGCTACGAGCATTCTGACAGTTAGTGGGACTCGGGGGTGTTGACTCATTTAAACTAACATATTCATCCTGCTGTAACCAGGTTTCTGTAAGGCAGAATAAATCAATATGTTGATCAATTATTATATCATTTACCAACAGGGACTTAGAAGAGAGAGACCTAATGTTTAATAGACCACATTTAACTGTTTAAGTCTGTGGTGCAATTGAAGGTGCTATATTATTTTTTCTTTTTGAATTTTTATGCTTAAATAGATTTTTGCTGGTTATTGGTAGTCTGGGAGCAGGCACCGTCTCTACAGGGATGGGGTAATGAGGGGATGGCAGGGGGAGAGAAGCTGCAGAGAGGTGTGTAAGACTACAACTCTGCTTCCTGGTCCCAACCCTGGATAGTCACGGTTTGGAGGATTTAAGAAAATTGGCCAGATTTCTAGAAATGAGAGCTGCTCCATCCAAAGTGGGATGGATGCCGTCTCTCCTAACAAGACCAGGTTTTCCCCAGAAGCTTTGCCAATTATCTATGAAGCCCACCTCATTTTTTGGACACCACTCAGACAGCCAGCAATTCAAGGAGAACATGCAGCTAAACATGTCACTCCCGGTCTGATTGGGGAGGGGCCCAGAGAAAACTACAGAGTCCGACATTGTTTTTGCAAAGTTACACACCGATTTAATGTTAATTTTAGTGACCTCCGATTGGCGTAACCGGGTGTCATTACTGCCGACGTGAATTACAATCTTACCAAATTTACGCTTAGCCTTAGCCAGCAGTTTCAAATTTCCTTCAGTGTCGCCTGCTCTGGCCCCCGGAAGACAATTGACTATGGTTGCTGGTGTCGCCAACTTCACATTTCGCAAAACAGAGTCGCCAATAACCAGAGTTTGATCCTCGGCGGGTGTGTCGTTGAGTGGGGAAAAACGGTTAGAGATGTGAACGGGTTGGCGGTGTACACGGGGCTTCTGTTTAGGGCTACGCTTCCTCCTCACAGTCACCCAGTCAGCCTGCTTTCCCGGCTGCTCGGGATCTGCCAGGGGGTAACTAACGGCGGCTAAGCTACCTTGGTCCGCACCGACTACAGGGGCCTGGCTAGCTGTAGAATTTTCCACGGTGCGGAGCCGAGTCTCCATTTCGCCCAGCCTGGCCTCCAAAGCTACGAATAAGCTACACTTATTACAAGTACCGTTACTGCTAAAGGAGGCCGAGGAATAACTAAACATTTCACACCCAGAGCAGAAAAGTGCGGGAGAAACAGGAGAAGCCGCCATGCTAAATCGGCTAAGAGCTAGTAGCTACGCTAAGCTAGCGGATTCCTAAAAACACGCAAAGTGAATAATGTGTAAATAATTTAGAGGTGATTCAGCAGAAGGAGTGCTTTAGTTAAGGCACGTAAAGATTACACTGGGAAATAAATCGTAATCTAGATAACTAGATCAATCTAACTGCGCAGATTAAACAGCTAACAGATACAGAAAAACACCGCTGTGCTCCGGAACAGGAAGTGATACAATACCGCAGTGAGAGCCAACCACCAGTGGTGCATTCCTAATCACGGTTGGAAACACTTAAACATCAGCGCTTACTTTTTGGCCAAGAAGCAGCATTCCGCTATTCAACAATGTACTCTAGATTCATTTTAAGTTTTAGTTTGTATGTCCAAGTAACAGTTGTGTTTTAGGTGTGGCAGGACCTCAGAATAATGAAGGAACTGGCTGCCAAAGTGTGACTCAGTAAAAATAATGCACACCCAAGAGTAGAGAAGAAACACAGATGTATATAGAGGGCTGACAGAAGGCGCAAAAAAAAAAAGTTGGGACAAAACTAAAGCAAACAGTCAGCTATTTCCACAACATTTAAAAACAAAGCAGATCCAATATGGATCTGGATGTGTATTTGGCACGTTTTACGCCAGATGTCCTTTCTGATGCAACACTGCATTACATGAATGGGCAGGAGAACATTAAGCTCTGGAAACAAGCACACTAACCCCCCAAAACAATACTGGTATTAAATATTCAAGCAACACCAAAGTAAATTACTTAGTTTCCTTGAGATATTTAACATTTCATTCTCAAAATGAGACATTTCTGTGTTTCTAGTGAGAAGTAAAAATGTACTTTTTCTTTGGTGAAATATGCTGGCAAGTTGTCAAGCTGTGTATTGTGCAATCATAAATTCAGCTAATGACTCAGGAAATGGGGAAGAGAATGACAATGACAATGTCTGCTGCATGATAAAATCTTACACAAAATGCATATTATGCCAAGAATTCTTTTTGAATTCCAGAGCGATCATTATTACCAGCACTATGAATTCTACTCCAGCTAAAAGCAGTTTTGTAAAACTGCATTATAAATTTATGGATTGCAGAAAAGCAAATGTTTATACTAAGAGCAAAAAAATGCATTCATAAAACTGAACAGGAAGGTAAGACTGAAGTGAGAGGGGGTTTTCCAGCAGAGGTATTTTGAGGAGCAGCTGTGCATCTCCATCTCTGTCTCCAAAGGAATGAGTGTTGTCGAGTGCTAAATGCATTCTTAGTGCTGCCGTTTGATCATGAAGCTCTACAGCTTTCGAGTTTGAAATCAGGCCAAATGACTGGTTTCCTAAAGCAAAGCGAAATCTCAAAATATTTTAGATTATGAAATAATTTAAACAGAGGAAGTACAATTACAGAAAGTACACAAGTACAGAAAATGTTAATACCTGCTTGAGAAAAGTGTATAAAGTGTATAGTGAGGGGTTTTACAGCCTTAAAACATCTATAATAATTGCAAAAGATAACGCTGACTACTTCGCAGAATTCGCTTATCGTGGGTTAAACGGGGGACCACTGTATATCATGATCACAGAGTGGCCTAAATAAAAGAAACAAAAAAGGTAGTTCTAGGTTAAGCATCCCCCACTGGGAGAAATTTAAGCATTGATGTATTAAGTCACACTCATAATCCAGAAAAGGACAGATGCACGCACAGATAGAACATCTTGCTATATTGCCCAGAAGTTCACCAATTAAGAGTCCATATTAAGGGCATATATGAGGTCAAGGTATTGTCAAAGCACCAGTATAAGACCTTTCGGTTTTCCTCTCCCCATATTTTCAAGATATCAGTGCTGCATGTAGTGAGCAGTTAGTCCTCACTTTTGTGCAGCAACTGAGAGCGCTGTCAGTTTGCATCTTCTTGTAGAATTTTACAGTACCAGGGTTCTCACCAGCGCAGTTGAGCGTATGAAGCCCCTACGCTGAGATATGGAGCCCCTGCGCTGTAATTCAAACAGTGTAGGTTTTTTTTTTTTAAGGAAATACCGCACATTAAGTCCCAGTCAGCAACACAAAGTATTATTAAGTTTATCTGCGCACATGCAGTAATAATTACTGATCACTGATGTATTCTGTCCCTCTTTCTCAGCAATTTGGCAGATGTATTTGCGCCGGAGGTTTAACAAGTCCTGAAGTCATCGTTTTTTTTGTTTTGTTTTGTTTTTTGTTTTTGTTTTTTTGCAGTCGCCGTGTTTGTGAAACGTTGTGTGTTCCCCCCAAAAAAGCAAAAACTAAGTTTCTTCGCTTTTGAACATATACACTTGGGGGGGTAAAAAAAAGAAAAGAAATCGATTCACATCTGAATCGCAATTCTTATTTATTATGATTCTGAATCTATCCAAAATGTCCAAGAATCGATTTTTAAAAAGCATTTTTTTAAAACATTTTCTCGCTTACTCGCTGCATGTACTGTTTGTCAGGCAACGGCTTCCGTACTACAGTGTCCACGCGAGGGGAGGGTCCGGCGTGCTTCAAACATTCATGAGCTGCAGGTTAGCATGGCAGATGAAGAGCTAATTCAGCCAGCACCGTCTTTGCTGAAGGCAAATGTTTGGGCGCATTTTGGATTTTATAATTTGCTGCGTAAGAAGGAGCTTGACATGACTTATGCAGTGTGCAAAATCTGCAAAATGAAAGTCAAGTACTTTCCCACATGCTACGCCATCACCCGGAGCTAAAGAGGGGAGCAGCGGTCTCTGCTGACTGACCAGCGCTTTGCTAAACTGCAAGCTAACTCTGAACGAGCAAAGCAGATAAGTAAATTTACATCTAGAATCACTTGATTAACCTTGTAAAGCTGCATTTTCTAAGCATAAACATTTTTAAGTAATATAACTATTTCTCAGAGCTCTTGGAATCGAAAATCGATTCTGAATCGAATCGTCACCCCGAATTGAATCCTGAGTTGTTGTATGATTCACATCCCTAACATACACACACAGTTTGAGCAATGGACCTTGTGTAAATTTGTCTGAGGTGAGTGAATAATCTAAAAATAAAACATGACATTACTACATCGCTGAAGAGTACCAGCTAATGTTAGCCTTTAGCATTTAGCTGCAGGACACTGAATCAATCACTGAGTCGAGCTGAGTGAACGTTTTATATTTGAAAATTGTTCGATTATTTTTTTACGAAATAAAGATATAGTTTTTTAATGTTACTATGCTGACTACAAGAAGAGCCTCAACTTTAAATAACTTAGATTTTTTAACTGTCTAGTAATCAGACAAAGAAAATAGAACAGCACTGTTTGGAGATTCTTTACTTCAGAAATTTCTTAAAAAATTTTCTTTTGAGAACTGATATGTCTAAATTAGCAGTTCTGATGCTCATTCTGATGCCTCCATTCTTTTGGCTTTAAAATAAGGCTGTAACAAAGATAAAAGTCTTGGGTTTTACTTCACAAAATTTGGCCCTCAAACTACAAGAAATAAATACAGAAAATGTTTCAAAGTTTTCTGGGGAGATGCCCCCAGACTCCTATACTCCTACAATACTCACGCCTGCAGTGCATGCTACGCGACTTTGCCCCTATGCTGTGAAAAAAAATCCTGGCGAGAACCCTGAGCACAATCGCAATGCAACGAGCGGTACAAACATACAACATACATGTAGAGTTGCTGTTGCACATTCTTTTCTACTTCCATACAACAGTTTGTGCCATGTTAGCAAGTCAGCATGGCTAATTAGCACAAAGAAACAAATTCAACCTGATCCATCAATGTTGAATGCAAATGCTTGGGGGCACTTTACATTCAACATTAATCTTGGGTAAGGAGGTGCGTCACAGAAACAACAAATTACTTGGGCACATTTCACACGTGTCATCATAAACCACCCTTGGAGTTGGAAGAAGTCAAGCAGCCACAGCAGCGACACCAGGAGCCAACTAGCACATACTGTATCAAAACTCCAACCAATTCTCAATGAGCAAAAAGAATAACCAGCGTCATCGCACATTTTATTTCAAAAGTCCTGCACCCTGACAGGCCAGTGGAAATCTACTACCTTTATTCACAGATTTGCTTGTGGTTACATAGACTTTTCAAGGATATAACTACATTATAGACACTTGGCTTTCATGGCATAATTTGCCGCGCCACTTTTCTTGGCACACTGCAACACACGTGAGTAGGTACTGAAATTAGCACCTCTATATACTGAATTGATTTAGAATCAAAAAGCTATATTTTTATTTAAAAAAGAAAATCAATTTTTTTTAAATCAAATTGTTAGATATAGCAACATTCACAGCCCTAGTGGGTTACACCACACTGTAATTTATGCAGAAATTTAACGAAAATCTATACAGGCAGTTTATTTATGCACATGAATAAACATAATGATGCAGATCATATAGTTTTGAAAAATGACATCAAGCCTCATCAATAATGAGTCCCAGGGCTTGACAATAAGGCAATTTATGCACTGGCCCACAGGGCCAGTAGAATCTGAAAGTTACTGGCCCGGATGAAAATATCACTGGCCCATACTTTCACGCCTGTGCCGAACCGGGGGGTAACTGATAAGAATTTTTTAAATCAACACTCAGACATTAGAATTGGGTTTCCTTAATGTAAAAACACTTGAAAACAAACACAAAATTCTTATACTACATGATAAAAACCTTAAAGTGAGTAAACTTTGAAAAAAATGTCGGTAGGTAACTGATAGGAATTTTTTCAACACTCAGACATTAATACAAAAATAAATTTATTTCTTGATCATTTACAAAATTAATATGTTAAATTTCATAAACCAAGTTCCCTTGCTAATGTTGTCACCGTGGGGTTTCCACAAGGGCATACTGATTAGACTTTTAAACTGGCGTATGAAATCATACCACATTGTCTACCAGGACATGGTATATTTATACTTACTTGTTAGCATATTCTGGCATGGCCCTACAAGTTCCACATAAGACAACCTCACTCTCCTCATCACGCTCCAGCTATGGCCGTCTTTTCTTCCAGGAAGTTTGCCAAGTTTTCCTCACCCTTTTCTTCTCATATTCAGCATCAGCAGCCTTCCTCTTCTGTGCTTGTTTTGAGGGTGATAGCTGTTCTTTCCTTTGCTTTCCTGGTTTCTGCCCAGGAGCAGGAGGTTTCAAGAAATTCATAATATTCACTGCGCTCGATCTTGCTTAAGCGAAAATGACGCGTCGATGTTGAAGCGAAATTTGCGCCACATCAGAAGATGCGCCTGCAGACGAAGTTTGTCTGCACTTCGGCAATGTTCCCAACATTGCGAAGTGGTGCAACATGTCCTGTCTCTGGTAGCAGCCTGTGAGCAGGACGTATGTCTCTTTTGTCCTTTATTTCACAACTATGACAAGAGTTTTTGTAGGAGCAGCAGCCCCACAGCAGCAGGAGCGGAGTTTTTTTCTTTTTTTTTAATTGTTTATATGTGCGCGCGTGAACGGGACAGTTGGTCCTCAAGTTGGGTCCTGCAGAGGCAGAAGGACCGCTGAAAGCAGCCATCATCCAGACGCAGCTCCTGCAGCAAATAATGATACTGCCTGAATTGGGAACGTCTCATGACGTTTGTCAGCTTTCCACAACAACTCGCTCCGTGTGATCAAGGTCCGTCATGTTAACTTGACGGACAACCGGAGCCGGCGAGCTGAATGGAAGCTCCTCCTATTTGATGACGCACCGGGGCGAATTTTCGCAGCAAAAGCAGAGCGACACACCGGGTTGAAGGAGGCGCGTCCGTTACCACGCGTCCCCCGCAAATTTGTAGCATCTGATCGCGCCCGGTGTGAACGTGGCATTAGACTAATAAATGTGCCCAAAGCGATTTTAATTCTTACTGGCCCGTGGTGGCCCGGAACATGTAAAAAAGGCCGCCAGGCCATCGGACCACTGCTATTGTCGAGCCCAGAGTCCGCAGCATTTTAAGTGGTTCGCATGTAAATACCCTGATTCGATGGTTCTGTGTGAAGTAGGGCTGCAACAAACGATTATTTGGATCATCGATGAATCTGATGGGGTTTCGACACGATTAATCGATTAATCGGATTAGCGGGAATTTTTTTAAAATGTGCCAGGGAAACAATTTTTCTCTCCTATCACTTTATTTAATAACAGAACATTATTTGAATACTTAAAATACTTGAAAATCAACAAATGTCCCTTGGATGTTGAAATATAAAATAATAAAGAATAAAACAGTTTATAATAAAGAACAAAAATAATTATTTTAAATGGCACTGCTTTATCAAAGTGCTGAGTTGCCCATAAAACAACACTGAAACATATAAATGTTATAAAATATATGGCGAAAAAAAGAGGTATTTTTGTTGCTGCAAATGAGCAATTAATAACCAGTTAACCATAAAACCTAAATCAAAAACTGTAGCCTGACTCATTATATGTGCAACATTCTCTGTATAACTTGTAAACTACAACCCCTGGCAGAAATTATGGAATCACCGGCCTCGGAGGATGTTCATTCAGTTGTTTAATTTTGTAGAAAAAAAGCAGATCACAGACATGACACAAAACTAAAGTCATTTCAAATGGCAACTTTCTGGCTTTAAGAAACACTATAAGAAATCAAGAAAAAAAGATTATGGCAGTCAGTAATGGTTACTTTTTTAGACCAAGCAGAGGGAAAAAAAATATGGAATCACTCAATTCTGAGGAAAAAATTATGGAATCACCCTGTAAATTTTCATCCCCAAAACTAACACCTGCATCAAATCAGATCTGCTCGTTAGTCTGCATCTAAAAAGGAGTGAACACACCTTGGAGAGCTGTTGCACCAAGTGGACTGACATGAATCATGGCTCCAACACGAGATATGTCAATTGAAACAAAGGAGAGGATTATCAAACTCTTAAAAGAGAGTAAATCATCATGCAATGCTGCAAAAGATGTTGGTTGTTCACAGTCTGCTGTGTCTAAACTCTGGACCAAATACAAACAACATGGGAAGGTTGTTAAAGGCAAACATACTGGTAGACCAAGGAAGACATCAAAGCGTCAAGACAGAAAACAAAGCAATATGTCTCAAAAATCGACAAATGCACAACAAAACAAATGAGGAACGAATGGGAGGAAACTGGAGTCAATGTCTGTGACCGAACTGTAAGAAACTGCCTAATGGAAATGGGATTTACATACAGAAAAGCTAAACGAAAGCCATCATTAACACCTAAACAGAAAAAAAACAAGGTTACAATGGGCTAAGGAAAAGCAATCATGGACTGTGGATGACTGGATGAAAGTCATATTCAGTGATGAATCTCGAATCTGCATTGGGCAAGGTGATGATGCTGGAACTTTTGTTTGGTGCCGTTCCAATGAGATTTATAAAGATGACTGCCTGAAGAGAACATGTAAATTTCCACAGTCATTGATGATATGGGGTTGCATGTCAGGTAAAGGCACTGGGGAGATGGCTGTCATTACATCATCAATAAATGCACAAGTTTACGTTGATATTTTGGACAATTGAAAGGATGTTTGGGGATGATGAAATCATTTTCAAGATGATAATGCATCTTGCCATAGAGCAAAAACATTCCTTGCAAGAAGACACGTAGGGTCAATGTCATGGCACAGGGTCAATGTCAACGAGCAGATCTGATTTGATGCAGGTGTTAGTTTTGAGGATGAAAATTTACAGGGTGATTCCGTAATTTTTTCCTCTGCTTGGTCTAAAAAAGTAACCGTTACTGACTGCCATAATATTTTTTTCTTGATTTCTTATAGTGTTTCTTAAAGCCAGAAAGTTGCCATTTGAAATGACTTTAGTTTTGTGTCATGTCTGTGATCTGCTTTTTTTCTACAAAATTAAACAACTGAATGAACATCCTCCAAGGCCGGTGATTCCATAATTTTTGCCAGGGGTTGTATGTGGTCATTTCATAATGACATGTGACTCATGTCTCTTTCTCTAAAATTGTATTGTAGCATTATTAGTTATTGTTGCTATTATTAATATATAAATAAAAATACATTTTAAAATATAATTTGTAATACATTTGACTCTTTTACGGCAACAAACATTGAGCCATTAGTTATTATACAGAAAACAAATGCACAAACATGCTGAAATGCCAGCAGCTTAATGCTAACTTTAACACTGAAAATGCATAGACATGCCAACGCGTTAGCATCGGCGTTAGCATAAAATACATCTATCAACTGCTTCAGAACACCATAACAGGTCAGTTTAACATAAAAAAGGTAAATATTCCTCACAGACATATGCTCTTTAAGGTTTTAGTGGAGAAAAATTAAGATAAAGCGAAATAAAACAAATGAAACCAACGAAGCAGCAGCTCGAAGCACTCCATTCGTTCAAGATTCAAAGCAAAGCTCGGTTGATTATATGGAAGAAACAAAACATTTGCGGTAAACAAAGTTATTTAGCAACTATTTGTGGCTAAATTAGTTGACAACTATTTTAATAATCAATTTTAATCGATTAACTTGATTAGTTGTTTCAGCTCTAGTGTGAAGAAACATGAGATTATACAGGGGGGGTTGGGCAAATGGACATTTCCACCTGAAACAACCATTGTGACTACACGTCACCACCATACCACACACACACACACACACACACACACACACACACACACACACACACACACACACACACACACACACACCACTGTCCCTGCTACAATGCAAGTATGTATATACTTGTTTGCAGAGAATATTGAATTATTTTCAGCCAGGAAATGGACAACTGAAGGATAATGGAAAGTCCTTATTTCTATGAAAAGTGGATGAGATGATCGATAACTCAATCAATCAATTTTTTTTTATATAGCGCCAAATCACAACAAACAGTTGCCCCAAGGCGCTTGCCCCAAGGCGCTTGCCCCAAGGCGATAACTGTGCCGAACATTCCATGCACCACACAGGGGCTGAAGCTTCTCACTGGCATGTAGCTAAGGGTGGGGCCGATCCGATCCAGTATCGTATTGGGCTCTGTAATTCACGGATCGGAAATTTCCTATCCAACCCGCAGAGATTTCCGAATCTATGGGCCATGTCTGCTTTAATGTGGTCTGCTGAAATTACTCCACAAGTGATTTTCTGCCGACAGCCAGCTAGCAGGCGAGCACTGAGCACAATTGTAGGTAACCAACATTTCATCACATATCTACTGAATGAAAATATTTTAGAATAGAAACACCACAAAGCAAGACAGCAACATGCAATGTGCGCAAAGCCATTACACAGAGGCGTTCACGCCGTCACAATCAACAATACAATGAACTTAATCATTTGAAAAAACAACACATTCAAGAGCACAGAGATTTTTTTTTAGCCAGGAGCAGAAAGAAATGGAGCGAGCAGGAATCACTTCTGGAGTGAAAAACAAGGTAAACTTCCACTAGACAACATGTAAGCATTAAGCTTAATCCAGGTAGTTCAGATGCACCCTGTTTTATTGATAGTGTGTGTGGAAAAGCATTTACGTTTATTGCACTTTTATTTCAAATATTTGACAACCTTGATTTGTTGTTGCTACACAAGCAAGAATGTTACTTAATTTAAGCTGATGCACATTGTTTTATCAGTGGTGTGAATGTTTACACTTATTGCACTTTTATTTCATATATCTTACATTTGAAAACCTTGATTTGTTGACGCTACAAGATCCAGTGTACTTAATTTGATGATCAGATGAAGCAGGCCTCTGTATTTTATTTGGAGAGGGGTGGTGTTGGATAAGTTTACCCTTTATGTCTGTCGGTCTTGGATTTAATAAATATTGACAGTCACTTTGAAACCCTTACAGTTGCATCTTTGTTTTCAGGATGCGATTGTTCCTGTTAACAGGATTTCCTGTTTTTCTGACTTCCTTTTCTGACCTTATTCTTACCTCAAGTTGCCTTTTCTGGCATGCATACATTCAATCTTGCCTGGTAAGAGGAGTTTATTATCGCCTCATATAAAAATCAATCAATAATGATAATATTAATAAAGCAAATAGAGCTCTGGTATTGGATTAGATTCATATCGGCAGATATCCAAATTCAGGTGTCTGGATCGGTGGATTCCTACTGGTAGTATGTTTGACTGCAAAGTGTCCAGTTTTCACCCTGTGCACAGAACAAAAAATACAAAAAACACCCCCACCACACACACACACTAATCCAATGGTTCACTTGGCTGAACAGAGAGGCAGCTATCAAAAGTTGTGTACAGCTGAAAGAAGGTGTTATTCTGGCAGAATGTCTTGGTTTTGATTTACTTGGGAGGTTCAGCATGTCGACAAAATGTAAAGCACACAATCCACATGCATATATGGAACTTTCTGTGGATGACACAAAAAAGTACAAAGTTTATTTCCATTGAGGTCCATGTACCATGCTGTCCATGTCCATTTTCCCCTATTTAATATCATCCAGTGCCATGTTTTATGTGTAGCAATTTTGATTATCTATTAGGCTGGCATTGTGTGATAGCTCCACATACACAGATGGAGAGTGATTCTGTGTCACCTGTGTCACGTGGCTAGCAAGGTTTGGGGAGAGTTGACTGCAGCTCAGGGGAAACAGGCACTTACCAAATAAAGTCTGTTTTGAAAAGCGTTAGAAAGAGGAGGAAAATCTTTGCACAAACTTAATAAACTTAACCTTATTTTGAAATTATCTTCATGAACTGGGCAAGGATCTGCTACATCAGTGAAATAATTCCTCGAGTCTCATTAACAAAACAAATAACATGGCTAATGCGTAACAGCAAGAATCCTGTTAAGAAGAATCCCATTAAAAAGGTAACTTAATGTTATTGTGCTTTTGGATCATAAACAACTCCAATAATTTGCAGGTGGAAAATTATTTCTGTCTGATGTCCAGCAACTGAAGTTTTCTTTTTCTTTCCCCCCTCAAAAGAGAAACATAATGTGTTGCTCAGTGACACTTCATACAAACCAAGACAGAAAGTAAACAAATGTTTGTTAGGTCATTTAAAAATAATACAAGATGGATTTACGTGGTGTGTCCATAAAGTAACGGTCCTTTTTATTTTTTATTTTTTAAACTATATGGATTTCATTCATATGTTTTTACGTCAGAGATGCTTGAACCCTCATGCGCATGCGTGAGTTTTTCCACGCCTGTGAGCACGCCTTGTGGAAGGTGTGATCCTGCCCCCTCGTCGGATTTTCATTGTCTGGAAATGGCGGAATGAAAAGGACTTTTTTTTCCATCAGAATTTTTTCAGAAGCTGTTAGAGACTGGCACCTGGAAACCATTCGAAAAATTTATCTGGCTTTTGGTGAAAATTTTACGGGCTTCACAGAGAATAAAGGACTTTAACTACAGCTGCGCCGCACTCCGAGCTGCGACGTCGCGGCACAAACCACTGGATAATTTCTAAGCTGATGGCTCTGTGGATACGAGACCGTCGTGTGTGCTTTCTCTGGTTATCACAAGAGCTGGACATCAGCCATTTTCCGGCAGATTTCACTTTTAACAAGAGATTTTGTCATGGAAAGCCGCGCGGAGGCTTTGCGCGTCACGACCAATTCACTGATGAAGCGAGACAAAGGAACACCTCCGTTTGGTAAGCACTGGTCCACCAAGTGGACTCCACCAAGGCCATGGGGTCACTGACGCCATAACATCTACACGCCGTGGAATCATCGAACCTAAAAAGTCTAACAATGATGTTTGCTCAGTAGTAAAAAAAAAGGTTTCATCTGCTGTGACTGGATAGCATGTATCCTTAGCGCTTGGCATCATAGTTTATTGCAACTTGCACCTTTCCCAGACGCTACTGTCATCTGAGCACTGATATTGATATTGCATGTGTTTATAGACAAAAACAAATGAGACAAAATTCAATTTATTATTCAACTAAACTGCAAATACGAATATATCTGCATGTATCGTATATGAATTTTTTTTAACATTTATGAAACACTTCTCTAAACAAGGCCATAGGGTCACTGACCCTAAAGAGATTCCCTCCTTGGCACAGTGATCTATTCAACAATTCAGTGTTACAACCAAAACTATGATACATACACTTTTCTTTCCTTTATATTTGACATCCCTGACCATGAAAACATACCACTAGAACTTGGAATCACTTTGTCTTTATTAGTTCAAAAGTTATTGTATAAAAACGATTTCTCTGTAATGGCGGTTTTCTTCTGGATCTAGCTCCATAACATTTGAAGCTACATCAAATCTGATGACACCTTACTGAATCAGTACAGATTCAGCTACAATTTGGTGTTAGTTGTGCATCTCTAGCTTCATTTGTCACCTCACACTGACACATTTTCTATTTTCCCTATATTTTTGCATATTCTGGATCACCAGATCCAGAATCCGGATCCGATCATCACCAAACTTTGTTGTTTGATAGAACATTTGACTATGTTACACCCTAATTTTTTTCCAAGCCTTTCTGCCTTGTTTTTGTGGAGTTAGAAACTAGAATGTCAAAATTCCCCCTATCTCGCAATGGTGAATAATCCTTTAAAAAATTCCTGGATGCGGATCGTGATCCGGATCACCACTAAAATTTAATCACTTGTTCCTCTTGACATTTCCAACCACTCCACAAAATTTCATCAAAATCTGTTCAAAAATTTTTGAGTTACCCTGCTGACAAACAGACAGACAAACAAAAACAAACGTGACCGAAAACATAACCTCCTTGGCGGAGGTAATAACGTCTATAAACCCAGAGAATATATTCACGAGAGTTTTAGGCACTAGAGTTTAATGCCGTTGCCCGTGGAGCCTGAACAGAGTGTCTGAAATGCCTTTGTCCTGTCGTGAACGTACTGAGATTACCCTGTCCTACCCATAATGCACTGCTGGGCACAGCATGTGCTCACAAAACCTTAAAAATTAGCACATTACTTTAAAACTAAAACATATATCTGATATTTTCACTTTAGAAAACTTCAGACGTGACAGTAATTTTAAATAACTTGTCCAAAATTAGTTTGTTAAAATTTGAACCATAAGTTAAAATGCATGCCTCTGGATGACTTGGGTGATATTGCCAATATATCAGTATGGTGTTAAAGAAATTTTTTTTTTTTTTTTGTGACCAGTTCTCCTTTGTCTGCAGAGGATAGAGTGGTTTCTCCTGAAAGCAGCTTTCTTCTGTTTGCAGAGGGTAGAACTATACATCTCTTAGAAAACTTTTAACAGGTAGGTCTCAACTGATATTTTAAAAATGTTTGCCGCTGTTCAGCTTGGTTTACTACGTTAACGGTCTAAAAGTTATCGGACGACAATTTAGCGTAAGATAATTAGTCCGATAATGGTTTTTAAAGTTATCTAAAAAGATAATCCAATAATGAAAACATTATCTTCGATAATTATCTGTTATCAGATTATTGGAAGTGTGCCCACCACTGTGTATATGTAAATCCTGTCATGGTCTTGCAAAACGTAGTGGAACATATTTTAAAAAAACAGTTTTCATAGGAAAACAAGCATTTTTCTGTGAAGTAGGCCTACTTTTCAAATTTAAAAATACCTCAAGACAAGGATCACTCAGTTTCAGCTACAAGAACCACACTAATTACATACTCGTAGACGGAAATAATATATTTCAATACATCTGATTAAAACCCTTTTCTTATGTAATCAGTTAAACTTCAATCACAAATGCACTTCTCACTTTGTCTCCTCACTTTGAATATGCAAAGCATTTGTTGTAGATCATCATCTGTCTTGCACTTTCATAGCAGGGAGCAGCAGATAACAGCAATAAAATCAGCCAGTGCCTGTTTCTCTTCATGTCTGTTCCGCAGCACAGATGGTTTACAGGCCGCGAGTACAGAGCCACGAGGTTAAGGGGTGGAAACCCCCTCCCACCAACACCCCTTAAATGGTCCAATTTTGGAGACATTTTTTGCAATGAATAAATTAAAACAAAAAAAACACACACATACATACGTCAACAATAACCCGCATTCTAACACTTTGAAGGGAGGAAAGAAAACTAGATTTAGCAATAACATTATTGACTTACTATGTGTAATATTTAAGAATAAAGCAATGACTGTAGTTGGAACTGTGTTGAAGTTGAATCCAAGCTTGATTTTAACTGATTTTTAATGTTAACTTCAGAAATTTTAAAATGAAGTTATTGTGATGGATATTTGTTTTTATTTATTCTTATTCATTTGCTAACTGTACAGCACATGCACGTAAGAATCAGGTGTGGAAGTAGTTTGCACTTGAGGCAGATGGTAATGGAGAAATAAGTGATTTATAAAAGCCAGTACAGAAATGGTGCAATTGTAAATTTGGAAGACAGGAGGCAACACCATAAATTTAACAATTTATCTATTAAAGAGTAAAAATGGAAGGAAATCAATTGTAAGGCCTGAAAGAGGTATCTGTAGGAAATATTTTAGCCATAAAGTCAAGTAAGAAGGGTAAGTGTTGACTTTTTAAATACTTGAAAGACACTTGATTTATCGAGAAGATTTAGTGGTGCTACAACCCCTGGCAAAAATTATGGAATCACCGGCCTCGTAGGATGTTCATTCAGTTGTTTAATTTTGTAGAAAAAAAAGCAGATCACAGACATGACACAAAACTAAAGTCATTTCAAATGGCAACTTTCTGACTTTAAGAAACACTATAAGAAATCAAGAAAAAAAGATTGTGACAGTAACGGTTACTTTTTTAGACCAAGCAGAGGGAAAAAAAATATGGAATCACTCAATTCTGAGGAAAAAATTATGGAATCATGAAAAACAAAAGAATGCTCCAACACATCACTAGTATTTTGTTGCACCACCTCTGGCTTTTATAACAGCTTGCAGTCTCTGAGGCATGGACTTGAGTGACAAACAGTACTCTTCATCAATCTGACTCCAACTTTCTCTGATTGCTGTTGCCAGAGCAGCTTTGCAGGTTGGAGCCTTGTCATGGACCATTTTCTTCAACTTCCACCAAAGATTTTCAATTGGATTAAGATCTGGACTATTCGCGGGCCATGACATTGACCCTATGTGTCTTTTTGCAAGGAATGTTTTCACAGTTTTTGCTCTCTGGCAAGATGCATTATCATATTGAAAAATGATTTCATCATCCCCAAACATCCTTTCAATTGATGGGATAAGAAAAGTGTCCAAAATATCAACGTAAACTTGTGCATTTATTGATGATGTAATGGGCCTTTACCTGACATGCAGTCCCATATCATCAATGACTGTGGAAATTTACATGTTCTCTTCAAGCAGTCATCTTTATAAATCTCATTGGAAAGGCACCAAACAAAAGTTCCAGCATCATCACCTTGCCCAATGCAGATTCGAGATTCATCACTGAATATGACTTTCATCCAGTCATCCACAGTCCACGATTGCTTTTCCTTAGCCCATTGTAACCTTGTTTTTTCTGTTTAGGTGTTAATGATGGCTTTCGTTTAGCTTTTCTGTATGTAAATCCCATTTCCTTTAGGCGGTTTCTTACAGTTCGGTCACAGACGTTGACTTCAGTTTCCTCCCATTTGTTCCTCATTTGTTTTGTTGTGCATTTTCGATTTTTGAGACATATTGTTTTACGTTTTCTGTCTATGTTTGCCTTTAACAACCTTCCCATGTTTGTATTTGGTCCAGAGTTTAGACACAGCAGACTGTGAACAACCAACATCTTTTGCAACATTGCGTGATGATTTACCCTCTTTAAAGAGTTTGATAATCCTCTCCTTTGTTTCAGTTGACATCTCGTGTTGGAGCCATGATTCATGTCAGTCCACTTGGTGCAACAGCTCTCCAAGGTGTGATCACTCCGTTTTAGATGCAGACTAACAAGCAGATCTGATTTGATGCAGGTGTTAGTTTTGGGGATGAAAATTTACAGGGTGATTCCATAATTTATTCCTCAGAATTGAGTGAGTCCATATTTTTTTCCCTCTGCTTGGTCTAAAAAGGTAACCATTACTGACTGCCACAATTATTTTTCCTGATTTCTTATAGTGTTTCTTAAAGCCAGGAAGTTGCCATTTGAAGTGACTTTAGTTTTGTGTCATGTCTGTGATCTGTTTTTTTTTTTTTTTTTACAAAATTAAACTGAATGAACATCCTCCGAGGCCAGTGATTCCATAATTTTTGCCAGGGGTTGTATAACGGACCGATGCAGCAGGTGGCAGCAATGCAACAATAAGGATGCTGGCTGCCATTATATGCCACAAAAGAAGGGTTTGTTTGTTTTGCTGTTCTCCACACAGTCACATTTTCAGAAAAAGCGCATCGTGTCAAAATAAAGCCATACAATACACATTTTTTTTAAGTTAGTGGTTTTATATGATGAAATAAATGGACCATGGAAACAAAGCCGAGTGGAAATTCTGTGTACAAACGCTGGTTTTGCAGCCCTGAATTTCACTTCAGTACATGCACAGTATAAATAACCAACAATTTTTTAGAAGAGGAACTCAACCCTTTTATTTTCTGTTAATTTTTGAATGTTAATTTACTGTCTTAATGTTTTTATTAATTGTTTAGGTTCTTGTTATCATAGACCCATTATTATTATCATCATCTGTATCATTTTATTTTGTTATTACTTATATTTTGTCATTTGATTTTTAAACAAATGTGTTGTTGCTTTCTTTTGTCATCCATGTATTTTTAATACATTTACAATTATATTATGTACTTACATTGAACTTACTAAATAAAATCACGCACACACTCACGCTTTTAATATAAAGATGATTTATCGCCCCTGCTGGAATGGCGTTTTAGTTCAGACTGTAATTAGCAAGGTTAGCTAATATCCATAGTTCCTCCAAAAATATTTGTCCTATCAACATTTCATTTTGGCGCCGTTCATACGTGGCCCAAAATACATAAGCATCTCCCCGGTTTCTGTGTGATCGAAGCCAAGCACAAGCATGCACGCACGCACACAGAGGCCACTTGGCTATTATAATATAGATTGTGAATAGAGGTGCACCGATCAGGATTTTTTTTAGGCCAATCACCAATCATTAATCACTGAAATTTTGATCTGCCGATACCGATCAAGTACATATTTGGATCATGCCCAAAATAAGAATATAGGTCTAATGTATAGGACTATTTTTGCATTAAAACTTAATGATGAAAACAAAAAACATGCATTCAAATAAAGACACTAGAATAAACTGCCAACTTTTGTTTTATTACACTGACTTTGTTCTACCAGCAAGCTTTTTTTTTCCATGTTTCATGTTGCTCAGGTTACAGCCTACAGAGAATACGTTGAGAATGTAAAATACAGCCCTCATTCTATGGGGTTAAAATTGTCTCAATATTTGTAAATGCACACAGGGTGATCTACAAATAATCATTGATTTGCAAATGTGTTCAGATATCCACAAATGCAAATTTCATATTTGTAACTTGTAAATTGGTCTTTGCAAATAATGTTGTATTTGCAAATATAAAACTTAATTTGTAAAAAAAAAAAAAGTTACATTTGTAAAACTGGAAATTGTATTTGTGAGTTGAGTTTCAGCATTTGTGGATCACCAATTACATGCATTCATTGCTTTCCTCTGACGTAATTTTGAGACATTCTTTTCGCGAAATCCACAGATCCACAAACAAATGTCTACTGATTCACAAATACACACTCACGCACACTGGATATCCACTAGATGGCAGTGTGGTTCCAATCATTACACAGCAGTCTATTTAGATCTCTCAGAGCCATGTGACTCATTTTGACTTCTGATATGAGCTGAACGACATGGACTACATTAGATGATGGCGACTGCTCTCCTTGTCCGTCCAGCTCATATCAGAAGTCAAAATGAGTTTACGTCACAGAGGAAAGCAAGTCACGACAGGACCAAGCGCTCCCTGCGCTGCTGCCTGCACTGTTGCGATTGGTCCTTTTGATCGGCGCATTTTGCTGATCACCGATCAAGGCGTGATCGGCCGATAATGATCGGTGCACCTTTAATTGTGAAATAGTTTTATTGTCAATGTGACAGCATATTGGCAGAATCAGAGTGTCAACAGAGAAAAAGCTTGTGTTGGCAATTGACTGTATATATACTGGACAAAGCCTGCATAATGTCACCCATAACTTGTCTAAAGGGACCCAGAACAGCCGTGTCAGACGTGAGCGGGAAAGCTCATGATTAACTCAATGCATATAGGGGTACAGCATGGGTGGCTCAGTGTGAGACTAAAAAAGCCTGAAAAGCATCACTCCTCGAGTCCAAACACCACAGGATAACCTTGGTTTGGGTGTTTGTTCAATTATATTTTTGAGTACTGCGCTGCAGTTCAAGCATGGAAGAAATTATTCCGAAATGTGTGTGCTGCATTTTATAAATGCCATCTTGAGCCCAATGAGCCAAGTATGAATGGAGCTGACAGGACCGGGAGTCCACTGAAGTCAGTGGGAGAGGGGAAAAAAAAAAAAAAAAAAATCTTATTGGTACCCTCTCACCAGATTATGTAGACCTCATCCATCCATTTTCTAAACCCTCTTATTGCAATTAAGGGTCACATGGGGTGACGAGCTGGAGTCTACCCCAGCAGCCCCTAAGGAAGAGGTGGGATACACCCTGTACAGACCACCAGCCCAACGCATGACAACTACAACAAATACAACACCAATGATAAAATTCATAAATACACATTTAAAGCATAACGACAAAACTGGGGTTTTTAAGGTGTCCCTAACTTTATCTTTAAGTTTGTATTGCCAATAAACAGAAAAGTATATTTCAGTGCCATTCAAATGGGACAGATAATGATGAAAATGTATTGTGTTCAAATTTATCATGCCCTACACTGTGTTCACCACAAGGGGTGTGTGTGTGTGTGTGTGTGTGTGTGTGTGTGTGTGTGTGTGTGTGTGTGTGTGTGTGTGTGTGTGTGTGTGTGTGTGTGTGTGTGTGTGTGTGTGTGTGTGTGTGTGTGTGATACTACTGTTTGGTCTTAATCACTGCTAGAATTACTTTAATAAAAGTTAAAATATACACATTTATTCTTGTTTGTAATCACTCATTTTTAATACACATATGTCAAACTGATGTAAAACTACCAAGCCAAGCCTCATAAATGAAATATAAACAAAAATCTTGAAAATAATATATTTATAGCCTATAGTTACTGGGAGTATTAAGCTAAAGAAGGACCATTCAGGCATATATGAGGTAACATAAAAACAAGTCATTCTGAACCATGTTTCAGATTAAAGGGTTGTTAGGTACATTAAAGTACTTAAGCAAATCAAAACTTATCCAAACAGGACAAGACCAACAGGTCACACACTGGAAAATAACAATATATGTAACACCTACACAATAAGTTGTTTTTCCTAACCATTTACAGGACAGAAAGCCATTAGAAAATGAGGTTCAAAGTTAATGAAAACAACTTTGAAAGGTACTTGTCATAAATGTATTTTTCTTTTAAAATGTGGGAAAATGTTACTGGATAGCTCCCATTTATGATTACTGTAGCATAATTCTTTTTCCTGTCACATTTTGTGTTGATTTTAAGCTGTTATACTCAAATCACATTCACAACAAGGTTGACCACGGGGGCATCAACAGTATTAGAAAAGGTGCATCACTGCCAGCCATCCTGTCAAGACATTCAGTAGTCTTCTCCGCCATTGTAACCACAAGATATGCCCTGAGGACTGCAGAGACCTTGGTCAGTACTTATATTGAGTCAGGATAATTAGTAAGAGAATGTTACAAAAACATGAGGTCTGGGACTTCCGGAATGGCTAGCGACAAGACGGGCGCATAGTCGTTTCGCTCCGTCTAAAACTGTCTTAAAATAACCCTCCAAACTTGAGAAATACACTGAAATGTAACAGAGGACATTATGAGTGGGGGTAAATCCAAAAAAGGACAGTGGAATCCAAGAAAAATGACAAATGAGGAGGATATATCTAAAATTGTTCACGAGGAACAACTCGAAGACGAGGAGGATGAAAATGGCGGCGGCGTGTTATCCGAGTCAATGGCAGATTCAAGCGAAGACTCTCCAACTTTGAAGGAAATCAGGGAGGCTATCCTGGGCATGAAAGCAGATATGGCAGAAACCATAAGAGCGGAACTTGCTGTATTTACTAAAGATCTGAACCAAAGGCTGATAGATCAAGCAGCCACTCTGGAAACACACAGCAAAGCCATAGCCAGTGCCGAGGAGCGCATTGCGGATTTCAAGGCTTGTGGCGTGGTGACAAGAGAAACACTACTCAAGCTGCTGAAAGAGCAAAGAAAACTACAAGATAAAGTAATCAGTCTCGAATCTCATTCAAGAAGATCCAATATTCGCATATACAGAATCACGAAGACACTGAAAGCGGCTCTATGGTGACTTTTGTGAATAATCTCCTCACCAAGGAGTTACCATTACCTGAAGGCACCTCACTTCTAATCCAGCGTGCACACAGGTCATTGGCACGTAAACCTGAGTCAGGCTCACCTCCGCGATCAATAATAGTCAATTTTTTGCAGTTTGAGGTGAAGGAAATGGTTTTGAGACTGGCATGGAAGACAAAGGTAATGCTGAATAATAAACAGATCTACTTTGATCATGATTATGCGTTGGAGGTGATGGAGAAACGCAGATCATACGGAGACATTAAGCGAGTACTCAAGGAAAAGGGTATCCGTTTCCAAACACCTTTTACGCTGATACGCATTCACTGGAGTGATGGGCCAAGAATGTATAATGACGCGGAGGACGCTACGCAGGAGTTACGGGCCTGAGGGCTGGCGGTGACAGTGGGCAGGACGAAGACGCCTCCAGACGCGGACATCGAGGAGAGAATCAAAGCCGCATTCCCATGGCAACAGGTACGCCCAGGAGGCTGTGAATCAACTATCGAGAGGAGAGTGAAAGAGAGACTTCAAGAGTTCCGCAGAGGAGAGAGAGATTTGTCGACGAGGAAATGAAAGAGGGTATAGTTTTACAAGAAAGGTAAAGAAAAAAATTTAGGTATGAGTGTTTTGTTAGCTGTCCTTTGTAAATTGTTAAACGTGGCCAGTTGGGCGTCAGCGGAAGCAGCGCAGTTTGTTGGCCTTATTGTGGGGGATGTATATGCGGGTCGGACATTCCGCCACAAGGGGGAGCCCTGACCATAGGGAGGGACCTTTCTCCCCACTTTCCCGCAAAGACATCCAGGTATCCTGAGGAAAAGGAAGACTTTGATTTCATTTTATTTTATGTTGTTTGGTGTTCTTAATGTTTTTGATAGTTCAGTTTACAGTGGGTATTATGTGTATTGTAGTCAAGAAACTCATACCGACAAGTTCAGGGTGTCACATAAAGGGTATATTCTCATTCTACTGGTGGTTGGCTCTCACTGCGGTATTGTATCACTTCCTGTTCCGGAGCACAGTGGTGTTTTGCTATATCTGTTAGCTGTTTAATCTGCGCAGTTAGATTGATCTAGTTATCTAGATTACGATTTGTTTCCCAGTGTAATCTTTACGTGCCTTAACTAAAGCACTCCTTCTGCTGAATCACCTCTAAATTATTTACGTTATTCACTTTGCGTGTTTTTAGGAATCCGCTAGCTTAGCGTAGCTACTAGCTCTTAGCCGATTTAGCATGGCGGCTTCTGTCTCTCCCGCACTTTTCTGCTCTGGGTGTGAAATGTTTAGTTATTCCTCGGCCTCCTTTAGCAGTAACGGTACGTGTAATAAGTGTAGCTTATTCGTAGCTTTGGAGGCCAGGCTGGGCGAATTGGAGACTCGGCTCCGCACCGTGGAAAATTCAACAGCTAGCCAGGCCCCTGTAGTCGGTGCGGACCAAGGTAGCTTAGCCGCCGTTAGTTACCCCCTGGCAGATCCCGAGCAGATCCTTCAGCTTTCAGGCTCCTCTCCTGTGGAACCAGCTCCCAATTCAGATCAGGGAGACAGACACCCTCTCTACTTTTAAGATTAGGCTTAAAACTTTCCTTTTTGCTAAAGCTTATAGTTAGGGCTGGATCAGGTGACCCTGAACCATCCCTTAGTTATGCTGCTATAGACGTAGACTGCTGGATCGATCTCTGCTCCCCTCCACAGCATGTCTTTTTCCTGGTTCTCTCCCTCAGCCCCAACCAGTCCCAGCAGAAGACTGCCCCTCCCTGAGCCTGGTTCTGCTGGAGGTTTCTTTCTGTTAAAAGGGAGTTTTTCCTTCCCACTGTAGCCAAGTGCTTGCTCACAGGGGGTCGTTTTGACCGTTGGGGTTTTACATAATTATTGTATGGCCTTACCTTACAATATAAAGCGCCTTGGGGCAACTGTTTGTTGTGATTTGGCGCTATATAAAAAAATTGATTGATTGATTGATTGATCAAGATTTTTACCACACACATATGCTAAATTTTTTAACTCTTAACGTAAATGGGCTTTTGAGCCCCAATAAGCAAAGTAAAATATTGAGTAAATTGAAGGGGGAGAAAATTGATGTTGCATTTTTGCAAGAGACTCACATGGCTGGATTAGAGCATGAGAGACTTAAAAAGCAAGGTTATAAACATGTTTTCTACTCATCCAATGGATCAAAACATACAAGAGGAGTAGCAATATTAATAACAGGAAGAGTCATTTTTGAACATATTTCAACAATCAAGGATAAAGAGGGGAGGTAGGTAATGGTAATAGGGAAATTAGATGGAGAATTACTTACACTATACAATATATATGCCCCCCCCCCCCGGCTCCAAATCAGAGCAATATATTCAAATAATAGAAAAAGCAGTGACTGAGGCAAAGGGGCTACTTGTTTGTGCAGGAGACCTTAAGATGGCATTGAGACCGAGCACCGACTCATCTGGGAATAGAGCCTCTCAAACTCAAAAAATGACTAAAAAGATCAATTTAATGTTGGAAGAAATGGGTATTGTTGATATCTGGAGAAATATGCATCCTGCTGACAAGAATTATACATTCTATTCATCCCCACATTCCTGTTATTCAAGAATCGATTATTTTCTTACATTCAAAACAGATATGGATAGAATACAGAGTTGCTCAATTGGGGCCATGGACATCTCTGATCACTCCCCTTTATATTTGTCTGTTTCCATGAATCAGAGTAGAAAAGAGACTTATTGGAGATTAAATAATAGTATACTGAATAATAACATATGTGAGCAGCTATCTGCAGAAATATCAGAATATCTACAAATAAATGACAATGGTGAAACTTTGGTGCACATATTATGGGATGCTTGTAAAGCAGTTATGAGAGGAAGGATTATAGCAAAATCTTCATATATTAAAAGACAAAGAACTGAAAAACTTAAGACATTACAATCTGAGTTGTTATTGCTAGAGACTAAACATAAGGGGACATTAGTTGAACATACACAATTAGAGATAAAAAAGAAAAGAAATCAAATAGAGGAATTATATGACCAAGAAATCCAGAAGAAAATCTTATTTACTAAACAGAATTATTATGAAGGAGGCACTAAACATATGAAACAATTACCTTACAAACTTAGAAAACAGACATCTGACAACATAATTAGTAAGATAAAAGACCCTACAACAAAAGAAATATATCACCAAATAGATCAAATTAGAAATTGCTTCAAAGATTATTACAAAATGTTATACTCCCAACCACCCGTTGGCACCGATCAAAATATGGAGAAATTACTGAATTCACTCACTTTACCCTCTGTCACAGAAGAGGAAAATAAAAAATTGATTTCGGAAATCACAAAGGAAGAAATACAATCTGCTATAGGTAGACTTAAATCCAATAAGAGTCCAGGCGCCGATGGATTCACAGCAGAGTGGTACAAAAAATTAAGCACTGCTTTAACTCCAATTTTGTTGAAAACTTATAACTGGGTTCTTGGAGGAGGAGAGATTCCTCCCTCATGGAACAAGGCAATCATTTCTTTAATACCTAAAGACGGCAAGGAAAAAATTATAGGCCTATAAGTGTATTAAATATAGACTATAAAATATTCACATCTATTTTAGCCATGAGGATGGAAAGGATCTTGCCCAGAATAATACATTTTGACCAAACTGGATTTGTTAAGGCATGACAAACTCACGACAATGTGAGGAGATCTTTACAAATCATTAGACATAAATTTAAACAAAACACAGGCAATTTTATTGAGCTTGGATGCGGAGAAAGCTTTTGACTCAGTGAGGTAGCATTTCCTGTTTAAAGTTATGGAAACATTCAAATTTGATGAAGTGATTATTAGGACATTAAAAGCATTATATAGCAAACCCGTTGCAAGATTAAAAATAAATGGTGCTCTTTGTGACCCCTTTGAGCTTCAAAGATCTACGAGACAGGGATGTGGGCTCAGTCCACTTTTGTTTTCAATATTTACTGAACCTGTGGCTCAGAATATAAGAGAAAATAAAAAAATAAAAAGGTATTCAAATGACAGCAGGGGAACAAAAACTGGCTCTGTTTGCAGATGATGTCATGGTTTATCTGTCAAATCCCACAGAGACATTTCCAGAATTAATTGCAACCCTGAGAGATTATGGGAGTTATTCTGGATACAAATTGAACGAACAAAAATCCCAAGTCTTGTGTTTTAATTATTGCCCTTCCGTCCATATGAGTCAAGCATTTAAATTTGACTAGAACAAAAAAATTACTAAATATTTAGGTATCAATTTACCGACTGATTTGTCTAACCTTGAAGAGTTAAATTATGATCTTTTAAAAAAAGAAATTATTCAGGATGTTGCAAGATGGAATTTGATACCATATTTGAATATTACTTCAAGAGTGGATACTGTAAAAATGAACATCCTTCCGAGAATGTTATATTTATTTCAGTCAATTCCGATTACAAGACCAGAAGTATACTTTATAGAATGGGACAAAATCATTTCCAGATTTGTTTGGGCTGGTAAAAAACCCAGAGTAAAGTTTAAAACACTGCAACTGTCTAAAGAGCAAGGGGGGCTTGCTTTACCTTGCCTCATTGATTATTATGAAGCAGCACAACTGCGACCATTAGTCTGCTGGTGTAACCCAAGTTACAATTCAAAATGGAAGGAGATAGATCAGGGTTTAATGGCACAAGGTCCAATTAGTACACTTATTGGAGATCCCTTGATGAAAAATGTAGTATTAGATATAAATAACCCAATTTTTAACAGTTCACTGAAGGTATGGAGGGACATCATCAAAAAAATGACATTTATGAGAAATCAGAATTTTTTTAAATGGTTTGCTTATGATTCAGATTTCATACCAGGGAAAGTAGATTCAGGATTTAAAACCTGGTGCAGTAAGGGCCTTACTACATATTATACTTTGTTCAAGAAAGGTGTGATAATGAGCTTCCAGGATCTAAAAGAAAAGTTCGGACTAATAAATCAGGACCACTTCAGGTATTTACAAATGAGGGACTTGATTAAAAAAAAATTCATTCATAAACCAATTTTTGAGAAAGGGGACATTTTTGATATCCTGTCGAGTGCATATAGCCATGCCCCAATCCTAAAAATTATCTCCAAATTGTATATGGTGATTCAAAATTTACAAGGTAATGACTCCACACATTTAAAAGATAGGTGGGGAAAAAGAGGGCAATTTTTCTTTAACGTTGGACAGTTGGGAGAGAATATGTCAGCAACAATGGTCCGTCACCAGTGCCCCTTCATGGAGAGAATTTTCTTGGAAAAATGCAATTCGTTATTTCCGTACACCAGCCCAACAGTCGAAATATTCAGACCAGATCGAATGCTGGAAGCAATGTGGTCAAACGTTGGCAGATCATTTTCATATATTCTGGAATTGTTCTTCTGTTACTCCATTCTGGGATGAAATGCATATTGTTTTGGAAACAGTTTCTAAAAAGAAAATTAATAGAAAATTTGAAATACTATATCTTGGAGATTTGTTAGAATTAAAACTTACGAAAGCAGAACTCTATTTGATGAAAGTGTTATTGGTAGCAAGGAAAAAAATGTATAACCAGGCACTTGCTTCAGAAAGAAATACCAACTATTAATGAGTGGATTAACATTATACATCAGATTTTCACTATGGAACGGGTGACATTTAAGGTGAAACTCCAGACAGACGTAAAGTCACTAACTGGGACTCCTGTCTTGTTGCGAGAAAGAAAAAAGAATTGTCCTTCGTTCTGTTCGCACAGCTCCAAACTGTGCTGCTCTCTGCCGAGTCAAGTTAGAAAGATAGAGTCCAGTCAGAATTAATAATTTCAAAGCAAATCGCCACTTAAATCAAATGATACCTCTTTCCAAATGTTGTAATATAATCAATAAACTACGTACAATCAATTTAAACGTTTTTTCCTCCCAAAATGAGATGTTGTATGCTGATGTGCAACAGCTGGCTGAGAGGTATGGAGTGACAATCATGCCAAAATGTCTGAAAGGAAACGCTTTTGACAAAAACTACAGATTTTATTTCTATTTATGTCCAGAGATCAAGGATCCACCATGTAGATTTTATTTAAGTCCAGAGATCAAGGATCCAGTAACCAATTTCATATTTATTTACTTTAAGACTCAATAAAATGTTGTTGATAATAAAATTATAAAATAAAATTGTTATAGAAAAAAGTATCGTTCAGGAACCGGTATCAAAGTGAAGGTCACGCAAACTGCCAGAAGAGTGAGTTTATTTATTCATTTATAGTTTAAAATAGGTGTGAAATAATGAAAACCTAGTTTTGTATAATATCAAACTACCATATAATATCAACCACCATATATTTCTCTCTAAATAGCCTAATATATAATAAAAGCTAATAATAAAAGGCAGCTATCAATGAGCTGCTATTAGTGCAGTATCTCATCTTAGGTTATTAATTTGTAGTTTAACAGGTGAAATTATAAATATGTAGCTTTGTATAATACAATACATACATATATGAATATATACAGACCACTGCTAAGGGCAATACATGGCAGCTCTTTCTGAAGCACATACACAACCTATACACACACAACCGTGGTAGTTAGTACAAACGGTGGCAACTCACTGGCAAGTGCCGAAATAGCTAAAGTTGCTGTGGCAAGTGGAAAAGTACTGGCAGCTGCTGTGGCAGGTCTTCCAGCAGCTACAGTTGCCACTGGAAGTGCCAAGACTACCGGCCACTGCCCACAATGCGTTAGCCCCTGCTGTAAACTTGATGACATGTTTACATGTGTGTCAAATGTGGGCGACTCACATGTTGAGAGACACACATAGAGGAAGACGAAGCTCAAACCATAAGTGAGGAAGATGAGCTATCAACAACAGAAGAGCTTCCTTTGTAGTACGGATAGGAACGAATTTGGATTCAAAAGATCAAATTGATTTGTTCCACCACTTTAAGAGGGGAAAAACAAAGACTGGAGTATGACAAAAAGCATTTTCTTCAAAAAGAAGAAGCCATTATCTAGCAAGCAAATTTCTACATGAGAATAGAATTATCAGCATGTTTGCCAGTAGCATTTCTTACAAAAAAGTAAACACTGCAAAGAGTTGGGTCAGCACGTGACTTCATGGTTAGCGCTGCTGCCTCACAGCAAGGAGGTCCTGTGATCGATTTGCTTCCCACCTGGTCATTTATGTGTGGGGTTTCCATGTTCTCCCCGTGTTCATCGGGTTCCTTTTGGGTGCTCTGGTTTCCTTCCACTTGCCAAAACATGTAGGTTAGGTGAAACTGACCACAGATATGCAAGCACGTGTGAATAAGTTTGTCTGTGTATATGTGGCCCTGCTACAGAATGGCGTCCTGTACAGGGTGTACCCTGCCTCTCATCTTATAACTGCTGGGATAGGCTCCAGCACCCCGTGACCCTTAACTTAAATGAAAAGGTACAAAAAAACAATGAATGGAACAACTTGAGGGAGGTAACTGTTTCTGGAACAGAAGGTTCCCAATTACAGGCCACCGCTGCCCATAGAGCCAAGACAGGCTTCAACTTGTACCAAATAAACATGTATGCATTTGGACTTCTGGTGCTGTTGACCAAACGGTCCCATCAGAAATTGGTCTGCCCTGTCTTCACTGAGCATGTGTCTGAGACTGACTGAGTCTGACATTCTACACCCAAAGTGATCAAAGGGAATAACGTGATTATTACCCATCAGATGACAAAGTAAACTTCATCTTAAAGTCAGTATTAAGCAGAAACAAAGCGATAATCGGTGAATCGCTACTGACGCTCCGAAAAGACAAGCACAGCAGCAGTACATCAGGCTCAGACATGCTGCTGTGGTGCTCTGATCAGTCCCCCGTCTTTCATTATGAAATAATGCTGAATTTATGTGGAAATGACTGTTGTACAAAAGCTTCAGGTATCTGTCACTGAGCTAGATAATGACTGCAGTGCAGTTTTAAACAGAAACGAGGTGATAATGGGTGAATCACTGCTGACGCTCAGAAATGACACGACCAGTGAAGGCAGGGCGGACCGATTTTTAGGGGGACCATTCGGTCTGCGGCACTGGGTTACCTTCAAGGACAGGATATTCCTGGAAATAACATTGCATCAAAATCTCCTATAGTTTCAAATAAAACGGCCAATCCTAACTGGTATCAGAAAACACTGATCAATTTCAATGAATCCAGCTATGAGAAGTGTACAGGGTCAGTGCCCGCAGTTCTGCAAGACACATCTAAGGTTACATTATTTCAGCGTGGAAGCATTAGAAGTAAATGGAGCCTTCCTTTGGACAGCGAATGGATTTCAAATAGTTTGACACCTGACTTACATGAGCATGTTTGACGCATGCTCAGAGGACACATGGGGGGGGGGGGGTAAAAAAGTGACGATAAGTGACGATGATGCCACCATGACGAGTTGTTTATGTTGTCTTTTGGGAGGTTTTCTTTGTGCGATCGTTATCAATCGGTATAACGTAGAAACAAATCCATGAAGATCATGAGAGCTAAATCCTGAACGATGTTAGCGGTAGTTTTCAGGCTGGCTGAACACCAGTGCCAGCCACCAGGTCAACTGTCATGACAGCGACCTCGGTGGCACTTAAAGCTGAATAATTACTGTGTTTAGATGTTAAACTCACAGACAGGTGAAGCAGGGATCGGGTGGAGCCAAGAACTACACACAAGCAGCACTCCACCTAGCTTGTGCAGGCCCGACCCGTTAGCTTCCCGGCTAACAACCACGTATCCTGCTTAGCGTTTCCAAACTGTAGAGCACAATCACTCAAAATAAGAAGGAAAATCTCTTACCTATGGTGGAAATGAAGGTTGTGTTGAAGGCATCGTCAGAGAAACGGAACAACACACAAGTCTTCCCCACGCCCGAGTCTCCGATCAGAAGCAGCTTGAACAGCAAGTCGTACGTCTTCTTCGCCATTTGAAAAACAGCGTGTGTTCACCGGACAAATAAAACAAAAAACAAACAAAACAAAAAAGTGGAAACGATAGCACGGCTAGATGAAGTCTACAGCCAGCTCCACCTTAAACCGAACCGACTGTCCCGCTTCGAAACAATCCGGGCTATGGTGATTAGCTTAGCAAGCGAGTAGGCTAAAAATCCACCCAAAGAGCGCACGCGAGCTGTAAGGTTATTTCCCCAAACAGAACCGCTTCCCCCTACAGCATGAGAACAGAGAACAAACGCAGGCTCCCCTCCGTGGGTGATTCCTCCTTTTTTCCACTCTCTTTCTCCCACACAATCGGGACAAAATGGCTCCTCTCTCTCACTCTTTCTTCCAACTATCAGCGAGCTAGCTGTTAATTCAAATTCTCGGCACACCCCGTCATTCCAAAGTCCCGTCACACACTCGCCTGAAAAGAACTCTGGAAGAAAACCCAAAACTTAAAAGTATCAAATTCGCTGCTTTCTTTTTTCCACCCAGTTATTTTGTTTTAAGGCGAGAAAACGAAGTGAAACGTAGACGACCGCCGTCGCCTTCGAACAGGAGCAACCACCACGGCCACAACCTAAACTGAGCGGACACGCCTTTCCCACCCCTTCCATCAGAATTCAAGTTTTTGATTGGTGAACGGGCCTGTCATTTCACTAAGTGCTCCGACTCTATTGGCTACACTGCGAGCAGCCGGAAAGTAAAGGGGAAAATGCAACTGTTACTCTTTCTCGGACATGTTGGCTCAAACCACCCATTACTGTCGGTATATAAAATATATCCAGTGTTCCAACATGGACGCCAGTTTCATACGGATCTTTCAGAGCCGGGGCGTATTTCACGATACCAGCTGTGAGTCAGTTAAAGTGATGTCATAAATAAGTACTTCTTGGTTTGTTTGTTTTTTGCAGGCGTTTCCCACATGTTCTCCATTTACTTCAGAGACCTTTATCCTCTAAAGTCGTTCTAAATGAGATGAGCATAAACACCAATAGATGAGCTGTTTTAGACTAGATTTGAGACACTCCTTTGGAATGATGAGCATGCATCCTTTTGCACTGCCAAGTACGGACTTGAAAGGAAGAAAGAAAGAAAAAAAGGAACAGATGACACAGTTCTCTTGTTGCATAACTTGAATCTCATATACTGATCACTATCTGTCTAGACTTCTTGGTTGTTGAGATACACCCCCAAAAAAAGTGTTTTTAGTCCATTTAAAAGGTTTATTTAACCCTCTGATGCATGAATTATGAAAGCCTTGGTCAAGATTTCTTTTCTCAAGTGTTTTTATTCTTCTCAGTATATGAAAAAACAAGTTCAGTTTTTTTAATAGGATTTTTTTTTTTCATAAAGTTACAGAAACGTCCACTCCAGTGGACTACGTGCGCCTGATCACTCAACATAAAACATTGGGAACGAACTCTAAAACTGAGTATTAGAGGTGGGCAGATCGATCCTCGCGTAAAAAGATCGATACTCAAGTTTTTTTTTCCTCCCGCAAGCACTGACTGCTGTGCACGCAGATTCTTCAAAGTCTACTCTGTTTGTAAGAGCAGCGCTGCGCTGTGTCACACAACATGGAGCAGTGCACCCTTATATTGTGGTTTGTCAGCCCTCTACCTCAGGAGATTTTGTTTTAAGTTGTGTTGAGTGATATTTTTGTAAACAAAAGTGTTGATTGTGATAATAAAGTATTTTGTTGTCACGTACAATGTTTGGCGAAATTCTATCCTAGGTCTTTTGGATCCATTAAGCTAAAATATGAAAAAGTATCGGTATTGATATCGGCGATACTGGGTCTGTATTTACTTGGTATCGGATCAATAGCAAAATTCTCGGTATCGCCCACCTCTAATGAGTATAGGTGCAATGTTTAGGCCTGAATACCAAACTAGTGGCATTCATAGCTGTGAATCTTACACCTAAATGAAAACCATTGCCAACAGGAGAAACAATATTGTGTGTCTTTGCAGTTCTATAAGGATGCAAGACTGGTATTCCCATTCATGATCCTGGAATGCTGCTTTCAGTGACAATAACTAGTCTCTGCATCTCCAAACACTTCTGTGTTCATCACATCTCGGCTGTATGAAAGTTTGCAAAACATCCAGGACACAGTTGCACACAGTAATGCGTGCAGATGTATTTGGTCTTCTGCGTGCATGCAGCATCATGGCTCGAGTACGATCAGGTGTTATGTGCTCATCTTTCACAGCTCCCTGGTCATGCTGACCTGCCTCTGCATCCTGGCCCTCATCCTCTTGACTATAAGCATCCTCACTTTCTGCATCCTGACTGTATGTATCTCCATCATCTTCAGCTCCTGTGTCTCTGTTCTTCTCTGGCAGCTACTCATCATCACTATACTCATAATCTCTGTAGCTGGATGGAATTTCCTTGACTATTCTGTAGGCCGCCCTATTGTTTTCTGTGTTTGAAGTCAACAAAATATGATAAAATAATAATTATGGGTGGGGAAGCAGTGTTTAGCGTGAGCTCCCGTTTTTTGTTTACTATATAGTGGTGTTTGAGAAAATATAAATATACGGGACTTGCAGCCGCTAAGCCTGATGCTACCTGCGATCAGAGTTATGCTAAAGACTCTGCACCGCCGCTATCAAAGTCAACCGAGATGGACTTTACGACGCTAAAAACAGACATTCTGGCGTCTGTAAAATCCAGTATTTCAGAGGTAATAAAAGCCGAAATGAAGGACTTGCTGGCGGAAGACCTTGGATTTATTAGAGGCGAGCGGCACTACGGCCCTTTGGGCTGATTTAGACCAGGTAAAAGTTCGATTCAAAGACGTGGAGGACGGCTTGTCGACCTGGTCAGAGGAGGTGGTCTCTCTGCGCAGTGTTGTGACTGAGATGAAAGCCGAGTTAAATGGTTAAATGGTTAAATGGTGATGCAATCTGAGGATTATTGGCGTCCCCGAAACGTCAGAATTTACCGCTTTATCTTAATTTCTCAAGGAGCTACTCTGGAAAACGCACCACGTATTGACCACTTTCACCGCACGCCAGGCGGGAGGAAAGCTGTGGGTTATTGTGGTGAAGCTGCATTATTTCCAGGAGTGTGCGGAGACGCCGTCATGGGCCACTTCGATACAGAGAGACGCCGGTCTTCATCGCTCCAGATTACACAGCTAGCGTGGCCAAAGCCCGAGCAGCTTTTACTGACGTCAAGAGGCGCCTTCGCAGCAGGCGAGATGTTCGGTACGGACTGTTGTTCCCAGCTCGGCTTCGCATCACTTACGGCGAGGAAAATATGGAGTTTACGGATCCGAACGATGCCATGGATTATGTTCGGAAAAATATTATCGCTAGCTGCGCTGAGCAGAGACGACGGGAAGTGAAATCCCCCATTCTCATCACATCTACAGGCCTCATTAACCTTTTTGAGCGAGTTTAGAGTCATCTTTCCTTTTTAAACTATTATTCAGTTTACCACTACCATAACTATTTCTTAATTGACGGGCAAAACGGGAGCCCAGTGTAGTTGGTGTTTCCCCCCCCCTTCAATACAAGCAGTAATGTGTGGATCTGTGCTTAAGAGTTGCTGTTATTATCTCCATGTTCATGTGGGAGATAGTGGTGGGGCTAAACCGGATCTGTTTATTTGCGGTGACCGTTATGTCAGGTATCTTTGGATTCATGTGCATCAGGTGATATATTGTTTTTCTGATCATGGCTGGCAATAAGAAAAATACTAGTTATTCAAATGGCTGTCTAGTTAACTGTGTGAGCTGGAATGTAAAATCTCTTAATAGCCCATTAAAAACTCGCAAAATTATGAGTCATTTAAAGCAACAGAGAGCGGACATTGCCTTTTTGCAAGAGACACGTGTGCTCTGCTGATAGTGTGCTTTTAAGTAAAAATTGGTCTGGTCAGGTGTTTCAATCTAATTTTCAATCTAAGTCCAGGGGAGTAGCCATCATGATTAATCAGCAGGTACAGTTTACAGTGTCTAGTGTACACTCAGACACAGCTGGACGTTATGTTGTTGTAGTTGGTAAGTTATATACCCTTCCAGTGATTTTGGTATCAGTCTATGCACCAAATTGGGACGATAATATGTTTTTTAATTCCCTTTTCTCAAAGTTGCCAAATATCATCACACAGTCTTCTGATGGGTGGCGATATTAACTGTGTTCTTTTATCGCTTAACCGTAGTGCCGTGGGTAAGATCAGTTTGACCAAATCTGCTCATACAGTTAACTCCTTTCTAAAAACGTACGGCGTGGCTGATGTATGGCGTTTTCATAGTCCTACCTCAAGAGCATATTCATTCTTCTCCAGTATTCATAAGTCATACTCTCGGATTGATTATTTTTTCCTCGATAAGCGTGTCCTGCCGCTAGTGAGAGAATGTGAATATGACCTCTCATGAAGTTGATGATCCCTGTAACACTATCTATCGTCCCTGGCGCTTTAAGTCGTTACTTCTGTCTGAGGAAGATTTTGTTCAGTTTATTATATCTGAAATCAAATTCTTTCTTGAAACTAATCAAACGCCAGGGATGTCACACTGTATTGTGTGGGAGACATTAAAGGCCTATTTCAGGGGACAGGTAATCTCTTACTGTGCTAATAAAAGACAAACTTGCTACAGTTACAACAGCTAACCCATGAAATATTACAATTAGACGCCGCACTCAGTTGCTCCCCCTCTCAAGACCTAGTGAAGAAACGTGTCTTACTCCAGACAGAATTTAATACTCTGTCAACACAGCAGGCTGAGTATTTAATATCTAAATCTAGACAGGGTCATTATGAACATGGTGAAAAAGCTGGTCGATTGCTTGCACATCAGCTCCGCCAGCGTTCAGCTTATCAAACTATTCCAAAAATAAATGACGATCAAGGCAAGGAATGTTGTGACAACGCTGAAATAAATTTGTGTTTTAGTCAATTTTACCCTGCCCTGTACACATCAGAAACACCAGTTGATCCATCTGAATTAGAAAAGTTTTTTAGCAACCTGGAGCTTCCCTCAGTAAATCCTGATTTGGTAAACGAGTTGGAGAGAGACATCACTGTGGCTGAAATTGTTGTAGCAATCGGAGATATGCAAAATGGGAAATCCCTGGGCCCGGATGGCTTTCCCATTGAGTTTTTTAAAAATTTTTCAGGTCAGCTTTCCCCTCTTTTATTGTCAGTTTTTGAAGAATCATTTTCCTTTTCATTATTACCACTTTCTATGCGGCAAGCTGTTATATCATTGCTACTGAAGAAAGATAGCGACCCCTTGAACTGTACCTCATATCGCCCAATATCTCTCTTGAACACTGATGCAAAAATCCTGGCAAAGGTTTTAGCAAGACGTCTCGAGCATGCAGATGAGCTTCCCTGAGACGGTTTCTGACAGTTTGTGCAGAAATTCTTTGGTTATGCAAACCGAATGTTTCAGCAGCTGTCCGAGTGGCTGGTCTCAGACGATCTTGGAGGTGAACATGCTGGTGTGGTTACACGTGGTCTGCGGTTGTGAGGCTGGTTGGATGTACTGCCAAATTCTCTGAAACGCCTTTGGAGACGGCTTATGGTAGAGAAATGAACATTCAATACACGAGCAACAGCTCTGGTTGACATTCCTGCTGTCAGCATGTCAATTGCACGCTCCCTCAAATCTTGCGCCATCTGTGGCATTGTGCTGTGTGATAAAACTGCACCTTTCAGAGTGGCCTTTTATTGTGGGCAGTCTAAGGCACACCTGTGCACTAATCATGGTGTCTAATCAGCAGAGGTGTCAAGTAACGAAGTACAAATACTTCGTTACTGTACTTAAGTACACTTTTTAGGTATCTATACTTTACTCCTTTACTTATTTTTCTGCCTACTTCTGACTTCTACTCATTACATTTTCACACAAGTATCTGTACTTTCTATTCCTTACATTTTTTAAAACAAACAGCCTTGTTACTCTTGGCTTCAGTTTAATGTTTATATATATATATATATATATATTTCACGTCATGTGCGCCTGTAATCAACATGCTTTGAACCGTGAACCAATCCAAGCAGTGGTTCGCAGATTGAAGCAATGCTTCGACCTATTGCTTCGTTTATTCTTTCTTTCTTTCTTTCTTTCGCTTAATTTTCCCCCGCTAAAACCCTAAAGAGCATACGTCTGTGAGTATTATTTACCTTTTCTATGTTAAACCGACCTGTTATGGTCTTCTGAAACAGTTGATAGATGTATTTTATAACTTAAAAACGGGAGCGATGCTAACACGTTAGCATGTCTATGGTATTTTCAATGTTAAAAGTTAGCATTAAGCAGTTGCAGCTGTCATCACGTTCGGGTGCATTTGTTTTCAAATTGTAATATTTCTTAAATTTATTTTTGTTTATATATTAATAATCTAATGATTATTATATACAATTTTAGAGAAAGAGGCAAAAAGTACCTGAATAGAAACACAACAGAAAATATAAAAGCAACTAACAATGAACATACATAAATAAATACATACATACAGAAATAAATGTTTCCTGTGAACACCTAGTGACTCTTATACCTTCACTTCATCCCTGTCTTATTTAATGACAGTTTGTTTCGGTCAAACCATATTTTCAATGTGTTAATTTCTTCAGTGATTTCCTCCAGAACTATCTGCCAAACTAGAAAACGGCTGCATCCTAGTAGAATACTACTGGAATGAATTTGAATAAGGAAAGTTGTGTTTTTTTTGTTTTGTTTTTTTTTCCTTCACTAAATGGATGCTGCAGTTTATTGTCTGGAATAGTCCCAGATTGCATTTCAGAGCTTCTAGAATTGAAACATTTTCGTGCAGGTGGTGTTGGGGGGTAATTTTTGGGTTTGGGGTCTTGGGCCACATGTAGAACGAATCAGTTTTTAAATTAAGCTTTCAATTCATATAGTGGCATCTACCTTTTTTTTTTTTTAAAGGTTACTTTATACTTTTATACTTTAAGTAGGTTTTGGAGCACATACTTTTTCACTTTTACTTGAGTAAAGAGGTCAAGTTGATACTTCAACTTTTACCAGTGTTTTTAAACTGCAGTATCTGTACTTCTATTTAAGTAACAAATGTGTGTACTTTTGACACCACTGCTAATCAGCATCTTGGTATGGCACACCTGTGAGGTGGGATGGATTATCTCAGCAAAGGAGAAGTGCTCACTATCACAGATTTAGACTGGTTTGTAAACAATATTTGAGGGAAATGGTGATATTGTGTATGTGGAAAAAGTTTTAGATCTTTGAGTTCATCTCATACAAAATGGGAGCATTTATATTTATATTTATATGGGAGCGTTTATATTTTTGTTGAGTGTATTTACCTCTACTGGTAAATCTTAAGCATGATATCACTAGGTGGCAAACTCTGTCTCTCTCTCTTGGGGGAAGGATTAACTCAATTAGAATGACAATCTTCTTCTTTGTCTTTCGGCTGTTCCCGTTAGGGGTCGCCACAGCAGATCAATCGTTTCCATCTCACCCTGTCCTCTGTATCTTCCTCTGTCACACCAACCACCTGCATGTCCTCTCTCAGCACATCCATAAACCTCCTCTTTGGTCTCCCTCTTCTCCTCCTGCCTGGTGGCTCCATCCTCAGCATCCTTCTCCCTATATACCTTGGGTCCCTCCTCTGCACATGTCCAAACCATCTCAATCTCACCTCTCTGACTTTGTCTACAAACCGTCCCACCTGAGCTGTCCCTCTGATATGTTCATTCCTAATCTTGTCCATTCTTGTCACTCCCAAAGAGAATCTCAACATCTTCAGCTCTGCCACCTCCAGCTCTGCCTCCTGTCTTTTTGTTAGTGCCACTGTCTCTAAACCATACAACATAGCTGGTCTCACTACTGTTTTGTAAACTTTCCCCTTCACTCTTGCTGATATTCTTCGGTCACAAATCACTCCTGCCACCTTTCTCCACCCACTCCACCCTTCCTGCACTACCACACTCTCCATTACTTTGAACAGTTGACTCCAAATATTTAAACTCATCTACTTTCACCACTTCTACTCCTTGTAACTGCACTATTCCACTGGGCTCCCTCTCGTTCACACACATGTACTCAGTCTTGCTTCTACTGACTTTCATTCCCCTTCTCTCCAAAGCATATCTCCACTTCTCCAGACTAGACTGAACTTGCTCTCTACTCTCACTACAGATCACAATGTCATCTGCAAACATCATAGTCCATGGGGACTCCTGTCTGAGCTCATCTGTCAACCTGTCCATCACCACTGCAAACAAGAAAGGACTCAGAGCTGATCCTTGGTGTAATCCCACCTCCACCTTGAATGAGTCTGTCATTCTGACTACGCATCTCACCGCTGTCACACTATTCTTGTACATGTCCTGCACTACCCTAACATACTTCTCTGCCACTCCAGACTTCCTCATACAATGCCACAACTCTTCTCTTGGCACCCTATCATAAGCTTTTTCTAAGTCCACAAACACACAATGTAACTCTTTCTGTCCTTCTCTGTACTTTTCCAACAGTATTCTCAGAGCAAACATTGCATCTGTAGTGCTCTTTCTCAGCATGAAACCATATTGCTGCTCACAGATCTTCACCTGTTTTCTAAGCCTAGCTTCTACTACTCTTTCCCATAACTTCATGCTGTGGCTGATCAGCTTTATGCCTCTGTAGTTACTGCAGCTCTGCACATCACCCTTGTTCTTGAAAATAGGAACCAGCACACTTCGTCTCCACTCCTCAGGCATCCTTTCCACTTTCCAAGATTTTATTAAATAATCTGGTTAGAAACTCCACTGCCATCTCTCCTAGACATTTCCATGCCTCCACTGGAATGTCATCTGGACCAACTGCCTTTCCACTCTTCATCCTCTTCGTAGCAGCTCTCACTTCTTCCTTACTAATCTCTTGTACTTCCCGATTTACTCTCAGCACATCATCCAGCCTTTTCTCTCGTTCATTTTCTTTATTCATCAGCTCTTCAAAATATTCCCTCCACCTTCTCAACACACACTCCTCACTTGGCAGCACATTGCCATGTGCATCTTTTACCACCTTAACCTCCTTAACATCCTTTCCAGCTCTGTCCTTTTGTCTGGCCAATCAGTACAAGTCCTTTTCTCCTTCCTTACTATTCAACTTCTTGTACAGCTTGCAATATGCCTTTTCCTTTGCTTTTGCCACTTCTCTTCTCGCCTTATGCCGCATCTCTCCGACTATCCCAAAACGTTTTCGCCAACCTCTTTCTCCTTATGCTTTCCTGGACCTCTTCATTCCACCACCAAGTCTCCTTGTCTTCCTTCCACTGTCCAGATGTCATACCCAGTACTGCCCTAGCTGTCTCCCTCACCACATCTGCAGTACTTTTCCAGTTGTCCAAAATTGCTTCCCCTCCAACTAGTGCTTCTCTCACCTGCTCGCTAAATTTCACACAACAGTCTTCCTCCTTCAGCTTCCACCATCTGATCCTTTGTTGAGCTCTCACTCTCTTCTTCTTCTTTACCTCTAAAGTCATCCTACAAACAACCATCCTATGCTGTCTAGTGACACTCTCCTGCTACCACCTTACAGTCTGTGATTTCTTTTAGCCTGCATCTCCTATAAAGAATGTAGTCCACCTGTGTGCACCTTCCTCCACTCTTATATGTTACCCTGTGCTCCTCCCTTTTCTTAAAGTAGGTATTCACCACAGCCATTTCCATCCTTTTTGCAAAATCAACTACCATCTGTCCTTCCCCATTCCTATCCTTGATACCATATCTACCCATTACTTCCTCATCACCTCTGTTCCCTTCACCAACATGCCCATTGAAGTCTGCTCCTATCACCACTCTTTCATGCTTGGGCACACTCTCCACCACCTCATCTAATACACTCCAGAAATCTTCTTTCTCCTTCATCTCACAACCTACCTGTGGGGCATATGCACTGATGATATTCATCATCACCCCTTCAATTTCCAACTTCACACTCATCACCCTGTCAGACACTCGCTTAACCTCCAACACACTTTTAACATACTCTTCCTTTAAAATAACCCCAACACCATTTCTCTTCCTGTCCTCACCATGGTACAACAACTTGTACCCACCGCCGATGCTCCTGCTCTTACTTCCCTTCCACTTGGTCTCTTGCACACACAATATGTCTACCTTTCTCCTCTCCATCATATCAGCCAGTTCTCTCCCTTTACCAGTCATACTACCAACATTCAAAGTCCCCACTCTCATTTCCACCCTTCTAGTTTTCCTCTTCTTCCGCTGTTCGTGGCAACGTTTTCCTCCTCTTCTTCGTCGTCTTCCCCCAGCAGTAGCCCAATTTCCACCGGCACCCTGTTGGGCGATAGCACCGGTGGCGGACGTTGTTAACCCGTTGTTTTACGCCGGATGCCCTTCCTGACGCAGCCCTCCTCATTTATCCGGGCTTGGGACCGGCACTCAGAATGTACTGGCTGCACACCCCATGTGGCTGAGTTCAGTCAGAACGACAATATTACCTAAATTTTTGTATTTGTTTCAGAACTTGCCAATATTTTTGACAAAATCATTTTTTTTCAAGTTGAACAGTCAGTTGTCCACATTTATTTGGAATAAACGGCACCCTCGAATTGGCAAAAGGATCTTACAGATGCCCCGTAGCCTTGGTGGTATGTCATTGCCCAATTTTATGTTTTATTATTGGGCAGCGAATATCAGAGCCTTATTACTCTGGTTGGAAACAGATAATCCCCCTAGTTGGGTGGCTCTGGAAAAAGCCTCGATCACATCTAGCTCTGCATCTTCTTTACTCTGCTCTCAGCTACCATTTACAAATCCACTCTCAACCTATACTTGTAATCCTGTTGTTACTCACACACTGAAAATTTGGAATCAGTTCAGGAGGTCATGTCACTTTACACAACTATTGTTTTTTGCCCCAGTGTCAAACAATCATATGTTTGCCCCTTCTTTGACTGATGCAACTTTTAATACCTGGGCTCTTAAAGGTGTGTATTCACTTTATGATCTCTATGTAGATAATATCTTTGCCTCTTATGACTAGCTGGTACAGAAATTTGGTCTCCACTCTTTACATTTTTTTAAATATCTCCAAGTCAGACATTTTGTGAGGTCAAACTCTGTTAGTTTCCCTGTGTGCCCTTCTAAGAATTTGGTGGACTCGATTCTGGAGTGCAAAACTTTTCCAAAACGGACACTCAGCCGGATTTACAAACTGCTGAGCTATCACTATGAGACAAGCTTGTACTCCCTTAAACAAAAATGGGAGCTGGACTTGGGTGAAACCATATCAGATTCAATGTGGGGAATCATTATCAAGAACATTTATTCATCTTCAATATGTCTGAGACATTCTGTTCTTCAGTTTAAAGTCGTCCATCGTCTGCATTGGTCTAAGGACAAAATGTCAAAGTTTAAACCTGACCTGGACCCGGCATGCAACCGCTGCAAACAGTCACCGGCCTCACTGGTTCACACATTTTGGACCTGTCCAAAACTACATGGTTATTGGCAATCTGTTTTCAAGACACTTTCTGTAGTCTGTGGTAGGACTGTCCATCCATCTCCACTGACCTCTCTGTTTGGTGTTGTTCCTCTGGAGGCCCTATTCAGTAAAAAACAGAAGGCTATGATTGCGTTTTGTTCTTTGTTGGCCAGGAGACTCATTCTCTGCCAATGAAAGAATCTACATCCACCTTCATATGGTCAATGGATGAGAGAAGTTATGTATCATATTCATTTGGAGAAGATCAGATATACTGTAAAAGGATCTGTCAAGGTCTATCTTGATACATGGCAGCCATTTCTATCTTATTTTGAGAGTTTACCTGTAGATGTTTTAGTTTACGAGGTTTATTTTAGATAATAAACCGACCCTTTTATTTATTTTTTTTAACTATATGGATTTGAATGACGTGCGATTACACCAATCATGCTTGAACCCTCATGCGCATGCGTGAGTTTCTTCACACGTCGGTGACGTCATTTCCCTGTGGGCAGGCCTTGAGTGAGATGTGGTCCCGCCCTCTCGGCTGAATTCCTTTGTTTCACATGCTGCTCGAGACGGCGTGCATTTTATCAAATTTTTTTCTGGACCTGTGAGGAATATCCGAGTGGACACTATTCGAGAAATTAAGCTGGTTTTCGGTGAAAAGTTTAACGGCTGATGAGAGATTATGGGGTGTTTCTATCGGTGTAAGGACTTCCCACGGAGCAGGACGTCGTGTAGCGCTTCCAGGCACCGTCGTCGGCCTGTTTCGACCTGAAAACATCCTAATTTAAGGCTTAATTCACCCAGGATGTCGTGAGAGAACAGAGAAGATTCAGAAGAGGCCGGCATGAGGACTTTATGCGGACATTCCACTGTTTAAGGACATTTTTTAATGAAAGACGTGCGCGCAAATTCACCAAGTCGTTTCCGTGACGACTCGGCGAATCTGTGTGCGCTGACAGGAAAAACACCTCCGTGTTGAAAACCAAACTCCTCATGCCGACTTCTTCTGAAAGTTCTCTGACGACTTACTGGGTCAACAGAGCCTGAAATGTGGACGTTTTCAACTTGAAACGGCGAGACGCTGCCGCCTCGAAGCGCAGATCACCGTCAGGCGCCGTGGGCCGTCCTTAAAGCGACACTACCAGACCAAAATCTCTCATCAGCCGTTAAAATTTTTACCGAAAACCAGCTGAATTTATCGAATGGTGTCCACTCAGTTGTGCCTTACAGTTTTTAAAAATTTTGATCAAACAAAGCAGCAGTCTGAGCCATTCCTAAACAATGAAAAAAATCGACGAGAGGGTGGGCGACTCCTCACTCAAAGACTGCCCACAGGCGAATGACATAACCGACAGGCGTGAAAAAACTCTTGCATGCCCACGAGGGTTCAAGCATGTCTGATGTAATCACACGTGATTCAAATCCATATGGTTTTTGAAAAAAATAAGGTCGGATACTTTTCTAATAGACCTTGTAGATACTATCAGGGTCTGTGATGCATACTAACATGTGGTACTTAAGATTGCGTTTGTGTGTCCTTAGATGCCTGTACAGTTTAGTTATTATAGTTGATCCGGTTTAGAAGGGGTGGGGTGGGAGGGTTATTTTAAGTTTGTGTTCATTGTTTGCTTTGTGTGTAAAAATGGAAAAAACTAATAAAAATACTTTGATAAAAAAAAAAATAATAATTATGGTAACAATCTACCAGCTAATCTGCACAAAAATGTTTATTTTCAATGAATAGCTTACAAATATGTTATACACTGACTTATAACCAAAACAGCTGCAAAAAACTGAAGCAATTACATGACACCTGTTAAAAATACACTTTAAAAAGTAATTCAGTGGCTTTTTATATGCTGGATGTACCAAATGAAATGCCTAAAAAATTAGTTAATTTTAGCTTAAATTTCCATTTATTATTTGAGTTTATTTCATTTTTTTTTAAAAATTGCGTTTGCTTAACAAATTTTTTGAAATATCCTTTGGTAAATTTCATTCAGAATATTTGGAAAGGATGAATATTTTTACTTAGATGTACAAAGATCAAGTATTTTTAAATGATTTCACTGGTTTTTAATTTACTCATATTTCTAAGTGTAAGTGTAAATGTTTCACAAAAAAAAAAAAAAAACCTGAGAACACAGCAACAGATTTTAGAGTGTATACTGTGTGATGCATCATGTCCACTTCATTGGACACATGGTCAGTTGGAATTTTCTACATGTTAGAAGAAAAATTTCATATTCCAAACAGATATCCTTCCTTAGATGTTACTGTATATCAATATATATATATTGATATACAGTCCCACTTAAAGTACATGTCTCTGGTAAACTGACTGTTCTAAATAAATGAAGAATTATGAAAATATTGATGGATTGTTTTATTTATGGTGCCTTATGTCCTGAGAAATTAAATCATAAACATGGTCTAAAGTTAATGTTGCTCAAATTGAGAAAAAATGATGGAAATTACTGGTTGAGCAAAAAAGATTAATAAATGGGATAATTTTGACTGTTGGATGTTTGGTTCCAAAGTCAATGTCAATCAACATCCATTGGATTCTATGACGTGACGTGATAACTGAGCGTGACAGACGGTGCAAACTATTCATTTGTAAAACTCTGTTAAACAAATATGCATCACTTTACCAAAACTGGAGCAACTTTAACTTTAGACCCCTGTACAAACTGAAATTGGCCTTTGTCACTATTTTTGCAGTTTTTACACCATAACGTTCAGTCACAGATCATCCAAACTGTACCTTTTTGGAACATTTATTATCAGATAAATATTGTGGTACATTTTAACATGATTTAATTATTTTGTGGCTTCTGGATCTTCAGCTGCCGTCCAGCTCGGTGTGGGAGTCTTCCTCCGTGCTTGTCATCATTCTATATAGCATTTGCTGTTCGGTTGTCAAAGTGTGCCACTGCAAACAAAAACACACCGTCAGCACACACACGGCTCCTCAGTGATGAAGCTGTGAATGTCTCACATCACTCACTTTATCTCCCAGAATCTCGTTGCCAACATCACCGCTGATGCTGTATTCCGTCTCGACGCCCCCCGCTCCCGAGCAAACAAAATGAAAGGCGCTGGGCAGCCTTTTCTTCACCTGCTTCTTGGTAAGATGGGTCTTTGTCTCTCTCTCTCTTTGGTTTTGTCTCTCTGGTTAGCGCGCTTGGTTTAAGTGCAGAAGGTTCTCAGTTCAAAGCCCATTTCTCCATGTAATGTGGAGTCAAATCAGGAAGGGCATCTGGTGCAAAACAGTAGTCATGGGGCGTGAAGTACTTTTAAGATGTTTTTTTAGGCTGCCAGCACTCCAAAATGTGTGGGTACACTTTTGTCACGGCTTTGACCACACTGTCCACACTTTGTCCTGAAAGATGTGTCAGAGAGAGAAAGAGAACATGAAAACGTGCAAACTTTAAAAACCACAAGAAAGCACAGAAATACAAAAACTCAGGCAGATGATTGACAGTGTTTAGCTGATACGTTATTTTACTATGAGTAAAAACATTCCTCAAGGATTTCTTTTCGTCCGATGTGTGAGGGCTGTAAGAGACTTACAAAGGTGTCTAACTATGGCGCCCTCTACAGGAACCTCACTCCTGAACAACTACAGCTGTTTAACATTTTTGTCTTAATGACAAGATAATTATGACAGAACAAGTCAGAACAAGATCAAATGTAAGACAGAGCAACTTATTAGAAACAATTTTATGAGCAGAGCGTAAAAACTTTAAAAAATATTGTTTTTTCCCCCCAATTCCAATCTGAATAATTAATTCAAGTATCTGCTGATACTGAATCCCAATGTTGATCTCTGAGTGGATAAGGAGCCGCCTGCCAATATGTAGACCTGGGTTCAAATCCCGTTCACGCCACCAGTCTATGTCCCTGGAGAAGACACTTAATCTGCATTCTGTCAATTCCACCGACCAGTGAATGGGGCTGGAGAAATAACGAGTTGGACTGGCGTTCTGTCCAGGGAAAGTCTTAGACTCTCATCTGCTTGAGATAAGCACCGGCACCAACGGGCCTCAGAGTCCACACAGAGCTTAATTTCACCAGTCCCACTTACTGCACAATTGTAGGAATATTCACTTAAAACAAAGGGGTTGTGATAATGATGCTTTTATTCTAACCACTAGGTGTCAGTAATGATCGGCTGCTAAAAGTATGAGAAGACACAGGAGGAGCACACACTCCTGTAAACTCTACAAAAGAAGAAGACAGATCGACACAAACGTCAAGGAATGAAGCACCGTGTTTTAAAAATAGGCCATTAGCATATTTGAAGAGAAGGAGAGCGCTGTGGTTTTTTAATTTGCAGTCTCACTACTACAGCATTGAATGGAGTCGTGAACATCAGCTCTGTTGACATTTCTTCTGACAGACCACAGACTGATTGGGGCGACTCGTGTTTAATTAACACACATGAACCGTCCGTATGTGCTTTGATTTCACTCCTCGACGTCCCAACTCTAAAATAATTAAATGTAAAGCTCATTAATACAACTGTTAAATTTATATTGTCTGAGCAATAAAATGTTTTTGGGCTAGAATATTTTTGCAGAACGTCAGTTGACACCACGCTGGTTTGCAGCCCCAACGCTGTGGAGGAGATGATGAATTAGCGCGTGTGTGAGACACACCTGTGATAGTGAGGGAGCCGCTGGAGGGCACCCTGATGGTCGTCTTCAGTTCTTCCACCCGCCACAATGGAACCCTCCAGAAGTCACTGTCATATCTGACAGAGAATGTGAGAAAAAAATACTGTATGAAACAGAAATCGATCTGAACTCAGAACAGCTGTTGAATAAAAAACAAAAGTATTTCAGACATGACAACACCTTCAGTCTGCTCTACATCATATAAATACAAACTGCACTGTAACAAGTAGTTGTGGTGAAACTGAATTACAGTCAACAAGCACAAGAACTGAAGCAGAGCAAGATTCACAGCTGATGTCAAGGTGATCACCAGATTTAACGTCACGCTGACTTACTTGATCTTGTCGCGGTTCTGCTGTGTGAAGAGCGGGATGTCTATTCCAAAGGGGAGGCGGCACACTGCCATCACATTCACCACTTTGTATTCTGCAAACGACACCTGGACAGATAGAATAAATGGAAGTCAGCTCCACACCCACTCACACGACAACCACTACACCCCCCTGTATGATATCATAAAGAACTCAGAACATATGATCAGGTATAGTTTTTAAAAAAAAAAAAAAAACCTTCCTTGTCTGTGGTCCCTGAAGCTCCCTGCATGTATTGGTGACAATAAGTATTCAGAATGTAAACTTATAGCTCAGTGTGCAGGACACACATCAGTGCTCTGACGTCTTTCATATGAAATGAAGTCAGTCCTAATCATAATATCTGAGTCATTATTCTCACCTTAAAGCCGAGCTTCAGCAGCTCGTAGGCCACTCCTCGAGCTCCCACTTTTGCTTTCTCCTCACTAAAAGAGAGAACGAGATCCACACGGTTCAGCAAATACAAAGAAGATGAACAAAGTCACTGTCAGGTCACAAGTCGTTCATGACTCTGAAGCTCGTTGGCATGAGCAAAGTTGGTGCTTAAGTCTGCAAATATGCCAACCACAAAATAAAGTGTGATTATAGATGTGTATGTTTATGGGTTGTGTGGAATGTGAACCTTTTTGCTCCGACGCACGTCACCTTCCCTGACGCGTAGATTTTAGCCATGAGTCTCGGTTTTCTGATCTGCATTGCGACGTGCTGAAATCAGAGCAAAAGATTTTCTCATTCAACTGTTAATTAGCAAACATGCATTCATTAAAAACAAACTAATTCTGAATTGCAAATAAGTTAAACACATACAACTGTGACATTGAAGACATTAACAATGCATTTTCATCGGGGAGATGAAATAAAACTTGAAATGCTGTAAATTTAGGAGCATACAAAAAGTGCCATATCTTTACTGACAGGTTCACACAGTCTGGAACGATAACTGAGGAACTCTGGTAATAATTACTTTATGACACCTCCCCATTTAAAGCCCAAACTGAAGACTATCATCTAAGCAGTAATTTAATTATATTCACAGTCATTTACAGGAAAAATCGTGTCAGTGACATGATATCTGCCATCCGTGCTCTGGCACAGTGAGCAGGCACACATGGAATGTGCCAGAGCTCTGTATGGATCACTCAAACTGCTCAAACTAGACTTTGAGGGTCAAACGTGCTCTGGCACTGTAGGGATTGGTGAGTGTTTGTACACTCTTAGGAACTCGCTCCATACTTTGGACTTACTGACCTGAAAACGTGGCTTTTCCTCAACACTGAATCCCTTACGGGCAATGGTTTTGAGGTCCAGCTTGCATTTTGTGTTGAATGTCACCACCACGTTGGTGATGGTGACATCAATTGCTCCCATGGTGTATGCCTCCTCTGTGAGGTACTCCATTGTACTCTGGAAGGTGAAAAGAGAAAAAGAAAAATTACTGCACATTCATGGTAAAATCAGTTACCTGACAGATGTTCTACTGCAGTGTTCTATTAAATTTGATTACAACAAGTCATAGGAGACATGAATGTGATCACCTCAAAATAGTACTAGACTGACAGCATCTATGATTCAAACACAATATTCACTTCAACATCAATTCCTGAATCTACAGTTTCGTGTATCATTAAAATCAGGTTGATTTCAGTTGTGTTGACCTCTAGTTTTAGAAGAAAACAGCTCAACTACTAAAGGAGTTATGAAAGAATAAATGGTCCACCACGGGATAAAAGCCATTATTGAATGAGTCTGTTTGTGTGATGGTATTTTAGATTTAAGAATATAATTCATCATCATTTAATATCTTCTGAGAAGAATGCAGCTGGAATGCACAAAATATAAAGGGTGGGGGCCGGACACAGCAAGTTCAGACCAGACCGAGGTCACATGTAGAATACAACAGAATCTTTGTCATTGCACGTATACATACATGTCCTCTGCATGTAACCATCCTAATTACAGTTAGGCACAAGCCAACCACTAGGAGCAGTGGGCAGAGAAAGGCGCAGACCCTAAAGAAGCATGTTTTTGATTGTGGGAGGAAACCCACGCAGACACGGGGAGAACATGCAAACTCCACACAGAAAGGCGGGGAATCGATCCGACGACCTCCTTGCTGTGAGGCACCAGTGCCGCCCTAATCCACCATGCCGCCACCACGTACTAAGAACCTTGGTTCTTATCCCCAGAATCTTAACTCAAAGATCAAATCCAATATATCAAGAAAACCACCAAACACTCAGCATCCAGCTTCTCAAGGACGAGTTTAACAAACACCAGCAAACATGACTTATCTGAAGAAAACTGGCTGTGAGTAGAGCTGCAACAATTAACAGATTATTAATTGAGTATTATATTAATTAAGAACTATTTTAATTATTAACAAATCATTGTGTCTTTTGTTTTAAATATCCAAATTTTTTGGTTTCAATTTCTTAAATGTGAATGTTTTCTGGTTAATTTTAATTGTTGCTTTACTTCTATCCAGCAGTGAATTTCATATCTTTGGGCTGTGACCAAAACAAGACATATGAAAGCATCATTTTGGGATCTGGATAAAAATGATAAACTTATTTTCAGCTATTAAAAGCAATTAAGCATCAAACTAATTATTTCATAAAACAAACAAGTGAGGAATCAATAAAAATAGATAATAGGTGTTTTGAATTATGAAAATAATAAAAAAAAAACACCTTCACCTTGTCACATTTAAATTAATAATTTTAATAAGTTAAATTCCATTAAAGCTCAATGTCACAGGAAACTGAAAATACACATTTGGGGGAAAAACAAGGCAAGCTAATGAAGATAAAGTTAGTGTTTTCATCTCAAAATGGAAAATATTAGTTCCAAATCTGACCTCATCAAAATATCAGTTCCTAACTCCTCACAGTTACAATAGTTCTTACAATATATTGCTGCTTGCCATCTTACTTCTGTCAAGTGACCTGTTTTAATAAATAATCAAATTAATCTCAGGCAAGCACCATGGCAACGCACCTAGCAATGTAAACAATTAAAAAAATCTAACCCTTTTTAAAACAAAAGTAAAAAAAAAAAAAATCTCTTCAGAAAAAATAGATTTCCAACGTGCAATGAAACACAGCATCACAGACACAAATAAAAGTGTCAAAAGCTCTTTGTTAACAAATAAAATGTTGGTGGCTAAGCTAACTTAGCAGGCTAACAAACAACTCCAAGTTTAGAGTGGACTTACCTTCACAAGTGGAAAAACTCTTTTTTTTTTTTAGCAAATCCTGGCGCTAGATCCACAAAAAAGGCCGAAATATGTCTTTCACCACAAAAAAACAACTTCTAAACTGGGACTCTGGTGCTGTGCTTACAATGTGCTGCGCTCTCAATGAAATGCTCCAACCAACTGCGCTCACAACAGCGCGCCAACTGCTTTTAAGCGGTTCGAACTGTGACGTCACGTCTGTACGTTAGGAAGGGGAGGGGAGGAGGAGGGGGATCTCAGAGGTCAAAATGGAGGGGGTGGGGGGAGTCTAGATTTAGCTTCATTCTTTAACCTTTGCTGTAGTTCTAAAGTCACACATTCATAAATAAATGTGACTTCACAAACATTAGGTGTGTATTATTATTATTATTATTATTAAATTGTGTTTGTATTATTTTTTTGTTTGTAATTTTTTCTAATTTGGCATAATTATGATGATTTTCACCCCTGACTGTTTCAACATTTTATTACTGGTTCTCGTTTTTCATGCACTTTATTTGTTCAACAAAACACAAAATAATGTAGAAATAAACAAACACATTTTATATAAATTTGTACAACAGCAGAACTTTTTGAACTTTATTTTTTTTTACTAATTTATTAACACACACACTATATATATATATATATATATATATATACACACACACACACACACACACACTTTGTTGTGTTATTATCAAGGGGTCACACAATTAGGTCTTCAATTATTTTTGCTTGTTTCTTTATTTTGCATTATGTTGCAGAAATACATGTTCACTGTGAGATTAATGAATATCATGATTTAGCATAAATGTAATATAATAATATAAACGAAATATAGAGGAGCCCAAATTTACTTTGAAAAATTTATGGCATTAAGAGAGAAAATACAAACATGTGAAAAAAGTCAAGAATGTGTTTCTATAATTTCTATATTCACTGTGAGCTGAGACACTGTGGTTCCACATGGTGCCACAGCCAATAATGAATCAAACAAAGTTAAAATCTGAAGAGAAACTAAATTTGCAGTCTGACAGTGTTTGTCTTATGTGCTGGGTGGCAGCCACAGACAAACCAACAGGAACTGGATAAGGTCAGCCAAAGGTCAAATGGTGTCAAGTTTGTTTTACTGTCAGTGAGCCCCATAACAATCTGTTTATTACTGAACAGTGCACATACAGTGGGATCTAGTTCATGACGGAGCAAAAACACCAATTTTGGTGTAAACTGGAGTGAATCAAAATTTTGACCTTTAACCCCATTAGCCTTTGTCTTACCTGAATTGAACCCTTTATGTAAAACACAAAGGGTGACCTGCATCCAACCACATACCAGGTTTGGTGCAGTTGATGAAAGGATTTGGAAAATACTGTTTAAATGATCGTATGATATACAGCTGGAATTTTGTGCTTTTTTAAAGTCCTTCTGAATACAGATTCGTAGTGTTGTGAGTTACTTGAGTCCTGACGAGGGTCAAACAGTTAATGAGTTGCTTGATTGTGAGTTTGCCAACAGGAAACCTTTAATTAAACCTTGTTTATTATTTCTAATGTTACATATCAATCCTCATCTTTAGATTATGTTAATTAATAGAGAATAAAAATGAGGTAATTTTGCATAAAAACTGCTGGATCAGGTCTTCATGGGTTTGATTTTCAATCTTCTTGGTTGTTTCATTGAAGATGTTCAGCCTGCGGAAATAAAATCCACAATGTCAAAGGTTCATTGTAGAAATCCTGTCCTACAGATACGACTCCCTCAGAATCGAGAGGAGAAGAGCTGCTGTTTAAACTCTGAAGAGGACCAGAAAGTCCACGGGGTCCGCGGCTTTGATCCTGCAGCACTCCACCATGGCCTTGGTAAGTGACGGCATTACCTGCGTCATCAGGTAGCTCCTCAGAGGAAGAGAGCGAGCTCCCAGCAGCTCCTGATCCTCTTTCTTGGGTTCTGACGGCTCATATTTCAGAATCAAAGCAGTGACTCATTGTTTAGGCCCTGATGCCTGGATGCTCTTCATACTGAGCCGTGAACTCGTCCAGCTAAGCCTCCTTCCTGCGCCTCCTCTCTGCCTCCTCTGTGGCCACTTCCTGCCTCCTTTCTGCTTCACGCCTTCTGTCCTCCTCCCGCTGGTTCTGTGGAGTCAGGTCGTAGTTCTTGGGTGTCCCCGCGGTCTGGGTGATCATCTTTAAAGCCCATCTGGACGTTTGTACTGATGTCTGGAGAGGAACAAGGTAAAGAAAGAGAAAACACGGGACTGTTAGTGAAACAAACCCCAGAAAACACAACGATTATTTAACTCTGACTGCAGGACAAAAAAACCTGGACACACACCTGCTCCTGCTGCTTCACTCACACACACAGGAATGAAGTACAAAGGCACTCAGAGCACAGGCCTCTGCCACGAGCCAAGAATCCTGGACATGTGCATCAAAATTACTGTATTTTCTGGACGATTTTTTTTACCCCCGCCAAGGAGGTTATGTTTTCGGTCGAGTTTGTTTGTTTGTTTGTCTGTTTGTCAGCAGGATAACTCAAAAAGTTTTGAACGGATTTTGATGAAATTTTGTGGAGTGGTTGGAAATGACAAGAGGAACAAGTGATTACATTTTAGTGGTGATCCGGATCACGATCCGGACCCAGGAATTTTTTAAAGGATTCTTCACCATTGCGGGATAGGCGGAATTTTGACATTCTAGTTTCTAACTCCACAAAAACAAGGCAGAAAGGCTTGAAAAAAATTAGGGTGTAACATAGTCAAATGTTCTATCAAACACCAAAGTTTGGTGATGATCGGATCCGGATTCCGGATCTGGTGATCCAGAATATGCAAAAATATAGGGAAAATAGAAAATGTGTCAGTGTGAGGTGACAAATGAAGCTAGAGATGCACAACTAACACCAAATTGTAGCTGAATCTGTACTGATTCAGTAAGGTGTCATCAGATTTGATGTAGCTTCAAATGTTATGGAGCTAGATCCAGAAGAAAACCGCCATTACCGAGAAATCGTTTTTATACAATAACTTTTGAACTAATAAAGACATAAAAGTGATTCCAAGCTCTAGTGGTATGTTTTCATGGTCAAGGATGTCAAATATAAAGGAAAGAAAAGTGAATGTATCATAGTTTTGGTTGTAACACTGAATTGTTGAATAGATCACTGTGCCAAGGAGGGAATCTCTTTAGGGTCAGTGACCCTATGGCCTTATGCAGCACATGCAACACTTAAAAAATAGTTCTATTTCAGAATTTACTGTTATTTATTTAGAGAAGTGTTTCATAAATGTTAAAAAAAAATTAATATATTTGCAGTTTAGTTGAATAATAAATTGAATTTTGTCTTTTATTTGTTTTTGTCTATAAGCACATGCAATATCAATATCAGTGCTCAGATGACAGTAGCTTCTGGGAAAGGTGCAAGTTGCAATAAACTGTGATGCCAAGCACTAAGGATACATGCTATCCAGTCACAGCAGATGAACTATATGTTATAGTATAGTTCATCATCTGCACAACATAAAAGTCTTAGTGCAGACTGTTGCCTGCAAATTTGAAGTATTCTCAACTATTTTTTTTTTTTACAGTGTGAGCAAACATCATTGTTAGACTTTTTTAGGTTCAATGATTCCACGGCGTGTAGATGTTATGGCGTCAGTGACCCCATGGCCTTGGCAGAGGTTTGCACTCTCTGAGTGCTTCTAGTTTTTTAAATTAGTTTAGGAGGTTCTGCAAATGCATTCATTAATCATAATAATTAACTTATGTAAGGATTTCTCAGGAATTAAAGCAGTAAACAAAATAAAATTCAGTAATATAAGAATAAAAACCAGTAATAAAAATACACTACCACAATGGACAAAAATCCCAAATTAAATGTTTCATTAAAAAAAACAAAAAACAAATGGAGTCACTTTTTTATTGTTTTCAATGCTGTGGACCAGCAAACCGAGTTCATCTGTGTCAAATATCATCGAATGTTATCCAATTTATTCATCCATCTTTTACTTATATTGAGAATTTAAAAATATGATGTTAAGTAACAACACACACTGTGGTGCACACATGTGCAACTGAGTCCCTGCATGTTGATGAAGTCGTCCCCAGAGAAACACTGTGCTGAAAAATGAGTTCCACATCCAGAAACAAAATGCAACTAATACTCCGGTGCAACTTTTACTCTTAAAAATACAGTATCTATGTATTGTGTGTGTGTGTGTGTGTGTGTGTGTGTGTGTGTGTGTGTGTGTGTGTGTGTGTGTGTGTGTGTGTGTGTGTGTGTGTGTGTGTGTGTGTGTGTGTGTGTGTGTGTGTGTTTCCTGGATGCCTGAAGTGTGTAATAAAAGTAATTTTCTGTTGAAAACGTTCTGTCGTGAACACGGTTTTCATAAAACACGTTCACGACACTGCTGATATGTCTGAATCCACGTCTTCTCCTGCTTTGTTCAATGCAGAAGTTAATGAACAAATCCTCAGGCCCCGCCCACCAGCCCTGTGATTGGCCCGGTCCATATATAACACAGGAAACTCTGCTCAAGCCGTCATTTAAAGAAAGTCAGATTTCAGGCAGGTGTAACATCCACTATATTACACAAATAAACACTGTGTTTGCATTCTGTGGTGTTCAGGGCGTTACCGATATGTTCAGCGTGAATCTCCAGCTCATCAAAGTAGTCGAGCACTGTTATGTCCGCGGTGCTGTGATTCCTGTATCTCCCCAGACAAGGGACAAATTCTTCCTGGGTGCAGTGTTGTTTCTCCTGTGGAAGTTCTTGTGCTCTTTTTTATCAGAAAATCAGAGGCTTGTAACACAAAAATGTCATCTGCAAAACATCCAACAGAAGTGAGACGAGTCAAACCTGAACCAACATTTGTTTCAGTTATTAATAGAAGAACTGAAGTGAAGTCAGATGTGAGACAAACCTGGAGTGATCGTCTTGTTGTACATTGAAATTTTAGACTTTGAATCCTGGTTTTCTGCTTCTTCGTCTGAACATCCCAAAGATACACATGAAGAAATTAAACATTAAAGTTAACAGAAGACCAGTTAGATTACTGTCAGAAACCCACCGAAGAAAATCAGCTTTGCCTGCTGGTACGTCTTTGGGAAGCCGTCAAGAACAAATCCCTGGTTCCTACATGGCTTTGAATTCAGATTTTCTTGCAAAATGGCACAAAGTATTTGTTCAGACAGCCGACCTAAAGGAGGAAAAGCCAGATTTAGACCACAGGTGAAGCTTTTTGAAAAAGCACCAATCCATCAATAATCTAGTGGAAATTGGAAAAAGTCTCCTAAAATATCTCCATATCTTCTGCTCAGCACAACACAAGTGTTACTGCGAGTATCATAAATTCAGTCATGTTGTAAGATAAGATATCAGCATTTTAGGTGCCAAATCCAGGTCAGGGACCTGCGACGCCCCTGGAAAGGAAAAAATAACTAAAACTGTGGTGTTGTCTAAAATTGTATCATCTAACCAGAAAGCATGTCCTCCACAGACCAACAAAAACCTGCTCTAAAGTGCAGCAATAACTGATTAAAATGTGTAACAACATCTGCTTTGATAAAACACATTAGAAACACTAAGAACACCGAGTTTAACAGAAAAACAAAGCTCACTCGCTCCATCCACTGTGACAAAGGAATTGTTAGACTGGTCAGGAGGTTCACTTGGATTGTGAGGGAACCTCAGGTACAACATTTTGGCCATGTGGCACATTTCCCTGGGTGTGATCCAGCACACAGCAGCTGGAGAAGGCCAAAGCCACGCCCACATTTCACCAGGCTGTGGTAGATAGATGGTTACTTTCAAAAGGTGGTTGTCTGTCTTAGTGTTTGCTATCTGGGATCCAAGGCAGTTCCATAGTGTGATGGATGTGAGAGGAAGCTCCAAGACCGAACACTGACCAAACTCAGAATTAACATGTGAACTTTAGAAGCCACTGGAGAAATAGAACAAATGACACATGAAGATGGTATTAATGTACGAGGGCCTGTTGAAATCGAGTCAAAATTCCAAAAGTATTTGCTGCTTGTTGCAGATGGTTTCTAGTTCAACCGTTTCTTGGCTAGTCACACGATTCATATGGAACACCGCCAACTGGACCATGCCTGGCCGTCCAACATGGCGGATACATGATCCAACAATGTCCTTGACACAGAGTCTGTAGAGCGCGCTGATTATTTTATTTTAAATCTGTTGTTTTGGCTCTTTGGTTCTGTGATGTGGTGGATGTGGGGATGGTGCTCCTTGACCTGTTGTTTCTTCTTTCTATCTTTCAGCTGCTTCTTCAGTAACAGCGGTTTTATTCCATTTACACCCCTGATACATCAGATAACATGAAAGACTTTCACCTGTACAGACACACAGTTTGGTGACACCCCCCCCCCCCCCCCCCCCAAAATCTCCTTATCAAACCTCCATTAGTCTCCATGCTTTCTTCACTGACATTTTCAGGATCTGCTACATTCACTATACCCTGTTAAACACAGATAAACAAAATATAACATGCAAAAACGTTTGGTTTTTAGCCCCAAACTCTATTCTGAAGGTAAAACGGTTGATAATTCTAAACAGTCCATCTAAAACAGTGTTCTCAGGTTGGTAAATCGTTCTTTGCTTCCACTATCCAGGTCTGAAATCTTCTCTTCAATGACCTCTTTGATGCTGATGTGGTGGATTCTGTAATAATGGCAGAGCTTCTCTGTAACGGTGCTTTTTCCCACAGCCGGAGGGTCAGTCAGGTAGATTTTAATCGGCTGCACAAATGAATAAAAGAAGCATATTTGGTTCATGCATGAGTTTTAACTGCTCAGAGACTTCATGCTGGTTCCTTCATGGATCAGTTTATGACATTTCAAAGCTACAGTAGCTACACATTCTCACTCTCAACTCATCACATATCAGTTCCACTTATCAACCTGCACTGGGTACTAGGTTCACATACAGCGGCCTCATTTCTCTCCAGATCTAGATCACCCGAACCCTTCAGAGTTTATGAATAACAGTGTATAAAAACTATGATTATTAGTCTGTTTTAATGCAGCTTAAAGAATGTGATCACTTATAAGTAGCTGCCTTGTATCTTTGAATTCTTCCACAGTCTTTTCCATGTTTTCAACCATCCCATGTTGAGACGTCCAGTGGAGGTCAAAGGTTTCTTTTAAAAGAAAAGCATCGAGGTATTCCAATACTGAGGTATTCCAGGTCTCCGGGCTGAAATCAGACACATGAAATGTTAAATTTAAATTTTTAATATCAAAAATTTTGTTTCATATTACATATAAGGTTTGAACACAAAACACTACAGGGAGCCTAGGACATATAGATTTTACTAACACTCAGTTCATGTTTCGTGTTGTCAACACCTCTTTACTTCATTAACATCAATCATTAAATAATGCACACAGTATGGTCATGTACAGCAAATCTGTGTCAACTAAGTTCTCAAACATTGAGTAACCATGCTAGGGGACTAGTTGAGGGAAGCCACCAAGACACCTACAGAACTCTGAAGGAGTTCTAGGCTTCCATGGTTGTGGCTGGAGAAACTGTGCACAGAGTAACTTTTGTCTGTTGTATCACGAGACAAACAGCTTCATGATGAAGTTTGAAAAAGGAGGATTTTATTTTTAAGAAGGTGAAATTTTAGCTGTAATTTGACAGAAGGCTCATGGAAAACCTGAGCCTAGATTTGATCTAGGCTCAGGTTAGATTTGATAACCTGAGTGTAACAGATCAGTGGGTTTATGAGCTGAGAGTGAACCGCTGGTATGACCTAGTGGTTACAAATCAGGACCCAGAGAGGTTTGTGAAGGTCATGTGACAACCTCACCTGCCTCATATCAAAACTAAAAACTTTCCCTTCTTTTTCTTGAGACCATTAATCTGTCCTGTGAATCGACACTGAGCTTGTGTTTTTCACATCTCTCGATATTCACACAAACAATATGTGTTCTATGTTCTATGACCAATTAAAGTGGTCAACAGATGTCTTAATGACCAATACTAATTAGTAAATTAGAAATTTTAAATGGAATGTAAGTGTTTTTCTGTCTATATCACTGGCATACCCTTAATTTTTAGAAGTTGTCTGCTTCAGAAATAAAATGCGCTATTTATTGTGCTTTTTGGCATGTTGATTGGCTGCTGTTTCCAAGATATTCAAGGTTTTTTTAACATCTACATACAGTGAGGAAAATAAGTATTTGAACACCCTGCAGTTTTGCAAGTTCTTCCACTTCGAAATCATGGAGGGGTCTGAAATTTTCATCTTACTCGTAGGTGCATGTCCACTGTGAGAGACATAATCTAAAAAAAATAAAAAATAAAAAATCCAGAAATCACAAAGTATGATTTTTTTAAATAATTTATTTGTATGTTATTGCTGCAAATAAGTATTTGAACACCTACCAACCAAGAATTCTGGCTTTCACCTGTTAATTTTTCTTTAAGAAGCCCTCTTATTCTGCACTCTTTACCTGTATTAATTGCACCTGTTTGAACTTGTTACCTGTATAAAAGACACCTGTTCACACACTCAATCAATCACACTCCAACCTGTCCACCATAGCCAAGACCAAAGAGCTGTCTAAGGACACCAGGGACAAAACTGTAGACCTGCACAAGGCTGGGATGGACTACAGGACAACAGGCAAGCAGCTTGGTAGAAGACAACAACTGTTATGATTATTTATTAGAAAGTGGAAGAAACACAAGATGACTGTCAATCTCCCTCAGTCTGGGATTCCATGAACGATCTCACTTTGTGGGGTAAGAATGATTCTGAGAAAGCTCAGCACTACACAGGAGGACCTGGTCAATGACCTGAAGAGAGCTGGGACCACAGTCACATACATGTCTGTTGTTGACATTCTGCTCATGTCTGTCCTCAGATTGGTCCATATTCTGAGGCTTGATGGAATTCAGAGCTACATAAATAAAACTGGATTTCATTTGTTAAGTGATTTGCTAAATTTTAGTGCTGGGTCACTGGATAGGAAGCTCACTTTAGGATCATGATGGTAAATATGAATATGAAAAGAGACTCAAACTGAGCGTGACAGACGACATGTAGACAATCTTGACTGGACAACAATTTACATCCAGTACTGAGAAAAGCAGGTACTGTACCTTTAAATGCTCCATGAGTTTTGCCTCTTCCTCCCTGGTCCAAGCACACTGCTTATCATCTGAAGGATAAAGAGTCAAAGATCAACCTTTTGTTCATAATCACACGATCTTTGGAAAAATTCATAACAGGCAAAGACTCTTGAGCCAACAAAGTGTTTTTACACAAAAACATTTTCCTTTTATTTACTGTTACAGACATGTTACAGTCTCATAATGACAATATTACATTTACAACATCTTCCAGTGTGTTATTGGACTTGATCACAGGAAGAACGTACTTGGACTTGGGTTGACAGTAGGCGCAACAGTAACATCAACAGTAGGAAAAGCTGTTTTTTTGTGTGTGTGTGTCCAGTTTAATACATTGTGCACACAGTGCTGTCCTACTGTTGTCTGTGGACACAAAAAGAGAATGTCTGTGTTGTCCAACCTGCATTTTATTTATAATAATATATTGTATGGAACAGACATGGGGCCAAATACAAAAGTATTTGTATTTGAAAATACTTAAATACATTTTTCGGAGTATTTGTATTTTCTGATTTTGAATTCAAAGTATTTGTATTTCAAATACATCGCCGATCCCAAGTATTTACAAATACTTTTTCAAATACTTTTCAAACTTGGGAATCTCTGTGACACAGTGTTGAATATAGATTGTGATAGTTTGATTATTGCCTGTGATATTATAATAGTGAATTTGTGATAAAACATTCAATCCTTTACTTATCAATAGTATTTGGTAATGCTATTTTCACAATAAATTGTCACCGGTTTATCAGTTTTTGTGTTGATTTGTTGTTTATAGTTCATAGAAAGTATTTGTATCTGAAATATTCAAAATATAAAGTATTTGTATTTGTATTTGAAAAAGTACAAAGTATTTGTATTTGGAATTCGAAAATCTAAAGTATTTGTATTTGTATTTAAATACAATGCAAAGTATTTGACCCCATGTCTGGTATGGAATTACACAAGACCATTTTTGAACCTGTAGTTCAAACAACTGATTGTGGAAAATTGCTTTTAAAGCTGGCACACTAAACATTTTTGGCGGTGAAACCCAAAGTGTGGGCCGCAGCCCCCTGGTGGGGTTGGAGATTGTTCACCTTCACTTTGCTCCCTTTATCTGCCCTTTACAGAGTGACTATATGCCCAATCGTTGGTTCAATAAAGTAAATACGCGAGCATATATGCCAATCCACAACCAACCAATGAGCACGCTTCAAGAGGGTTCGCAGCCCGCCGAGGGGCTGTGATCTAAAGCGGTGTCAAACTAACTGTGTCAAACTAAGACCATCTCAACAAGTAGCATTTTGTACATAAAAATTGTTTCATCGTCGTTAACAGGCTTCCGTTCAAAATACTTGTGAAGTTTGTCTGCTTTCACCCATTGGGGTGTTTTTTTTTCACAGTAATTAACGACGGCACCATTAAACATGTCAAGCACACGCCGGTTTTCACGCCGCAATACAGCGTAAAAAAGGGGTGTAAAAAACATAGTTTAGATGCACAAAACATGTCAAATACATGATCACAGTTGGGCGAATAAGGTAAGACGTTATATTTATCTGCCCAGCGGTTGGGCGAATAGCCTTTGCCCTTTAATTCATACAAATATACTGTCAATAATGTAAAAACGTTCTACTCAGATCATGCAACCCACACTTTGGGTATCACTGCCATAGATGAAAAGCAGTTTTCCAAACAGTTCTTTCTACACAGTTCAAGCAATCTGGAGAAATTTTCAGTGCATATAAAGACAAAGGGAGCAAACTGAAGCTGAACACCCACGATCTCCAACTCCGACCCCACCACGGGGCTGCGGCCCACACTTTGGGTATCACTGCCATTAACGATGTATGCATAAAAAGCAATTTTCCAAACAGTTCTTTTACCTACAACGTAAACAACGTAACTTGTTTTTATTTACTTCCTCTGTTGCCTGGACAACACAAACGTTCTTTTTAATTGATGCAAATTTGATGCAAATTTACTGTTAATGCAAAAGTTTATTTCTACTCAGTTCACGATATTTTCCTCACGAACAGTAAATTCAGATGAAACAAGACGTGTAATTTTGATCAAATTATCGTTATTTGCGCACTTTCACGTGTGACGTCATACTTGTCCCTTACCAAAAAATAGTACTTATAAGTATATAAAAAGTAAACTAGAAGTATACTCGAAACATACTTGCATATACTACTTTTTGGTAAGGGGTGTCCCTGAACAGTTTTAGCAAAATTGCAACCTTTGATATTTTTTTCATACACACTCCAAAAAATAAATTAAATGAAAAAAAAATAATCTAGTTTGAAATAATATTAACTCCTCACGATTTCTCTATTTTTAAATGGACCTCATTTTAAATGATTTCAGGTCTTCAAACAGAATTTAAACCAGGGAAAAGCAAAGATAGATAAAGTAGAGTTTTAAAAGGGACCATTCAGGATCCTTTTCTTTCTTTTTTTGACCAATTAAAGTGGTCAACAGATGTCTTCATGACCAATATTAATTAGAAATTTTAAGTGTTTTTCTGTCTATATCACTGGTATACCCTTTTTAGAAGTTGTCTGCTTCTGAAATAAAATGTGCTATTTATTATGCTTTTTTCATGCTGATTGGCTGCTGTTTCCAAGATATTCAAGGTTTTTTTAATGTCTACATAATTGTATTGATAGCAGAGTTTTCTTGATGAATCACAAACATCCAGTGGCGGCACCAAGGGGGAGCTTGGGGGGGCCTAAGCCCACCCAATAATGAGCCAAGCCCTCCCTCAGCCCCCCCAATAATTCTGCCAATATTGTGAATAGCGACTGATATATTTGGGGATCTCAACTGCAGTTTTGCGCTGAGAATGTCTCAATATTGCGTAACTGAGCAAAGTGATGAATGTGTGTTCGGTGATCCACCAGTGCTGAATCACCCTTCACAAACAGAATTTTCAGTTTTGCAAATAAACATTTATTTGTAAAAACCTACACACAAGTTACAAATCAGAAATTTGTGTTTGTGGATCACAAACCACGTGTACAAATCAAAGGATATTTATAAATCACCCTCTGTGCATTTGCAGGTATTAATGAGACAAATTTAACTCCATACTCCAAAAATTTAGGTTTCCTAAATATTTATTACGGCCACTCTTAAAACTTCACTTATCTTTATTTATACCTATGTGCAAGTTTAATGAACTTGCAATCATTCTAAGTGATGTGTGTGTGCACTGACACCTTTTAGAGGAGCACGGGCGACTAATGCATATACCTTGGTATTTATAAAGCAGTTTACTATATATTGTTCATTTCAACGACATTTTGTGGAGCCCCTCCAACTTTTACCCCTCCCCCCTCAGCCCCCCAACAAACATTTCCTGGCGCCGCCACTACAAACATCGGTCTTTTCATGTTTCTCTGATTGTTTATATAATAAAATTTCACCTGTTCTCTTTTTGTAACACTTTCAAAATCGGCAAAAGCTGAGAGAGATTCTCAGGTTCCAACTCACTGAGTGTGTAAATTATTCATCTGGTAATCCAGAGATTCAGGGTTTAATATCTGCTGATGCCACAGCGTGACACGTTTGTGAAATCAGAAGTCGGTGGTCTTATGCTGGGACCCACTTAAAATAATGCATATTGTCATTGTTTATCAGTAATGTTAGAAATGGTCACATATTCATAATATAAATTAAAAATATATTATTTTGACTCAGCAATTTTGAGCCAGTCCCCAAATTGTCATGTGTGGTGACAATTCTGGAATTATTAGTTAATAATGAACTCAAATGATTCCTCTCAAGTAATTCTGTGTTCAGCTGCATCAAACTGGTTTCAGACTAAACACAGAACTATTTTAGCTGCAGTCGATGAAACTAAATATTGTGCTGCACTTTTTGTTTTTTTCCAAACATTTGATGCTTTTGCCCATGCTCTAAACTAATAATAATAATAATAATAATCCCTGCAGGTCTTTGACCTCCAACAATCACGCCTTAGTGAATTCTACAATTCGACCACCAGGTGGTGATATTTTGTAATAATTGCGCACAATGAGTGACTAACTGAGCATCCTTTTTCCTCGATTTGCACCTCTTTATGTGCACCCAGTAGCCGGTAGGAACCAAACTCTAGGTTATAAGATGTAGAATTATTATTAATAGATATAGATAACTGTACGAATGTCCCTATTTTTCTTTTGGGCACCCACAATGCAAAAAAAAAAAAAAAAAAAAAGCCACAGCAGGCTTGGGATAGATAAAACTACATTTCCAATGATCCTCCGTCGCACTCCGCAGTGATGTGGGGTGTGGTGGTCGCGAGCTGGAGTGAGCGCGCACTGTCTCCGCACTCCGAGAGAGCCGCAAACCCGCTTCGGAGCATCCGCGGATATCGGACGGGAAGATGCCGAAGAATGTGATTAGCTGCGGATTTCTGAGACGCATAAAAGACGGCATTGGTGAAATAATTTTTTTTTTCATCATTACTGCTGCTGTTGTGGGATTTTCAAGCGAATGAAGCCGAACTGCAGTGGAGCATCGATCTGATGTGTGAGAGCTGGAGAGCGTCCATTTGTAGGCGAATGTTAATTAGCCATTAGGAATAACTGGCTCCTTATTTGTTTTAATGAATATTCATCAGTAATTGGTTCTGAAGGTCCTGTAGAAAATATTTGGCCAAGAATCCTACAATAAATTTCTTATTAATAATTTAAAAATACCAATGGTTACACAATTCAGTCAAACAGACGGGATGTTGTTTCGGCTGATTATGTTGCTGTTACCTTGAATATTTTCCTGATAGAAGTGCAAGTTGACCTTTCAATACTCATTGTGATACACAAAAGCCAATGATGTCAAAAAACAAGAGCAGCGAATCGGTGAAGGTGGTCGTTCGATGCCGTCCGTTGAGCCTCAAAGAGGACTCCAGTGGTTCGGTAGGGAGTATAGTCCAGATGGACCTCCGTCTTGGACAGGTGATCTTAAGAAACCCACGTGCACCAGCCAGTGAGCCCCAGAAAACATTCACGTTTGACGCTGTTTATGACGGAAACTCCAAACAGCGAGACCTGTATGACGAAAGTGTGCGACCGCTGATCGACTCTGTGCTCGCAGGCTTCAATGGTACCATATTTGCTTACGGTCAGACTGGCACTGGGAAGACGTACACCATGCAGGGTGCATGGTTGGACCCGGAGAAACGAGGCGTGATCCCAAATGCTTTTGATCACATCTTCACAAACATCTCCCGGTCCCAGGCTGACAGACAGTATCTGGTGCGGGCATCCTATCTTGAGATCTACAGAGAAGAAATCCGGGATCTCCTTGATCCCAATCATGCAAATGCCAGATCTTTGGATCTCAGGGAAAGCCCAGAGACTGGTGTGTATGTTCGTGATCTGACATCGTGTGTATGCAAAAGCATAAAGGAAATTGAAGAGGTAATGAACCTGGGCAATCAGGCAAGAGCAGTGGGAGCAACAGACATGAACGAGCATTCATCTCGATCTCACGCGCTGTTCTTGATTACAGTGGAGTGTGGCCAGCCTGGACCAGATGGCAGGAAACACATCCGGGTTGGCCGCCTCAACCTGGTCGATCTTGCAGGCAGCGAACGGCAAGCCAAGACAGGGGTCCAGGGAAAGCGCCTGAAGGAGGCTGCTAAAATCAACTTGTCCCTGTCAGCACTGGGAAATGTGATCTCAGCACTGGCAGACGGACGCAGTGGTCATGTACCATATCGGGACTCCAAGCTGACTAGGCTATTGCAGGACTCACTCGGTGGGAATGCCAAGACTGTGATGGTTGCCACCTTAGGCCCAGCATCCCAGCACTATGATGAGACCCTCACCACGCTCCGCTATGCAAATCGGGCCAAGAATATCCAGAACCAACCTAGAGTCAATGAGGACCCCAAGGATGCCCTACTTCGTGAGTTTCAGAGGGAAATTGCACGCCTTAAGGCACAGCTTAAACACAGGAAGTGGAGGAGCAAACAAAAGAAGGAGCTAGTGGATGGTGAGACCTGGGAAAGAGATGGTGATGAAGACACGGAGATTGAGGATGAGGTGGAGAAAGATGGGCAGGAGTATGTGATGCAAGAGGCACAGGGGTTGGAGATGAAGAAGGATGCAATTAGGGAGGACAAGTGTCTACTGGGTGAGGAGAAACAGAGACTTCTAGGAGAGAAGGCGAAGATGATGGGGAATCTGAGGAAGGAGCAAGAAGCTACAGAGGAGCTGACTGCCAAGTACAAGGTAAGAGTTCAGACCTATAAATTAGTTCATAGTTTGGATCAGTGACCTAACTTATTAGCATTTTAAAATTGTAGCACTGTGCTTTCCACTTTCATCACAATGACCAGGACATGGAATATAACTGTTTGTCCAAGCCTCAACCTCTGCTACCAAAGAAAGAAGCCAACGCAGAAATGGCAGTATCTTAGATAATGCGGTTTATGGAACTATTCCACAGAGTGCCATTCCTTCCCGTTTAATCCCAAATAGCAAATTGGGCATGTTTTGAAGCATCACAGTAACTTCTTGATCCATTTTTGTCAATCTTGAACAAGTGTGTTGTGTGTAGTAGTTACCACCATCATCAACACCAGATTTGAAATTGGGATCCAATTTTTGAACTGTTCAAAAATGTCATCCTGATTCTCAAAACTGTTGATAGTACATGGTAACTTTGAGGTATTCATAGTCTTAACGGCTTCAGTCATGTTCAAACTTCTTTAAACATGGTAGTGACTATGGCTTGAAATTTGTTTGATTATGTTCCATCGGCATAAAACTTTGACACCAAAGCAGCATTTGTCACGGTTTTTGTTTAAAAGTTGAACAGCTCAATCATGTCTGGCCGAGGGCGCAGCTCCTTTCTTTTGTTTTCAGCTGGGTTGCCATGTCGACATTTTATAAGCCAGCCAGTTGCCAGGTGTGCAGTTTATAAGCCAGCCTGTTAGGAGACTAGCCAAATTAAATGGTTCATCTCGTTTTTACACTTTTTTGGATTGTGGGTAATCTTCGTACAAGAATGGAACCTTGTGGAACAGCCCTGTTAATTGTATGAATTGACCATCAAAGAAGTTGGTGCACTGGTATTTCTGTTGAGTGAAACTTTTATATTATTTAATTTAGATGTTTGTGCTGTTAGCACTAATTAGTAGATAGCTTGGTGACATTATGGTGCTGCAGTGGCATTATGCCGGTTATACAATTTAGTAATTGCCAAGCCGACCTTTATGAAGTTCCCAAAAGTATGCGTTAATCAAACACCCGAAGCAAAGTTAGCCTGTTAGCTTTAGCTTAGCTTAGCTTTTTTGGTAACTGCAAGATGGGGGAATGTTCAAGCTTCATTTGTCCTGCCCACGTGACACCAGTCTTGCCCACTCACCACCTCTTTGGCCATTTATGGGTTGACCAAGAGTTAGACAGGGTTAGGTACGGCCAGAATGGCAACATTTGAAACGTCTCTTTAGAAAACCTGTGACGTCATAGAGGGTTTGTCTAGTACAGATACAGTTGTTATGATTAGAGATGGGTATTGATAAGATTTTTATCGATATCGATACCATTATCGATTCTGCTTATCGATCCGATTCCTTATCGATTCCCTTATTGATGCCTTCTGAATTTTCTGTGTACTAAAGGTAGGCTTTACAGGTTTTCTATGTCAGCAACATTTTATTGAGTCTTAAAGTAAATAAATTTGAAATTGTTCACTTGATCTTTAAACTCTCTACATAATAAACTCTATATGGTGGATCCTTGATCTGTGGACATAAATAGAAATAAACAAAATCTGTAGTTTTTGTCAAAAGCATTTCCTTTCAGACATTACTGGCATGAATGTCTTTCCATACATCTGAGCTGAGCTCAGCTGGCTGTGCTGCACGTCAGGATGTAATTCATAAAGAATGCATGTTGTCTCTTTTTGGGGGAAAAAATGTTTTAGTCAATTGTAGTTTGTCTGTATTACAGCGTTTGGAAAGAGGTGTAATTTTATTTAAGGCGGCAATTCGTTTTGAAGTTATTAATTCCGACCGGACTCTAACTCCGCAGAGAGCCGCGCAGCATTTGGAGCTGTGCCAACGGAACGGAGGACAAGTCTCGTTTCTTGACTACAACAAGACAAAAGTCCCAATTAGTGACTTTAATCCACACAAAAATGACTCACGATTGACATATTTTAATGGCTTTGAGAGGGGCTAAGAAGCGGACTTGCCACTTCTGAAGAGCAGCGAATCAAAGAACCAACGAGCCAGCAGATCGAAGCATTGCTTCATTAGTTCACGCTTCAAAGCGGAGTCGCGCTGCAGAAGGGGTTGATTACAAGCCACTGCAGGGTCTGCAATCAACGTAGAGAAATGATCATTTTCACGACAAACACCCTCAAAAACAACGGCCACTCTGAAGAATCGTTAAGCAAAAAGGCTATTGATGTCAGTGGATCGAATAATTTCTTAACGATACCCCAAAAGAACCAGTTCTCGATACCCAACCCTAGTTACGATTTACATGGAATCAGGCCTGGAGCGACCATCATATTTTCTAACGCTAATAATCCATATGACTGTGCAGGTCTTCCCATTCACAGTGAATGAGATGCTCACTTTCTATCACACATGCACATAAAAGACACACATCAACTCGCGCAATACAATTCAAGAAATTAGACTACATACATGTGGTCCATGAGATCATGTGTGTGATAATCTGATGAGCTCTTATTAAGGGACATTATGGACAGTAATCGTCGGTCCTTCATATCTAACCGCAGCTGTGTGTGTCAGAGAAATCACATTTCCGAAACTTAAGGACAGGAAAATCGACGTACCGTGGCGGCTGACAGTGGCTGTTAACCTGCTGTATCTCCTCTGTGAGATAGAGAAATTGTCTTTATACTCAGAATTCTTGCACACACCATTTAATTGGTATTGAAACATAACATTGTCACCAATTAGCCCATCAGCAGTGGAAAACAACACCAGAAAATAACAATTTGTGGCCATAAATTTAAAGTGCACTGTAGTCAATAATGTTAAAGTGTTGAAAATTTGTGAACTGTTTTTGTTTTGTGTACTTTACGTTCAGCTCAAAAATTATGACAGCTATTCAGAAAGAGCAAAAAGATGATAATGTTTCTCTGCAGTGGCTCCACTGGCCACCAGGCTCCTAAATTTGGTGGCCAGTGCACAGTTTTGGTGGTCCAAATATAAATCTGTGTAAAACCAATTAAAATAAAAAGGCAATTTTCCCCAAGTTCTTTATCCTTACCTGTGATATTTCAGGAAATGAAAAAGTACTGTATATAATTATTTATTTATCTTATAAATTTATTTTATATTATATAATTATTTGAGTTTTACTCCAGTTAGTTGTGTTTTTGGTCTGATGTAACTGCAGGTTGTGTTGCCAAGTGCAGTAAGTGTTGTACACTTTCCCATGAATTCGGATGTGGATTTTCTGAAGGCATTGTTTCCATTGAAAAACGAGATAAAACGTCCCAGCGAGTTGAGGAAAGTGCCAACACACACTGCTGAAAATCACATCTTTAAATGTGTCATATTGTAACAACTTAAACAGCTTTTTCCATTAACGCCTAAGTTTTGGCTTGGTTTGGCTCCAGTCTGAAACCATTGCTTCACCCAGTAGACCATCACCTCCCTGGAGGTCAGAGTGACAGACTGACGGGTTTACACAGCAACATCCATTCACAAAACAGTCCAACAATGACAATACACATGTTGCATGTGTATAGAACTACAGAGAATATAAATTTTAAGGGTAATGTAACCACTCAGAAATTTTTGTCTCGTGACTGAGATGTTAAACATTTTGTTTAAGATCTGGGAAAGAGCGATTGTGTTTCATTTGCCCTTCAGAATAAGTGCTTTGATGTACCTTCCTCTAAGCAACGTCTCATATTTCGTCCCCTTCACATTGTACGAGTGAACCCGTATCACTTTCTGTGTATTCTGTGCACACGGCACCATTCAGAGGGTGTTTGACACTGACGGGTTCATGATGGTGCCCAGGTGCAACAGTCCCCCTTCTTGTCTTCCCTACAGATGATGAAGGATTGAATATTTTCTGCCTATCGTGTCAGAGTGTTAAATGCCCCCCCATCCTAACAAGCTTTAGTCATGCAGGTCTCATGTTGACTTTTGAAAAGTTCTGTCTGGTTCACACGGCAAGATTTTAAAATTGTTGGTAGGTTTTCAATACCTGAGAGACCCCACACGTGGCGATAAAAAAGTCAGATATAACAGTTTTAGTCGTACAGTGTGTGGTGTGCAGCCATGCGGTAAAGACAACACACCAACAGATTTCACTCTCCAACATTCCCAGGTCAGACAGGAAATCTCGCAAAACCTCTTGAGATCAAACGTGACTTCGGAGTAAACAGTTTTTGATTCCCCTCCTTGCTTACATCACCTCGCTTTCTGATTGGCGCAGGAATGTCTGATAAGATTATCTTTAGAGCCATCATGATAGTTGGGGCTTGTTGGAAGGGGAAGATCGGGTCAGAACCAGACATTAGACATCATCACACAACATGTAGAATTGCATCTTTCCCAACTCCAAACATTCCTGTTTTTTCCGCTTCCCGTGGAAGGGGACATTTGTATGCATGTGTCTGTTACACGTGCATATGACATGCCGTGATAACGCAGCGCTTCCAGGCTTCACTTTAATTTTCAAAACACGTACTCTCTGGACTAAATTCCTGAATGAGTTCATTAGTGAGCACTCTGTGAGCGTTGTGATCTGTTTAACTCGGGCTGCGCGATACATCGTTTGAGCATCGCCATCACTATGTGCACATGTGCAGTAGTTACATCGCCGGGACTCACAATGCGGCCTAACTAAATTAAGCATGCACCTTTTACATAGGCAAGTGATAAGGGTAAAATCCGCTTCCGTTTTTCATGACTGAACAACAAAAGATGTCAAAGACGTTGCGTTAACTTGAATAAAAATCCTAGTAATGTGAGTGTGTGACATGCACCTTCTCCCTCACTGTGCTGGACGCATCAATCACATTCTCAGTTGAAGAAAAAAATAAGCAGGCACCTCCATCGCAACTTATCTTGTTTTTGGTGGCCGAAAATTATACATTTTGAAAATGAGTCCCAGAGTGGATAAATCTGAAACACTGGAGTTGCATCTGCTTCTGAGACCTCAGCCGCTCATAATTAATGATATGTTGTTGTTAACAGTGTCTTTTAACTTTTTGCGTCTTGTTGGTTCGATAATAAAGGATTATTAACTGAGTGCGAGGTCTGATATTCCGGTACAGGCCAAGCAAGCTCGCTTCACGTCCGTGAAGAACTTATTAACAGATGGTCCGGTCGTTAGCTGGTAAGCTTTCAATCTGTGTGTTTTTTCAGATGGCGTTTTGATATTTATGGATCGTGTTCATGTCCGACTTGATTTTTCTAATCGTTTTAGCTTTCTGGTTTGTAACGAATGTGATATGCATTCCGGATTGATTGTCATGGTAACCAGTGTGATATGGGAAAATATTAGACCGTAAATCAGCCAATCAGACCGTGCGTAGTGTCACAGCCATATAATAATATACAATTATAGACTTTTGATGAAGTGTACCCTTGATTATCCTGACCAGGTCCGCATAATCACGGGTACACCGAAATCAAAACTCTACAACTGCTTTATTATATGATAAACAAGAAAATTGGGAGTTTGTCAAACATACTAAAACTGAAAAAATAATCTCAAGTTTCAACTCTTTATTATTACTGTCATACTGCACCAATTGACATCCTATCGATCGACTGGAGATGCCTGTTAAGTCCGTGAAGAAGAGTCATCAGGCATGTTTTCTTATAAAGTTCGCCATTCACCTGTCTAGCTTCCACATAAAATTGGAGGAGTACTCCGTCAAGCACCCGTCTGTCATAAGTTTCAAAGTTGGGCACATGTCCCTTTTCAGTAATGTACTTGCGAAACAGGTTGGCTGCTGACTGTGTATTTCTGCTGGTGTTCTTCACATCTTTTTCGTGTAAAATTCGTTTTAAGTCAATGTCGCTAACAGACGCAAACCTGCCTTCTTCCATCTCATCAACAAACTGACAGCCAAAGTAGGTGTTGTATCGCGTTATCTGATTGGTTGTTATCAATAGAAGTCGTCGCTCGATTAGCTAGCGCTACGCTGCACACGAGGTGTACTCGTTTCGCACGCGCGGTCTACTTGGCTCCACCAGCGGTCAACTTGGTATGTGGTACAGCTCAGAAAGTGGCGAATGGTCCAATCAGAAGTTGGCAAAATCACATACCATATAATAATGGGATTTATTTTCATCTCAAGCAGAAAGCTGAATAGATAATGGATGGCTGTGATTGATGAATTTTGATCATGAATAGATGAAGTGCTGTGATGCTAATAAAATAATTGCAGAAAAGACTCACAGCTTCTAAGATAGGTTATTTTTTGAACAATGAAACGTTTTGGGAATTTTTCCTGGGTTGGGACCTACGAGGGCTGTCAATAAAGTATAGGTCCTTTTTATTTTTTTCAAAAACTATATGGATTTCATTCATATGTTTTTACGTCAGACATGCTTGAACCCTCGTGCGCATGCGTGAGTTTTTCCACGCCTGTCGGTGACGTCATTCGCCTGTGAGCACTCCTTGTGGGAGGAGTCGTCCAGCCCCTCGTCGGAATTCCTTTGTCTGAGAAGTTGCTGAGAGACTGGCGCTTTGTTTGATCAAAATTTTTTCTAAACCTGTGAGACACATCGAAGTGGACACGGTTCGAAAAATTAAGCTGGTTTTCGGTGAAAATTTTAACGGCTGATGAGAGATTTTGAGGTGATACTGTCGCTTTAAGGACTTCCCACGGAGCGAGACGTCGTGCAGCGGTCCCAGGCGCCGTTGTCAGCCTGTTTCAAGCTGAAAACCTCCACATTTCAGGCTCTATTGATCCAGGACGTCGTGAGAGAACAGAGAAGTTTCAGAAGAAGTCGGTTTCAGCATTTTATCCGGATATTCCACTGTTAAAGGAGATTTTTTTAATGAAAGACGTGCGGACGGGTCCGCGCGTCGGGACGCAGCCGGCGCGGTGCGGCGGCACAGGAGAAACACCTCCGTGTTGATAACCATTTGTAAAATCCAGGCGGCTTTTGATGGCTTTCAGTGGAGTGAGTATATGAGAAATTGTTTAACAGCTGGACATGTTCCAACTTGTCCTTAAGGCTTCCAACAGAGGTGTTTTTCCTGTGGAGGAGCGTCGCTGCAACTACGAGCCGACGCTGCAATCCGCCCATTAATCCGCTCATTAAAAAAATCTCCTTTAACAGTGGAATATCCGGATAAAATGCTGAAACCGACTTCTTCTGAAACTTCTCTGTTCTCTCACGACGTCCTGGATCAATAGAGCCTGAAATGTGGAGGTTTTCAGCTTCAAACAGGCTGACGACGGCGCCTGAGAGCGCTGCGCGACGTCTCGCACCGTGGGAAGTCCTTAAAGCGACATTATCACCTCAAAATCTCTCATCAGCTGTTAAAATTTTCACCGAAAACCAGCTTAATTTTTCGAACCGTGTCCACTTCGATGTGTCTCACAGGTTTAGAAAAAATTTTGATCAAACAAAGCGCCCGTCTCTCAGCAACTTCTCAGACAAAGGAATTCAGACGAGGGGCTGGACGACTCCTCCCACAAGGAGTGCTCACAGGCGAATGACGTCACCGACAGGCGTGGAAAAACTCACGCATGCGCACGAGGGTTCAAGCATGTCTGACGTAAAAACATATGAATGAAATCCATATAGTTTTTGAAAAAAATAAAAAGGACCTATACTTTATTGACAGACCTCGTATTTTGGATTCGATTACCTGAATCAGATGACCAGGACAAAAACAGCTGTCATAACTCATGCTCTAAAATCAGGCTCATTTTAGGATAGTGTAAAAAGAAAAATGCTGAAGCAAAACAAAATATACTTCAAGCAAAAATGTGGGATTGATACATCATTCATTGTTTATTTACGAAATAAGAGGATTAGCCACCAGGACGGGACCCTGTGCTACAGCACATACTTATCGTTGCTTGACTAAATGATTTATTTAATCTCTGATCATAGTTTTAAAAAAAGTCGCTGAATCAGCCAGAACACAAAGTTGATCATGTTCTTTTATGTACCTCCTGGAGATTGTGATTCCCCTTATGATGCTCGTAATCAGGAGGCAGGTGTTAACGTTTGAATCATTTTAAGGACCGTCTTTAATTATGATGCTTTTAGTAAACAGATCTTGAGGTTAAGAAGGTTTGTAAGAGCGACTCTCTGCTCATCTTGCCCTTAAGAGGCTTGTTGGTCTGAATGTGCTCGTAAAAGCTCAGATGAAATAGTACTCGTATTTCCTGTAAAGCTGAATATAACCCAGAACGGCTGTGCTGTGATAGGCTGAAGCTGCTTCTGGCCTGTCATTCACAACCCTCGCCCTTGCTGTATTTTTCTGTCAGAAGTTGCCAGACAGTAAAAAGAGAGAGAGACATCAGAGAGGAAGTCTTGCTGGAAACTGCTGTGGGAATAATAACCAACAACTGATAATGTGTCTTTGAAATTAAATTGAATTTTCTCTGTTGCCAGCAGCCTCGGTGTTCGCAGATTGTCAACAAATGCATCTCAGTTAGAAAGTCACCCTCATCAGTCTGATCTGGGTCAGCTGGTCCTTCTGCATCGTGCTTTTGGGTCTTTGCCCTCTAAAGTGGTTCAGTCTGTCTGTGGACTGTGTTGTGCCGCTGGTGCAACTGCTGTCTAGTTGGCCTCAATACTGTACGGTGCTGCTGAGAAATACGTCTCCCGGTATCCTGTCTGCTATGAGCACAAGCACACTTACTTCCCAGATTATGTCTAACATATAACGACCTTATTGTTTTCACCATTTGTCTAAACGCTTTGTTTTCAAATGGGTGATCTTCCACGACAGGACATAGTACTGTACTGACACACGAGTGACAGATTTGAAGAGGGAGTGTTGACATTTCTGTCATATGGGCCGGGGCTGATACTTTGACACATCAGACACATCTGCCAGAGTTTCCCTCCGGCAGATCCCGAGCAGTCAGGAAAGCAGGCCGACTGGGTGACTGTGAGGAGGAAGCGTAGTCCTAAACAGAAGCCCCGTGTACACCGCCAACCCGTTCACATCTCTAACCGTTTTTCCCCACTCGGCGACACACCCGCCAAGGAACAAACTCTGGTTATTGGCGACTCTGTTTTGAGAAATGTGAAGTTAGCGACACCAGCAACCATAGTCAGTTGTCTTCCGGGGGCCAGAGCAGGCGACATTGAAGGAAATTTGAAACTGCTGGCTAAGGCTAAGCGTAAATTTGGTAAGATTGTAATTCACGTCGACAGTAATGACACCCGGTTACGCCAATCGGAGGTCACTAAAATTAACATTGAATCGATGTGTAACTTTGCAAAAACAATGTCGGACTCTGTAGTTTTCTCTGGGCCCCTCCCCAATCGGACCGGGAGTGACATGTTTAGCTGCATGTTCTCCTTGAATTGCTGGCTGTCTGAGTGGTGTCCAAAAAATAAGGTGGGCTTCATAGATAATTGGCAAAGCTTCTGGGGAAAACCTGATCTTGTTAGGAGAGACAGCGTCCATCCCACTTTGGATGGAGCAGCTCTCATTTCTAGAAATCTAGTCAATTTTCTTAAATCCTCCAAACCGTGACTATCCAGGGTAGGGACCAGGAAGCAGAGTTGTAGTCCTACACACCTCTCTGCAGCTTCTCTCCCCCTGCCATCCCCTCATTACCCCATCCCCGTAGAGACGGTGCCTGCTCCCAGACCACCAACAACCAGTAAAAATCTATTTAAGCATAAAAATTCAAAAAGAAAAAATAATATAGCACCTTCAACTGCACCACAGACTAAAACAGTTAAATGTGGTCTATTAAACATTAGATCTCTCTCTTCTAAGTCCCTGTTAGTAAATGATATAATAATTGATCAACATATTGATTTATTCTGCCTTACAGAAACCTGGTTACAGCAGGATGAATATGTTAGTTTAAATGAGTCAACACCCCCGAGTCACACTAACTGCCAGAACCCTCGTAGCATGGGCCGAGGCGGAGGATTAGCAGCAATCTTCCACTCCAGCTTATTAATTAATTAAAAAACCCAGACAGAGCTTTAATTCATTTGAAAGCTTGACTCTTAGTCTTGTCCATCCAAATTGGAAGTCCCAAAAACCAGTTTTATTTGTTGTTATCTATCGTCCACCTGGTCGTTACTGTGAGTTTCTCTGTGAATTTTCGGACCTTTTGTCTGCCTTAGTGCTTAGCTCAGATAAGATAATTATAGTGGGCGATTTTAACATCCACACAGATGCTGAGAATGACAGCCTCAACACTGCATTTAATCTATTGTTAGACTCGATTGGCTTTGCTCAAAATGTAAATGAGTCCACCCACCACTTTAATCATACCTTAGATCTTGTTCTGACTTATGGTATAGAAATTGAAGACTTAACAGTATTCCCTGAAAACCCCCTTCTGTCTGATCATTTCTTAATAACATTTACATTTACTCTGATGGACTACCCAGCAGTGGGGAATACATTTCATTACAGTAGAAGTCTTTCTGAAAGCGCTGCAACTAGGTTTAAGGATATGATTCCTTCTTTATGTTCTCCAATGCCATATACCAACACAGGGCAGAGTAGCTACCTAAACTCTGTGAGTGAGATAGATTATCTCGTCAGTAGTTTTATATCCTCATTGAGGACAGCTTTGGATGCTGTAGCTCCTCTGAAAAAGAGAGCCTTAAATCAGAAGTGCCTGACTCCGTGGTATAACTCACAAACTCGCAGCTTAAAGCAGATAACCCGTAAGTTGGAGAGGAAATGGCGTCTCACTAATTTAGAAGATCTTCACTTAGCCTGGAAAAAGAGTCTGTTGCTCTATAAAAAAAGCCCTCCGTAAAGCTAGGACATCTTACTACTCATCACTAATTGAAGAAAATAAGAACAACCCCAGGTTTCTTTTCAGCACTGTAGCCAGGCTGACAGAGTCAGAGCTCTATTGAGCCGAGTATTCCTTTAACTTTAACTAGTAATGACTTCATGACTTTCTTTGCTAGTAAAGTTTTAACTATTAGAGAAAAAATTACTCATAACCATCCCAAAGACATATCGTTCTCTTTGGCTGCTTTCAGTGATGCCGGTATTTGGTTAGACTCTTTCTCTCCGATTGTCTGAGTTATTTTCATTAGTTACTTCCTCCAAACCATCAACATGTCTATTAGACCCCATTCCTACCAGGCTGCTCAAGGAAGCCCTACCATTAATTAATGCTTCGATCTTAAATATGATCAATCTGTCTTTATTAGTTGGCTATGTACCACAGGCTTTTATGGTGGCAGTTATTAAACCATTACTTAAAAAGTCATCACTTGACCCAGCTATCTTAGCTAATTATAGGCCAATCTCCAACCTTCCTTTTCTCTCAAAAAGTCTTGAAAGGGTAGTTGTAAAACAGCTAACTGATCATCTGCAGAGGAATGGTCTATTTGAAGAGTTTCAGTCAAGGTTTAGAATTCATCATAGTACAGAAACAGCATTAGTGAAGGTTACAAATGATCTTCTTATTGTTGGGAAAGTGTAGGAACACGGACCCACAACAGGGGGCGCAAATGAACGGACAATGGAGAAAGTCAAATCACAAAGTTTTACTGTTGTGAATTCACACAACAAACACAACAGATTACAAATACAGCAGTAACCGAATTCCAATGGTGTCGTGTGGGCAGGCTCGACGATAGGAGACGTCTGTCCGAGTCGAACCGGAACCACCCGATTTCCTCTGCCACCGAACCCCGGGGATACTGGAGCCGCCAAGTCCCGAACCCCAGGTGGCCACTGCCTCCACTCGTCGGATCCGGTACTGCTGGCAAGGAACAGAAACAGTCAGGTGTGGGTGCGGCTGCACCCAGCAACACACAGGGTGGAAACACCACCTCCACCTCTTGTCAGGAAAATACTGGTAAGTGCAGGAGTGTGAGTACTTATCCAAGAAGTCCAATACAGTCTCCCGCTGTATTACTCACTATCTGCTATCCAACACACAAGCAACAAAGTATTATCGTCAAGAACACAATTGGCTGAGTACGTTACCTCCTTAGTAGAACGATATCTCGGCAATGAGGTGGAGATGCCGTCCTGCTGATATACCTCCCTGTTGATTGATATCAGCTGTCTCAGGTGATGGGTGACAGCTGTCACCCTGGCTGCTCCTGTGAGGCGGCAGCGCCCTCCGGTGCCTGGAGCCCGCACTCCAGGCAGGGCGCCCTCTGGTGGTGGTGGGCCAGCAGTACCTCCTCTTCAGCGGCCCACACAACACTTATGGCCTCAGACAGTGGACTCAACTCTGTGCTTGTTCTGTTAGACCTCAGTGGTGCTTTTGATACTGTTGACCATAAAATTTTATTACAGAGATTAGAGCATGCCATAGGTATTAAAGGCACTGCACTGCGGTGGTTTGAATCATATTTATCTAATAGATTACAATTTGTTCATGTAAATGGGGAATCTTCTTCACAGACTAAGGTTAATTATGGAGTTCCACAAGGTTCTGTGCTAGGACCAATTTTATTCACTTTATACATGCTTCCCTTAGGCAGTATTATTAGACAGCATTGCTTAAATTTTCATTGTTACGCAGATGATACCCAGCTTTATCTATCCATGATGCCAGAGGACACACAGCAATTAGCTAAACTGCAGGATTGTCTTACAGACATAAAGACAAGGATGACCTCTAATTTCCTGCTTTTAAACTCAGATAAAACTGAAGTTATTGTACTTGGCCCCACAAATCTTAGAAACATGGTGTCTAACCAGATCCTTACTCTGGATGGCATTACCCTGACCTCTAGTAATACTGTGAGAAATCTTGGAGTCATTTTTGATCAGGATATGTCATTCAATGTGCATATTAAACAAATATGTAGGACTGCTTTTTTGCATTTGCGCAATATCTCTAAAATGAGAAAGGTCTTGTCTCAGAGTGATGCTGAAAAACTAATTCATGCATTTATTTCCTCTAGGCTTGACTATTGTAATTCATTATTATCAGGTTGTCCTAAAAGTTCCCTTAAAAGCCTTCAGTTAATTCAAAATGCTGCAGCTGGAGTACTTATGGGGACTAGAAGGAGAGAGCATATTTCACCCATATTGGCCTCTCTTCATTGGCTTTCTGTTAATTCTAGAATAGAATTTAAAATTCTTCTTCTTACTTATAAGGTTTTGAATAATCAGGTCCCATCTTATCTTAGGGACCTCATTGTACCATATCACCCCAATAGAGCGCTTCGCTCTCAGACTGCAGGCTTACTTGTAGTTCCTAGGGTTTTTAAGAGTAGAAAGGGAGGCAGAGCCTTCAGCTTTCAGGCTCCTCTCCTGTGGAACCAGCTCCCAATTCAGATCAGGGAGACAGACACCCTCTCTACTTTTAAGATTAGGCTTAAAACTTTCCTTTTTGCTAAAGCTTATAGTTAGGGCTGGATCAGGTGACCCTGAACCATCCCTTAGTTATGCTGCTATAGACTTAGACTGCTGGGGGGTTCCCATGATGCACTGAGTGTTTCTTTCTCTTTTTGCTCTGTATGCACCACTCTGCATTTAATCATTAGTGATTGATCTCTGCTCCCCTCCACAGCATGTCTTTTTCCTGGTTCTCTCCCTCAGCCCCAGCCAGTCCCAGCAGAAGACTGCCCCTCCCTGAGCCTGGTTCTGCTGGAGGTTTCTTCCTGTTAAAAGGGAGTTTTTCCTTCCCACTGTCGCCAAGTGCTTGCTCACAGGGGGTCATTTTGACCGTTGGGGTTTTTCCGTAATTATTGTATGCCTTTGCCTTACAATGTAGAGCGCCTTGGGGCAACTGTTTGTTGTGATTTGGCGCTATATAAATAAAATTGATTTGATTTGATCAGGAAGTTTTTTAGTCCCTTTGACTTTTTGGTGGACCAGGGTTAATTTGTTGCCTCTTGTTTTTCAGGCACATACAGTAGTGTTCAGAATAATAATAGTGCTATGTGACTAAAAATATTAATCCAGGTTTTGAGTATATTTCTTATTGTTACATGGGAAACAAGGTACCAGTAGATTCAGTAGATTCTCACAAATCCAACAAGACCAAGCATTCATGATATGCACACTCTTAAGGCTATGAAATTGGGCTATTAGTAAAAAAAAAAAAAGTAGAAACGGGGGTGTTCACAATAATAGTAGCATCTGCTGTTGATGCTACAAACTCAAAACTATTATGTTCAAACTGCTTTTTTAGCAATCCTGTGAATCACTAAACTAGTATTTAGTTGTATAACCACAGTTTTTCATGATTTCTTCACATCTGTGAGGCATTAATTTTGTTGGTTTGGAACCAAGATTTTGCTGGTTTACTAGTGTGCTTGGGGTCATTGTCTTGTTGAAACACCCATTTCAAGGGCATGTCCTCTTCAGCATAAGGCAACATGACCTCTTCAAGTATTTTGACATATCCAAACTGATCCATGATACCTGGTATGCGATATATAGGCCCAACACCATAGTAGGAGAAACATGCCCATATCATGATGCTTGCACCACCGTGCTTCACTGTCTTCACTGTGAACTGTGGCTTGAATTCAGAGTTTGGGGGTCGTCTCACAAACTGTCTGCGGCCCTTGGACCCAAAAAGAACAGTTTTACTCTCATCAGTCCACAAAATATTCCTCCATTTCTCTTTAGGCCAGTTGATGTTTTCTTTGGCAAATTGTAACCTCTTCTGCACATGTCTTTTATTTAACAGAGGGACTTTGCAGGGGATTCTTGCAAATAAATTAGCTTCACACAGGCGTCTTCTAACTGTCACAGCACTTACAGGTAACTCCAGACTGTCTTTGATCATCCTGGAGCTGATCAATGGGTGAGCCTTTGCCATTCTGGTTATTCTTCTATCCATTTTGATGGTTGTTTTCCATTTTCTTCCATGTGTCTCTGGTTTTTTGTCCATTTTAAAACATTGGAGATCATTGTAGATGAACAGCTTATAATTTTTTGCACCTGCATATAAGTTTTCCCCTCTCCAATCAACTTTTTAATCAAACTACGCTGTTCTTCTGAACAATGTCTTGAACGTCCCATTTTCCTCAGGCTTTCAAAGAGAAAAGCATGTTCAACAGGTGCTGGCTTCATCCTTAAATAGGGGACACCTGATTCACACCTGTCTGTTCCACAAAACTGACAAACTCACTGACTGAATGCCACACTACTATTATTGTGAACACCCCCTTTTCTACTTTTTTTTTACTAATAGCCCAATTTCATAGCCTTAAGAGTGTGCATATCATGAATGCTTGGTCTTGTTGGATTTGTGAGAATCTACTGGTACCTTGTTTCCCATGTAACAATAAGAAATATACTCAAAACCTGGATTAATCTTTTTAGTCACATAGCACTACTATTATTCTGAACACTACTGTATGTCTCATAACTGAATGGTGAAAAACAGACCAAAAGACTCATGGCAAAAGCTGAGACGATGGTAGTCACACTGGTTTATAAATTGACTAAACAACAAGAGAGTGTTGACAATAAGCTCAGTACCTTCTATAGCATGAACACAAGTCTGTAGTATAGACTGTATATATACTGGAAAAAGCCTGCGTGACATCATCCATTGGTTTTCTATAGCGACCTGGAACAGCCGAAATGACCCCCTAGTCTGGGCGTTGCTATGTTGAGAGCCCCACCCACACTGATTCACGATGAACTCATTAATGTATGAAGGGGTGGAGTGTGGATGGCTCAGTTTGTGACGAGAAAAGCCTGAACACACCTCTCTCTGAGACTGAACCGCCTGCTAACAGGCTAACTTCTGTTTGGGTGATTATTAAATCATATTTTGGGGACTGAGCGGCAGTTCTCATAACAGTTTACTTTGGTGTGGACATTAAATGTTATAAGCCCCATATATGCTCAGTAATCATGCAGTAAGTGGACCTACCGACAGCTGCTAAAAGTGCTAACACCATTAGCATACAACCTTAAAAAAGACGAGAGTTTCACTCATTGCAAATACTGTTACAGAGACATCTTAGATGATCCATTAGGATGTTTCACCGCACAACAAGCCAGATTATTCCAGGTGTTTATAATAATATATTCTAAACAGACAGACACAGCAACATAACAGCGAGTGGCCGCTGCCAGTTCGGAGGCTATGAGAGGAGTCACTGAATGCAGCAGCTGTCACTCAAAGTCACCACACCCACAATTATACAGAACTTTATGGCTTAAAATCTCTTAAAGTAAGAAGTTAGAAAAAAATTCACTCCCCGTGCAGTTGTCATGGAGGAAATTTTAACACGGAGTCCTTTGGGAAAGGCCTCTGTTTTGGAGCCAGCCTCAAGTGGCCAGTCAAGGAACTACAAGAAAAATGGCTTCTGCTTTTGGGCCAAAATACAGGCTCGAGAAGTCTGTAGTCCGCCATTGTTGTTGTTGTTGTTACGTGATGTCTTGTGGCAAGGATTAAGGCTGAGGTTAGAGAGGTGGGGCTATGACATCATTAATTCACAAAAGTCGCGTATCTGTTGCACATACAAAACCCAAAGGTGGCATTTTGAGATTTTATCCACTCTGGAACCTGTTTTTAAAAAGTAGCATTTTCGGGCTCCAAAAAAGCATGTTTCTGTGTAGACGAAACGCCAATACGATACAAAACTTTTGCTGATGCTGATACGCCTAAACTCTTCTCCATGTTGACGGTGCCTCAGTAGCAATGTATCCAGTTCCAGTGTGACCCGGAGGTTCCAGGGAACGACAGCTGACAGTCTGATTGGTTGAGTTTATCTCATGTCGACTAATGAGATGACTTTCTCAAAGCACTTTGCGCCCGAAAGAACCCCCCCCCCGTGTGTGTGTGTATCCTGGTATCCTGTTTCAGCCTGTCTAAGAGGTAATTAACAGGATGTTTGGCTGATGTGTGCACTCTGAGTGTTCTTTTGGTTAAATTGCTGAAGCTGAAAACAAGATACAACACAGAAAACAGTATATTTACATTGTTTGTGTTTTATCAACACAAATGATTTGTACTTTGACTGACTATAAAGGTGTTCTCCAGTGTATAATTTGGCTTCTTTATCAATTTGTCCTCCTTTTGAAAGTGCTGTTTGTGTTTTAAGGTCCATAAAAATGTTTTTTATTTGCATCCTGCCACCTGACGTTCAGCCAGAAAGCTTGGTCGATAACAGTGCTCACTGCTTGATGCTAATAGCGGCAGCACGGCTTTTTACTGTACTGCGCTGTACATGAACGCGTACAGTAGACAATAATTTTACATACACTAAACTGAACAACTGCTTCCTGTTGAAACAGCTGCCTTCCTGCTTCATTAGGTCAGGAAAAAGCCTGGAGATGGAAAGAGGCCTGTAGTGTGTGTGTGTGATGCACAGAAAACTCACTGCTGTTCTCCATCTTTCAAAATGGAATAACTGAAATATTAATGAATCGTGTGTGTGTGTGTAATAGATTATTTAGTCAGATTTTAGCCTTTATTCAAAAAACTGTAGGGATGGGTGTTGTTAAGGTCTTACTGTTCGTGCTACTCTTAGTGGTGCTATACTATATATAGCAGTATTCTTATTGGTACTTTTTGGAGAAAATGAATCAAATTAAGAAAAGAATTAACAATGCTTTATTTTCTACAGTATATGCCATTTAACATAAACAGTCAAGTGTAACCACATTTTTGAGGGTTTAATTTTCTCCCCATCATTGGTTCTGTGTGTGTGCTCGCCTTGGGGTGAGAAAGAGAGAGAGAGAGACACAATGGAGCTGCTTCTTGTGTCACACAAACACACACACATGCACTCAAGCTCCCAGTGAGAGAGAGAGAGAGGAACGCTGTTTTTTATTTGTGAACTATTTAGTGTTTAGTGTTAATTATATGTTTGTACAGAGTACAGTTCAAAACGAGTCAAATTCCTTGTGTTCTTTTGAAGATATTTGGTGACTAAATAATATTGAGACAAAGGAAGAGAGAGACAAGACATAATGTGCAACAAGAAAATGTGCCTTCACACTTTTCACATGTACAGACTGAAAACAAGATAGCGCTAAATTTATTTCCTTAATTTCTCCAGTACCGAAAGCAGTACTGTTAAGAAACAGAGCTTAAGCTCTGCTTAATAATGTCTCATATTTCATAATTTAGCCCCGGGTCCCGCTTAATACCGGTTTACGTACCCTTCCCGAGATACGTGCAATAGTTTTCATGGTTCTTCTGTCAGTCTCTGATCTGAGTGAGTGACCTTTAATTAGCTGTATGTGATTGCTGCAGATGTGGGAGATGACTGTCAGTGAGCGAGTGGTAATGAGATTTCGGCTGTCCGTCCCTCCACTGCTTCTTGGAAGAAGGAGGACTTGATGTGAGTCCATTCGATGGTCTGACCTTTTTTTTTTCTTGCTGCTTGTTGGCCTCTCATTAGTATCTCTGTTCTTTCTCTTTGCCTCTTCTTTTTCCTCTCTCTTGTCTGCACACTTTGTGCTTCTTGTGCACAGGAGGAGACGTTTTTGTCACATAGTATTTATAGCGCGGTTGCTTCCCAGCAGGCTCCGGCCTCGCTGTGATTGGTTCACGGATGTCGGTGGGTCAGCTCAATATGAAACACTTTCAGTTCTGTACTCTTTCCAATCAGAAAATAGATCAGTCACAAACAAAAGAATTTACACATTTGTGCAAAAAATATAAACACTGTCGAGTAGATTATGCAGAGAAGCTCACAGCATTACCTCATCATCTCCCAGAAACATGTCAGATTTTTTTCCCGTAACTTTTTTAAATTAACAATAAAAGTGTTGGCGACATCATTTGTGTGGCGAGATGAAGGTGGTGAAGGTGCATTTTTGAAGACATATTTGAAGACACAGCCAGTGTGGCATTGGTATTTGGATGCTGTTGTATTTGTGCATATAGTAATCACAATTATCATTATTATTATTATTATGAGGATTAATGCATTTTAACATCTAATTCCACGTTCACACCGGGCATGACGCGAGCGACTGCAGCCACAGGTTGCCATGTAATCCCTATGTAAGGACGCGTTTTGGCGCCAAACCGCGCAGCGCGACGCGATGGAGGCGAGTGAAGCGATTTTGAGCGTTTTGCGCGTTTGTGGCGTGATATTGCGTCGCCTCACGTCGCGCTGCCCTCCTCCCCAAGTTCAAAAATCTGAACTTTTTCGTCTCGTCGCACCGCGATGACCAATCAGGGACTGAATATGTAGTGACGTGGAGATGTCTGGAGTTTGTTTGACTGAAGATGTGAACATGTCCTGTATCTGGTAGCAGCCTGTGAGCATGACTTGTGTCTCTTTTGTCCTTTATTTCACAATCATGACAGAGTTTTTGGAGCGAACAGCAGCACCACAGCAGCGGGGAGCGGAGTTTCTTTTTATTTTTATTTTACGTGCGCGCGCGAATTGTCCTGGAGATTATTTTACTTATTAACTACACACCTGTATAAAGCAAATGGTGACTGGTTTCTAAACACAATTATGACAGAGTTTTTGGAGCGAGCAGCAGCCCTACTTGCAGCAGCGGGGAGCGGAGCTTTTTCCTTTTCTTTTTTTCTACGTGCGCGCGCGAGCGAATCGTCTGTAGAGAATATTTTATTAATTAACTACACAGATGTATAATAAAACAAATGGTGACTGGTTTCTAAACACAGTTATGACAGAGTTTTTGGGGGGAAGAGCCAGCTGCAGCAAGCAGTGGAGTTTTTTTTTTTTTTTTTTGTCTACATGTGCGCACGCGAACGGGACAGTTGATCCTCAAACTGGGTCCCGCAGAGGTGGAAGGACCGCTAAAAGCGGCCGTCACCCAGACAAAAGCTCCTGCAGCAAATAATGATACTCTCTGTATTGGGAGCTTTTCACAACAACTCGCTCCGTGTGATCAAGGTCCGTCATGTTAGCTTGACTGACAACCGGAGCCGGCAAGCGGAATGGAAGCTCCTCCTATTTGATGACGCACTGGGGTGAATTTTCGCAGCGAAAGTCCACCCAAGCAGAGCGACACACCGGGCGAAGGAGGCGCGTCCGTCGCCTGGCAACCCACGCGAATTTGTAGCGTCTGATCGCGCCCGGTGTGAACGCGGACTACGAGACAGCCACCAGTCTGTAATGCATGTTGTTCAATCAATATGTTCAATCTGAATATTCCAGTTTTACTACTACAGTGCTGCTCTGAGTGCAGCTAATAAAGCCCATATATAAAAAAATATCAGTTTTACTTAGTTTTAAAATAATAATGATGTTAATAATAATAATAAATACTGAAGAGCAGGTTGGATTAAAGGTAGTTTTGTTTTTTCCTTAATGCATTGCGGACCCTTTAAATTGTCAAGCACATTAATGGATTTGAATGTGCTTACAGTGTGTTCTGTGCAAGTGTATTATCTAGGAAAATACAAGCATTGAATTAGCACTCAGTATTGGCAGAAAACCCAAGAGTAACTTACTTGGATTGGGGCAAAAAAAACCTGCTCAGGACATGCCAACTGTAGCTCGTTAGCTATGATGTCTTCTACCAAGATAACATATCAGAAGGTGTGAAGTGGCAAATTCCAAGTCCAGCTGTGTGTAAAATTCAGCACTGATTGACCTCATGACCTAAATTGGGAGGTCATCTGATACCTGATGGGTTCTTTGGAGTTAGTTGAAGTTTATGTTAAGATTTTATATGCAAATGGTAATAATTTTGTACTCACTGTGTGAGCTAATTATATGCAAATCAGGTCAGTGTTGCTATCGTGATCACTACCCACTTGCCAAGTTTGACTGGTTTGAGCCCAGGGACCTTGAAGAGAGAGAGAAGTAAATATTTGGTTGGATGTATAGCTCCACCCCTTAACGGTACTGCTATCTGTACTGGAGAATTTAAGAAAATGCATTTAGAGCTCTGTCTCTCTCCTTTGGAGTCTTTTGTGCAGAGCAATGGCTGCGACTAATTATGTACATGTGATTTCTAAGTTTATATATTTTTAATAAATTTTCAAAAATTTCAAAAACATTTTTTTCCTGTTGTCATATCGGGGTGTTGTGAGTAGAATTTTGAGGGGAAAAAAGTTATTTACTTCATTTTGGAATAAGGATGTAACATAAAATTTGGAAAAAAGTGCCCAAGCCCAAGTAATTGCCCAGTTTGAATATTTTTTGTAAATTAAAAGTCCTAATGGCACACACCACAACCTGAGGGTCCCTGTTCACGTCTGCGTCTGTGTTGAGCTGACGTTTTCTATTGTTCAGTCAGTGTCAGATAAATCCATTGTCTTCTCCGGCGCATGTTTATTTTTCCACCTTGCTTATTTGTGGAATTTAAATTCTTATGCTAAGTATTAGCACATGCTGTGGTGTGCACATGTGCTACAGTGAGTTCCTGTCCTTTGTTAAAGATGCCCCATGGGAATGTCATGATTAAAGTGAGTTCCATCTGTAGAAAAACAAAGTGAGAGAAAATGTACATACATTATAGAAATCAGAAAAAACATATATATACCGGAGTATGATTTATATACTGTTTTTTTCCCACTTCAAGAGGTTATTTATTTATTTGACAGGTATTATTTATACTTCACAAAATTTGGTACTTTCCAATGCTTTGCATTGAAAAAAATTATACTTTGGATCAAATTAAAAAAATTTATGTAATTTGTTATAGCTAATTTTTTAGTTTTTCACAATGTATATTTATGATTTGGTAAAGTGATTCCAGCAGATGTAAACTGGAAACCACAATTTTTCATTAGACCAATGTAAATAAGTACTTTGAATGAAGTGCGCTTATGTTTCACTTTTTTCAGTGTGGATGGACTGATTGTCTGCCTGAGTGGTTGCCATCCAGGACCCAAGGCACCTTTGTAGTGTAGTGCCTACGGTGAAGTGTGGCACCAGACCTGGAGAACAGCACTGAGCTGTCAAAATGACTGCTGCGCAAGCGTGTGAAATCTGTTATATGCATCCAGTTTATCCAGTAAAAATATGAATAGCATAGATGGGATGCTGATTGCTGAAATTCATGCACTCACTCTCCTTAATGAGGTCTCTTTGGCAGCTTGTGCTGAGATTTCAGACACTATGTATGTTATTTATCAAGTTTAAACAAAAGCATATTCACCTCAGCTCCGACTGACTGCTGGCGTGGACTGGCTCGAAAAAAATGTCACATGATTTCAACTAAGAATAACTGCAAACAGCACTGAATGGGGGCGACTTGTGAGTTGGAGACATTCAGAGCCTGTGATATAAAGAGCGTACAGAGAAGATGAGCATCTATTTTATCAGCCCGTCAGGGTCTCAGATCAGCCTGTTAATGAAGCTGAAAGAAAATGGCATACGACACGGAGGAACGACACAGACAGAGAGAGAGAGAGAGAGAGAGAGAACACAGCTGAAAACAAAGAGGCTTTCTGCACACATGTCGTCTGTGAAGGACACCACTGTCCACTCTGCATGTTTCTATGTTCTCTCAAAGAATCAGACAGTATGTAGAAGCAGTAAAAACGTGCACACACTGCACAGTTTGCACACACGGACTCTGTGGAATGGTGAGAGTAGAATGTGGCTTCTGTCTGTCCTTTTGCCCCTTTTCCCCTTGGTTTTTCCCACATTTTCTCTCGTTCTCATTTTCTCCAACTATCCCGTTTCTTGCTTTCGGCGGTTTATCTCTATATTCGTTTTACTTCCTGCTGCCTGGGGCTTCAGTTCATATCACACAACCTTCTCATGCGAGTTCAGAGGGCGCCGAGCGTCACCTGCTTTTTCTGAGACAAATCAGGAATCAGGGAACTTTCCTGATGTCAGTGAGCATCTGAGTACCCGCTCGTCTACTCTGATAGGAACTGATCCTTCAGCACAGATCTGTTTTTGAGTTCTTAGAACAGAATATTTGGCTGTATTCAGAAAACAGCAGAGTGGTGTGGCACCAATTTATCAATATAAATGTGGATTACAGTGTAATCAAAGTGGAATGATAATCTGCGCCAAAGATTTGAACCAAAGAGCCAAAGATTTGAGCAACAGTAATGACGCGACGCAACTGTTGACTTCAACAGTTGCGTGTACAACATTTGTGAACAATATGAACAGTCTGTAAAAAATAAAAATAAAACAAAATAATGTCATCAGCGTGCTGATAAATATGCACAAGTATGTGACTTTAGAACTGCAAGGTTGAAGTGTTTCACAGAATTACTAACTGGGTGGCAGCCTGAAGGCATCTGATGAACATTTACAGAATATATTAGTTGCTAATTTAACTGGCTCATTTCCAGTCCAGCTGCACGTTAAACCCGGTAGCTGTAGTGGAGTTACTCTGTGCTGTTGTAATTGGTTCCATTAGCTTCTTGTCGAAATGCTTCCATGATATGAACATTGTGTATTCCAATGCGTGCAAATTTTTTTGCCATTGCAGTCATAAACATTCATTATTTGTAAAATATGTGAGCACATAGTATGTACCGCCTCTCCGATGTGTTTCGTGATACCAGACAGTACTGTCGTATGGCCAGCTGTGAATTGTTCCTTTTTTGTTTTTGTTTATATAGAGAGGTGTAGTAATGTTTGTGGCCAATTTGCACAGGATAAGAACGCTCAATATAAATGACAGAGATAGGAAAAGCTACTCAATAAACAAGCCTGATACCCAGCAATCACTCCTAAAAACAATAAGGAAAAAAAAAGAAATTATGCATATGCATCAGACTCCTGACACACAAATTCACTGAAATGTGTTGTAGCAGGGGGATGATTATGTGGAATATCCCCAAAACAAATGTCTGTGGTAATCAGTCTGGCCTTAAGATTTCAGAGAAGAAGGGACACATTTTAAAAATTGGAATCAGATGACAGGATGAACTCTGTATGATGAAGTCTGTCATTCTGAGAGTTCTCACTTGATCTCAGTGAGCAGTAACGCTTCCTTTCCATGTTTCCCTCAGTGTGCTGCCTCCAGGTAAGAATGCAGTGAAAGATCAGATGTTTAAGTTACTTTGAGCTGAGCTCAGCCTGCGGTGACAGAATGTCAGCATGGTAGTGCAGCAGATAACAGAATAGTCACAGAGGAATCCTGCAAATGGTGATAGAAGCAGCAAATTCACCACAAATAGTCCTTAGATGTGACTCTTTTGGGAAAAAAACAATTTGCCACATGAATTTTCAACATAGTGCAGCAGATAACAGAATATTTACAGAGAAATCCTTCAAATGGTGATACAAGCACCAAATTTGGCAAAAGTACACCTTAGATATTACTCTTTTAAAAAAACAACGAGCCACTTGAATTTTCAATATGCGTCCACAAAGAATTACATAGGGGTCAAAATATAAAAATGCTCCAGTCATATTGAAAATTATACCACATTATTTGTCTGATTGTAAAGATTCCAAAAACGTATAGTTTGGACTATCTATGACTGAATTCTATAGAGTTATGGGGTAAAAACAACAAGAATGGTGACAAAGTTCACTTCCAGTTTATACAGGGGTCAAAAGTTAGAGTTGCTCCACTTTTGTTCAGAGTGATACAAATTATTGGTTGAGTTAATAGGGTTTCAAAAAGGAATAGTTTGCACCATGTATCATGCTTAGTTATCACATTACGGGGTAACGTCACATGGATGTCGACATTTACTTCGGAAACCAAACATTCAGCAGTCAGAACTATTCCATTTATTAATCCTATTAGCTCAACCAATAATTTGTCCCACTTTTTTACCAAAATTGGAGCAACTGTAACTTTGACCCCTGTATAAGATGAAACTGACCTTTGTCACCATTCTTGGTGTTTTTACCTCATAACTCCATAACATTCAGTCATAGATAGTCCAAACTATACCTTTTAGGAATATTTATGATCAGACACATAATGTGGTGTAGTTTTCAATATGACTGAAGCATCTTTGAAAATTAAAGTGGCCAGTCGGTTTTTTAAAAAGAGTATTTGCACTGAATTTGGTGTGTCTATCACCATTTCCTGGATTGTGTCAGTTATCTGCTGCTCGATGAAGCCGGTCACCTCCAGCTCGGTCTGACTCATCAGCAGAATGTCTGTCTGCATCAGAGCTGCACGCAATCACTAAGCTTTGATCGTTAAAGAGCCAGACGGAATTAGTTTGTACGTAAAAAGCTTCCATGGCAAACAGACAAAAAGGAGTCCATTGTTAGTTACAACTTCAAATAAAATGTAATGTTTCCTCACAACATCAGTCTGTGTTGGACCATATTTTGTTGTTTTTTTTATAATGACTTGTCAATACCACACACACCTACGGTATGTTCATAACACCAGATACACACATGTTCATAAGTATTTGGACACCAACATTGTTTTGCTGTCTTTGAGATAGGGAGCCACCTGGGAAGAGTTTATGGCGTCATGAAGTCACTGGACAGAGGTGAATGGTGATGCCAACACTGTTACGGGAGAATGAAGCTCCAAGTGTTTTGGGTCGTGGTGCGTCTGATCTTATTGTATAGTTCTGCGACATGGAAGCTAACCAGTGACCTAAGACCACAACTAGATGTCTTTGGTACTAGGCCTCGTTGGGAGATACTTTGGGACCGCTGGAATGTCTCAAAAAGCATGATACTTTAGGGAGACTCAGATGAGGAGGATTACTTGCACGATGAGGGAGTGTCAAGCTGCAGCATTGTGTCCATATGGTGTGGTTCTTTGGGGCTGATCCAGCACAAACGTACCTGAGCATCTGGATGAGATCAAGGACATGCTCATGTTTCACTTAGCCACGGCAAGTAGATGGTTAGCTAGTTTCTCCAGGTGGGGGGTGGACTGGTTGTCTCCCTGGCTTGCTGCCATGCAGAACCCACGGAGCTTCAGTAGTGTGGTGCATGTGGCAACATGTGGCACTGATGCATGGAAAGACTGTGCAAATAACAAGTTGTTACCAGGCCATCCACCTCATTAGTGACAGATCTATGAGCTCAGCACGTCGCTCTGTGGGATAGGAGGTGATCTAGCAATCTTTAGACCAGGATACAATTACATGTGTGGGCTTCGGCCAAACTGACTTTGTCCTTAGACAAAATACTGCCTCATCCCAGCTGGCAGTTAAGTGGAACTGCACCTTAAATATCGATTGGTGTGTTCTCGAGCATTTAAGAAACACACTCCGATCCAACCCCAGCAGTTGTACAAATGTTATTTTTCTGTAGCGCTCCTACATGTGGCACCTTGGTGGAATTACACTTTAGACATGTTTTGCTGTCTTTTACAAATTCACTGTTCCAGTTCTTACTGGTTGAGGTGCCCCATTTGGGATATGAATCAGTTCTGATTCAGATCAGAATTATTTATTCAGTTATTCAGTTTAAATCTGATAAACGCAGTAAAGAAGTACCGTATTTTCCAGACTATGGCATTAGCAGCTTTCATTGCTATATAATTGAAAACATGAAGCTGAAAGAAGTTAAACTACTATATCCAGCAGGAAAAAAGTAGCCGTAGTTCCAGTTACACTGTTTTTTTTTTGTTTGTTTGTTTGTTTGTTTTCTATGGATACTTCCCCCTTTTTTAGGCAATGGAGAGCAAATTGCTGGTTGGTGGAAAGAATATCATTGATCACACCAATGAGCAGCAGAAGATGTTGGAGATAAAAAGGCAGGAGATTGCAGAGCAGGTAAACTTTTGTGTTTGTGGTTGTTTATCGTGTGTCTGTGCAGGTTGCTTAAAAAAATACTCCTGTACATTGTTTTCTATATGACTGTAAATGCTAAATCAGTTTTTATAACATTTGCTTCTCAAATTGCTGTATCCTAGCTACAGGTTCTTGTCCATTTCATCAATATGTAGGTCATGTGCAGTAATTGATGAAATGCAACAAAATCAATCTGTGTTGCCTTAAATAGACAGAACATGTATATAAAATGTACAGTAAATTGATGTACTAAACTGTCCTTCAGTCCTGGCTCCGCCTTGTTGAAAGCTCTCTATTTTAAGTATAGAATTTAAGATATGTTTAGAAACAAATGCAAATGAATTTTGTGTAATGGTTTGGCAGTGGAACCCATTGCAGAGAACCACAATGATGGAAGGCACAAGCAAGTTTGTTTGAAAATTAGCCAGATAACACAGAACATAATAATAGCACAAGAAAATCAATGCCAGAGAAAAAATAACGGTGATATGAAGCCTGAACACTAAAACATGACCCATGGCATTTTGTATAATCAGTGTATCCAAGTCAGTGAATATGTCTTGGACTTCATTTACATCAATCATTGAGAAATACAAAAGTATTGTACTGTACATTAAATTCATCTGGAGTAGGCAGTTAAAACAGTGAGTGACCGTGCAAGGAGACAAGTGAGGGAAGGCACCAAGACACCCGTGATAATTCAGAATGAGAGATAGGCTTCTGTTGCTGTGATTGGATAAACGTTTTATGAAATATTACTATGATATAATATTTGTTCTGTTGTATTTATTTCCGAACATATTCTAAATCCTGTACTTGACATATGAGGTGTCAAAAATGCAGATCAGGACTGTATATTTGAAGTAAAAAAACAAAACATCAAAACCCTGGTTGATCTTTTATTTATTCTTTCAGACACGCAGGGAGCGGGAGATGCAGCAGCAGATGCTGGTCCAGGATGAAGAGACAGTGGAGCTCAGGGAGACTTTCACTTCTCTGCAACAGGAGGTGGAAGCAAAGACCAAGAAACTCAAGAAGGTAGAAGAAGCACATTAAATGCAGACCATAACTGAAAATGTAATTTATCAAACGTTCACTAAATGAAAAATGAATGTGCCTTGAAAATGATTTGTTTGTTTGGTTATTTTATTTTATTTATTTATTTATTTTTTATTTTTTTGTGGTGTTTTCTGTTTTGAAAAAAGATTATTGAGTGAAAACAAAGAAATGCATACCCAAACAGTTCACTGAGAATGATTTGGATCATACAACATTGGCTCAAGTTTTCAAGCATGCTAAATTACAAAATCTCAGGCCCTGAAATTGCTTTAACCTTAATAAATTGTGTTGGGTCTGCAAACCTCACCTGTTTGCATGTTTACCACCCACAATATTGTACACTCAGCTGGACACACCCCAAATTGTCTTTGTATGAAGATTGTCATGATAAATGTAAAATATGGGCTATTTTGCGCACTGAGTGTGCACTTGTGTTGGGAATCAGACATGTCTTCCATGCTTGAGCACTTGACAGTTTTTTCAACTGCGTTATCAAGGCGACTCAAGAAATGAATGCACATACAGTACACAACCTGACAGTCCTTGGATATTGTGTCACATCGTGGCAAATGGAATTTCTGACACAAATAACAGTTGTAATCTTATAATGAGCCACATTTCTTACCTCCAGTCGTGGCACGGGAGGTCAGGTTTGTTTTTTCTCCTGTGAGCCTGGAGCTGTCACCTGTCAAGGCAGCGTGTGGGGCACCCTGCGTTTCAGCTGTTTTATTCCACACTCTGTAGCTTGTCTTCTGTGAATGTCTTTTGGACATCATTTTTTGAGCGTCCCCATTTCATTAGGGCTTTCTGTGTGTGTGTCCGTGGGAAATTTGAAAACCTGATGAACTTAGATCCAGAAGATGGTCACACACCCTGTGTATATGTAGGCTATGACACTAGGAGCCATGTTTATACCATCATTTGCCTTTTCTGGTTATGTTTCTTGGTTCTCAACTTGTAACACCCAAAGAAAATGAATGTACCATAATAGCAAAGAATGTAAGACCCTGAAGTGAGGCAAAGCCAACCACAGGGGGCGTGACGCTGCCATCGGTAAGCAGGCCTCCACACAAACAGCGAGAGCTGCTTGTGCAGTCAGGGAGTGCTCACGGTTGACTTTTCCTTCCTTGGGGGCATTAACACATGTATATTCTGTTTTTGTCTCTAATGGTAGTCTATCCCTCTTTATCTTCTGACCCCGACCTGGAACGTAATGACCTCTGTCTTGGACACGTAAATCTCAGTACCTCAAGGTTTGTTCTCCCGTCCTGCTCTATTAACTGGATCTTCACTTCACTTTCTCTAATCTCTGGATATCTTCATGTTGTCCATATCAGCCTGTTTTTTGTCTTCCTGATGAGGATTCTCTCTGTAACTAACTGCTAAATCCTTCTGAAAACAGCATGAACCTTCCACAGCTCTTCTCACTGCCCTCCCCGTTGCACTGGCCTGGTCAGCAGGACTAACACCAGAAGACCAGTGTGTGTTTGACCGTAGATGACAGTGTGACTAACGATCCTGTGTTGATCTTTGCCCTCCCAACCATACCCTAATTTGACATGTTAGCCATTCACCTCTGACTCACTGCATGATCCAGAATAGATTCTTCTTACACTGTGCTTTTTACCTGAGAAAAATGTTTCCTTTTTTTTTTTTATTATTAGTACCTTTTAAAAACAGTACCAAATTTAAAGTATTCATGAGAGGTGTTTGTATTACTGCTTTACCTTTAAGTTGCTGTACTTTATCTAACCCTATAACTATAAGAATCACACAGTCTCATTTGTCTCCAGGATCCTACCCAAGACACATGGATTGGGTGTTGGGGAGGATCCTGGAATCTAGTGACTCAGGTGTCTTTCTGAGGAAAGGTTCACTGACCTTGACTTTGTAAATGATGTTGTGATCTTTGTGGAACCAATGATGTCCTGATTGCAGCACTTGGGAAGCTTAGTGAGAAGTTGGGGTTTCTTGGTTTGAGCTTGTCCTGGCTCAAGACTAAGATCTAGGATCTCAATCAGTTCCTGGATTCAGCTGTCAGCAGTGTGTTAGGATGAGGTGAGAGTTGAATTCAACAGAAGCAGTGGTACATGGCGAAGTTAGTGTCATTGCAGCAGGACAGAGGTTCAATTCTTTAGAGTCACAATACCTTTGATTTTACTGTGCAGTTTTTAGACATAAATGACAACCAGATGACCTCAGATGATGATGGGATGTCTTTGGTATTTGCAACCTCAAATCAGAAAAAGGTGGAACAGTATTGGGGGGGGGGGGGCATTCTTAGTGTAGCAGAGTGAAGTCTGGATTGAGAAGATGTTCCCGCTAGCTTGGCTAACTGGGAATTCCCCTTTGGCTGACCTGGTAGAGTTCTGGTTTTTAGTTAAAGCAGTCTGGGGTTCGATCCCACTTCTGACACCAATTGGTGTTGTCGGCAGGATGTGGGTAGTCACAGAGCATGCTTAAATGCACCTTTGACTTCGGGACAAAGTCAGAAATGGTGGGGAGATATGTAGCAACATGAAGTTCAGATTGAAAAAATGTTCCTGATAGCTTGGCTAATGGGGAATTCCCCTTTGGCTGACCTGGTAGAGTTCTGGTCATTAGTTCAAGCAGTCCGGGGTTCGATCCCACCGCCGTCCCGCCCACAAAGGTCCTCTGCTCACACTTAGATTTTTCTTTGACTTTTGTTTCATTGAATCCAAGTTGTTTTATTTTTTATGTGGTGAGTTTCATTACATTTGTTAATATGCATCCTTTCATGCATTTTAGGCCTACAACACATTCCCCCAAAAAGTTGGGATTCACCACTTTGTAATGTTGCCATTCCTTCTCACAACACTTAAAAGATGTTTTGGCATTGACTATACCAAGCAATAAAGCATTTCAGGTGTTACTTTGTTCCATTGTTCCTGCAAATACTTCTAAAAGCATACAACAGTACAGGGTTGTCATTGTTGCATTTTTTTCTAGACATAAGGCTTCTTTTTTTATGCACAGTAAAGTTTTAAATGGAACATGTGAATGTATTGATTTTCCAGACTGATCCTTTGCCTGTATAACCTTTGCCGGTTATATCAGCTATTGATGAATGACAGCTCTTGATGCAGTGCTGTCTGAGGGAACGGAGATCACAGGTGTTCACTCTTGTCCTTTATGCATTAAAATTCCTGCGGATTCTTTGAATCACTTAATGATATTGTGCACGGTAAAGGGAGAAATATGCAAATGCCTTCCTTTTCAAAAATGGCCTTAAGTATTTGTTGACAAGCTGGAGACCCTTTTCCCATCTTTGCTCCTCAAACACTCAGCCTTTTATGAATACTTGTTTTGTATCAAATCATGATGATAATCACCTGTTTGAAAAAACTCAGAGTAAATGTAACAATTTCTGCGTGCCCTCTCCCCATTTTCCATATCATCCCAGCCTTTTCTGATTTGGGGTTGTAGATGGTGCTCATAGTGTATTTTCATCAAACTCTAAATGAAGTCTGGGTATAAATTTTGCTTATTCTTGGAGAAATTGTACATTCACAGTCACAGAATTATGGGACATTGGGAATGTTTAACGTAAAATGTTTACTATATTTTACTTTATATAAATATGTATATACATGTATATAAATATGCTTGCTGATTGGAGTGCTTCATTATACCGTCACAAACAAAAAAGGTGGTTGGGCGTGGCAGCGTTTGAGATATATATATATATATATATATATATATATATATGCTCTTCCATCTTGCCATGAAATGTTTAAGCGCAAACGGTTTGGGCAGTTTCAGTGAAATTTCACTCCATGTCAAGATCTGCATGAAAGAAAATAATTCCAGTCCAACATCTTCAAGGGGAGACAGTTGGGCTTCTGATTTGTTTTTATAAATACATCATACTTGTCAGTTACATGTACAGAGGCTGACCAGTTCGATTCCCTCTCAGACAGGAAAAAAATCAATCCCCAAGTTGCTATTGAAGCATTGCATCAGAAACATTTGGAGTTTGGAAAGGTCTGTTTAAAGCTCACCGTCTACCATTTCTGCCGAAATATACAAACCTGCTTTTTGATGCCTCCTCTAAATTAAAAGGCACTTTACAGTTTTTGCTGGTGTTAAAAAGTCAGGCAACAAGAGCGTCGTGCTGTCTGTCGCTGGTTTCCTTCAGGAGCTTTACATTGTTGTTTTAATGTGACTTTACGGTTGCATTCAGTGTAAACAATCACCCGTGTAACTCTGAGCTGTCAGCGCTGTGCTGGTTGACGGTACGTGCAGTGTGACACTCAGTGGCGCAGGAGGAACGATGGCACACGGGACGTGCAGCAGGAAGCCTGTTCTGTCACCGGTTCCTCCAGTGATGTTACTATGAGCAGCCGAGCTGCAGGTTTGTTGCAGACCGGTTCGTCAACATCTCAGCTGTGTAACGTCTGGCTCTTTTCGTTGTCTTAGTTGTACGCCAAGCTGCAGTGCATCAAAGCGGAGATCCAGGACGTCAATGACGAGCACGTGAGGAGCCGACAGGAGCTGGAACAAACCCAGAATGAACTCACCAGAGAACTCAAGTTCAAGTGAGCTGACCTTTGACATTAATCCTCAGCAAACACAACACAAAGCTGCACAGGAATGTTTTTATTCCAAATATAAATAGATTCTGAAATAAGGGGCATTCCCTCAGAATGACTCTCAGTTTTGGTGTTTCTGCACATGAAGGTACCTGATCATCGAGAACTTCATTCCTCCAGAAGAGAAGAATAAGATCATGAACAGACTGACCTTTGACCCTGAGGAGGATCAGTGGAAGTTCCAGCCTATAGTCCCCTCAGAAAGGTCAGTGGATGTAGAACCGGTCTGGGCTTATAATTTTGTCCTCAAGTTTAAGTAGGTCGTCCACCCATTGTCTTCCTGGGTGGATGCCAGGACCTTAATGTGGCGAATGCAGAAAAATCGCATCACCAAAGTGACGGTTTTGTTGTGTTTGCACTCCGATGAGTCCTACTCTAGTTCTTTCCTATCATCCTGCACCGTTCGCTATGACAGTTTTAGAGTATCTTTAACAATGTGATAAATTGTATAACTGCATTTGTCTGGCTGGATTTTGAATTGATTTTATGTTTTTATGGTTCTTGCTCTGTTCAGTAAATCCTCACAGTTGAAGAAGAGGCCGGTGTCTGCAGTCGGATACAAACGGCCCATCAGCCACTACGCCAGGGTTGCTATAGCAATGGGAGCACATTCCAGATACAGGGTGAGTGCCTGTAGTGTTACATGATGTCCACTATAATGATTCCAAGAAAAACACTTGCTACCTCCAGTAACATTTGGAGGTGGTTCCATCATGCTGTGTGGCTGTGTGGCCAGTGCAGGTACTGGGAATCTTGTTAAAGTTGAGGGTCACATGGATTCCAGTCAACCTCAGCAGATTCTTGAGAACAATGTTCAAGAATCAGTGACAAAGTTGAAGTTGCGCCGGGGCTGGATCTTTCAACAAGACGACTCTAAACACTGCTCAAAATCTACTAAGGCATTCATGCAGAGAAACAAGTACAACAATCTGGAATGGCCATCTCAGTCCCCAGACCTGAATGTTATTGAAAATCTGTGGTGTGATTTTAAGCGGGCTCTCCATGCTCGGAAACCAACAAACCTGAGATGATTTGTAAAGAATGGTCCAAAATACCTTCAACCAGAATCCAGACTCTCATTGGAAGTTATAGAAAGCATTTAGAGGCTGTTATTTCTGCAAAAGGAGGATCTACTAAATATTGATGTACTTTTTCTGTTAGGGTGCCCAAATTTGTGCACCTGCCTAATTTTGTTTAAAGAATTTTTTGCATTTCACTTCTGAAATATCACTGTGTTTGTCTGCTATATGATATATTTAACTGAAATTGCTGATCCAAACAACCAATAATTTAAAAGGTAAATCAAGGAAATCATCAGGGGTGCCCAAACGTTTACCTACAACTGTAAGTCCCCTCAACTGGAAAATACAGTAATTGTATCAGCAGTCTAAAAACACTCAAAGCACACCACTTCCTGTAGCATGGAGGGAATCCCAATCTCACTAAATGTAGAGAAATGTTTCAAAACAACTGATTATGCAGTTAGCCGCTTACCTTAGCGCTCCACTGAGTCAGTCCATTGTAGAACAGGAAGCAGCCCCGCATTCCTCATCGTTTGTTTCTGTTGGGTGTTGTCCATGAAGAAACATTTGATTTGTGATAAATTACATATTTGTCTGTGTGTATTCATGTTCAGGCCGAGAACATCATGTTTCTGGAACTGGACATGACTCCTCTCAACACATCAACAGGGGTGGAGCCAAACCAAAGTCCCTCCCTGAACAACTCCCCCACTAAGGACAGAGGCGGATGTGTCCGCAGGTCCCGCTCTTGGTGAGCCAGACCCCCCCCCCCCGTTACTCCTGTAAAATGTCTGAATGTGAAACAAGAGCACTTTTATGAAAGTACTGTGGACTCCTGGAGGTACCGAGCGTCCTGATTGGCTCTGTTCCCATCTCTTTGTAGTTGAAAAACTACTGAAATTTTAAAATTAAGATAAAATTTGGGAGTGGGGGGCATACTCAAATAAATTTCTTCCAGGGGCTGCCCTCTGTGAAAAATGATCAAATAAATAAAAACAGTCAAATTGGATGTCAAATTATTTGAAAATGCACACCTGTGTAAACTCTAACAGAGTGTCAGAAACTGAAGTGTTACTGTGGTAACAGTGGGTTCCATCCCATTACTCAGATTGTGGTAACCACTGAGACCAGAGAGCAGAGTTTGGGCTCAAATTACAGTGAGTCCGCCTGTTTCTACAACTGTCTGGTCCAGTTAAACACGCCTGCTAGCGATAACGGAAACGGCTGTTTTGGCACAGGTGAAAAATGCAGGTGTTCTAGTAAGACAATCATTTTGTGACAAAACATTTTGTTCTTTTTTATGGATCATCCTGTACCTGTTAACTGCTGCCACACCCTTTGTAGTCATTCCTAATCTAACGATTTAACTCCATTCTTTTTTTCATCTTTGTCCCAAAGGGGCGGGGTTATATCACAATACCATTCCATCCTTCTAGTCGAAGACATTTTGGACCAGATGATAGGGAATATTTTTCAAAAGAGATTTTTGTAATCAATGCCGCTGGGAGAGGTGCAGTGCAAGCTTCCATTTCATTTTATTAATTTAGTTTAACATGCTTTTCAAATTTTAAATTTAGGCATTTTCTGGATCCACATTATATTCTGGATTGACTCTTAAAAATTACATCAATTATTTCTTTGGTCATTATTCATCAATTCACTTAATGTTATCAAAATTCATTATTCATAACTTTTTGAATTAAATGTTTCTGAATGCTTCTTCTCAGTCCTGAATCTAAAATATGTTCTGGATCATATTCAAAACAAAATCCCTCATTTTTGAGGACATTATCCATCCATTTTATTTTTGCATCTCAACATTTTAAATTAAATGCTGCCATGTGCAAAACATTCATCTGGATCTCAGATCCAGAATTTATTCCAGATCATCTCCAAAATATAAATCAAATCAAATCAATTTTATTTATATAGCGCCAAATCACAACAAACAGTTGCCCCAAGGCGCTTTATATTGTAAGGCAAAAGCCATACAATAATTACAGAAAAACCCCAATGGTCAAAACGACCCCCTGTGAGCAAGCACTTGGTAACAGTGGGAAGGAAAGTCCCTTTTAACAGGAAGAAACCTCCAGCAGAACCAGGCTCAGGGAGGGGCAGTCTTCTGCTGGGACTGGTTGGGGCTGAGGGGAGAGAACCAGGAAAAAGACATGCTGTGGAAGAGAGCAGAGATCAATCACCAATGTTTAATCATCATTTAATCATCTGCAGAGTGGTGCATACAGAGCAAAAAGAGAAAGAAACACTCAGTGCATCATGGGAACCCCCCAGCAGTCTAAGTCTATAGCAGCATAACTAAGGGATGGTTCAGGGTCACCTGATCCAGCCCTAACTATAAGCTTTAGCAAAAAGGAAAGTTTTAAGCCTAATCTTAAAAGTAGAGAGGGTGTCTGTCTCCCTGATCCGAATTGGGAGCTGGTTCCAGAGGAGAGGAGCCTGAAAGCTGAAGGCTCTGCCTCCCATTCTACTCTTATAAACCCTAGGAACTACAAGTAAGCCTGCAGTCGGAGAGCGAAGTGCTCTATTGGGGTGATATGGTACTAAGAGGTCCCTAAGATAAGATGGGACCTGATTATTCAAAACCTTATAAGTAAGAAGAAGAATTTTAAATTATATTCTAGAATTAACAGGAAGCCAATGAAGAGAGGTCAATATGGGTGAGATATGCTCTCTCCTTCTAGTCCCTGTCAGTACTCTAGCTGCAGCATTTTGAATTAACTGAAGGCTTTTCAGGGAACTTTTAGGACAACCTGATGATAATAATGGTAAATGGACTGCATTTATATAGCGCTTTTCCATCTGCATCAGACGCATAAAGCGCTTTACAATTATGCCTCACATTCACCCCGATGTCAGGGTGCTGCCATACAAGGCGCTCACTACACACCGGGAGCAATAGGAGATTAAAGGCCTTGCCCAAGGGCCCTTAGTGATTTTCCAGTCAGGCAGGGATTTGAACTCATGATCTTCTGGACTCAAACCCAACACCTTAACCACTAGACCATCACCTCCCCCATAATTCATAATATTCATAATAATGAATTACAATAGTCCAGCCTAGAGGAAATAAATGCATGAATTAGTTTTTCAGCATTACTGTGAGACAAGACCGTTCTAATTTTAGAGATATTGCGCAAATGCTTTTATGCTTATGTGTTTTTGGTCATTTTGGTTACACTGACTGATGTTATTACACCGTATCCTCTAAGTGTGAAGGTGTCAGTTGATCATTAGCTCTGAGAGAAACTTTATCAATCTGAAACTGTGCTGAATTTAATTCATACTATATTTTCTCAGGTGTCACACTCCAAAATCCATCACCTCGTCTTCGTCCAGTGTGTCCCTGGTGGCATGTCACACTGCCACGCCCACTGCTGCACAGTGAAACAGCATCAACAATGTAGTGAAGAGGAGTTTTATTTATTTTATTTCTCTTCTTGCTCCTTTCCCCTTCTTGTTGCTTCTTCAGACCTCTCAGACAACTGGGACTCAAATGAGTGGTGCTGATTGTTGACATAAAGGTGCTATGAATTAATTTTCTGCCACTAGATGTCACACTTGCACCACACTTCAGGACGTAAACAAAAATTCCCCTCCTTGGCAACTCCTCCTCCCTATCAAGCACAAGGAATGGTATTTGGAGCTTTTAAGAGCCCTAACAGGTCTTTATGTGAGGACAAACCAGGGGTATGTGGATTCTAGTAAGATAGTGTTCTTTTTTAGAGGCATTATTAGCCTCTAGATGTGTTTTTTGAACATATTTCTGGAAAGTAGCTGCCATACACCACCTTGAAAAAAAATTCAGCAGCTATGCAGTGAGTAGTGATTACTGCTGATTATAAACAGGGGAGGGGCAACAGTTTAACACAGCAGGACTCACGTGCACTAAATGTGCAAGATTGTAAAACGGGCCAGAAGAACCTGTTATAACGTTTGCAAAAACAAACTCCACGATACGGGACACAAGCACATGGACGAGTTGAAAGAAACAATTGATTGCCAGTTTTTGAAGAAGAAATGTGAGTCACAATAGATCCTCGACAAGACAAATTAATCCCCTGAAATACAAGATGTTGTCTGTACCAACAAAAGTCAGGATTAAAGAAACGGTGCACCAAAATCTCAAGAACCAAAAATCATCACAATAGAACACCAGACAAGGACAAGGAACAGATGGTGAGAAAAGCTCAGAGCACAGAGGGAGTGTTGCTTCCTTCTCTGCACAGGACTTCAATAAGCCACTAAATCTTTACTTTGAAAATTGATGTTGGCTGATTTATGAATGTTTATCATGCTGTTCATAACACCTTTGGTCTTGTTAAATGGCCTGTTTAGTCTCAGAAAGTCTGTTGCTACTGCAGCTTCCTTCTGTATGGATGTGAAGACCCCCGCCCAATGTCCACCCTGTCATCCTCTGCATGTATGAGACCAAGAGGGTCGGATCATCGTCTAAACATGAGGGTGTCTGGCTGCAGTACCGTGCTGTACCACCCGGAATGTTGTGTGTTTGTTTTTGTAGGACTCTACGGGACTGTTTGGTTTTAACAGTGACCAGTAGAGAAGAGACGTCTCTCGACTCCCTCTGTAAAGTGTTTGTCCAGGTCACCGTGGCAGCAGGCCAAGCAAGACCAGCTAGATGTACCTCAGGAGCAGCATCCTCCAGATTCTCCTACCGAAGGATCCCATGACAGTCCGAGGCCACATAGCCTACAGAATCCCTCAACAGTCTCCTTCCAGATGGTGATGATGAGCTCCGTCTTCACATGGAGAGTCCAGCCCACCTACCGCTCGTGAACAGCATAAAATAGGTTTGTAGCTGTTCCCTCAGATGGTGCATGGAGACTTTCTGTCAGTGGGCTCGATTGATGATGTGCTGCGTGCTTGACAGAGAACTTATTTCACGGACGTTGAACACCAGTGAGCTTTATTAATGTGTATTCTGTCTCACATCATTCACTAGATCATTTGTAATGACAAAGAAAAACCTTAAAGGACTATAAGAGTTATTTTATATGTGAGCCTAAAGTGTAGAAGTTATGTTACCGTCGCTAAGAAGCAGAAAGTCAGAATCACTTACGGTTACAAATCACAGTTACCCAGTTCCAGTGTGGTGCAGAGGGGTCGTCTCCAGCAATACACCTCAAAATAAAGTGAACTCCGCCAAGGTGCAACAGTCCTGTGCGTTATATTAAAACCAAAGTCATATTTGACCTCAAAACCTATAATCTACAAATGAACACCTGATGAATTAATCTCTAATTATAACCACACACACCCCACCCTGCAAACAGGCTATTTTATTTGGTTGGGGGGGGGATAGGAATCAACCTGTGAGTCTGTCCATAGGTTTTTTTTAAGCACAACTCCTCCTAAACCAGTTTATGGATTTCAGTAAAATGTCACACTGGCGGTATAACATGAAGATGTTCATGGAGAAAAATACATCTTGTCTCATGTTTTGCGAGGGAGATAATTTGACATTTTTGGAAATGTATCATATTTGTCAATTACCTGCTTTCACAGACATGTTGGGCTGTTTAATACAGAGGTTAACCAGGTTATTAATTCGGGTGCTTCATTACAAAAGATTTGTTACAACCGATATATAATACATACAAGAGCAAAAAAAAAAGGTCAAAGGGCTGTATTTGTTTTGGGGTTAATGTGGTTGAAGGTGCTGTTGCACCTTGGAGGAAGTACACGCTCCACAGAGTCCTCTTCTGGGTGTTTTTTGGAGGGGGTGGGGGCTCAAATACCAAAATTACAGGCAAACAGGACTATTTCGATTCGGCCTGCAGTTTTTGTCCCAGAAATAATGGATTCTGTCATTCCATGTTCTTGTTGGAACAGTTCTCAGATGGAGATGTAGGATCATTAAAACTAAATCCACATCCCGTCTCTGGATGGGAATCATGCTAGTGTTTTTTACCCCTTCTTTTCAGAAAAGCCTAAATGGTGACAGTAGATTTATTGTCATTCACTGCTGTGTGCTTCTCTTATCATTCTGCACGGGGGGGTGGGTGTCTGTGCAGCAGACAAGGGTAAATCCAATTAATTTATAGCTATTATTGATGCCAGAGCTCCATTTGCTGCAGAACCCCCACCGAGTGCAACAGAAACAACACAGATTTTACACTGTGAATTAGTCACACAGCACGGTGTGCTGCACAGCTTTCAGAGACGTTGTTGCCTTCGTTATGAAATGTTTGGAGAAGTCTTTCAACAAAACCTCCCCGGGCCAGGAATCAAACAGGGTGTGTGTGTGTTTGGGCGGGGGGTTGGTGCTCCAGTGCATCATCCTTATGCTGAGTGCACCGAGATGCTCTGGTGCTGCTTTTTATTTATTTATTCAGTGTATTCAACATGTTGTTGTTGTTGATTTGTGTGTGTGTGTGTGTGGCGGATTTATCACAACACAATCACCAAATCATGTCACTGATATGTAATATTTTGCCCGAAATATAACTGAATATTTCAGAAGCTCTCATCAGATTTCATTCACTAAACTGTATTCTGGGTTTTGCAGGTGTGCCGACAGTTAAATCATCTTACTATAAGGCAGCATCTCCTCATTACATTTGACAGGAGGAAAAACAGGCTGTATTTAAATGAACATTAATTTATGTATTAATTATTAATGTATTTCCCCCTCTGTCTCACCCCAGAGGAACCCCACATTAAACCTGGGTGTTTAATTCTATCTTTGTTCCAGTAAAATTCAGATTTCAAAGAATTTGACAGATTTTTTTAATGTGTTTTTATCTGTATTGAGCTGACTGTCCTCAGTTTGTGAAAGAATCTTCCACGCAGCCTGCCTTTGTGTTTAAACAGTTTTACAGCCCAATGATGAATAAAAAAAGGTTAAATAGTCAAACTATGTATGCACTCTGCAGATTGCATCGCCCACTAACCTAACCTGCAGCAGGACAGTTGATGAAATTACTACCAACTCACTATGCAGCAATGAGAAATTGAAGAAAATGCACAAAAAAGAGAAATCCCTCGTAGGTTGATGAATGACAAATTTGATGGATCATTTCAAGGATGTGCAGTGAGTTTTAAATAAACAGCTCATAGATTTCTGTGTAATTGTGAGAAATAAACCACAGACATGGGTGAAAATGCACAAATATTGTCTGCATTAACTTTAAAAAAAATACCTGATGTACAAAGATATGGGTGATAATAATTCATAAACCCCCCAGTGTAGATTTCCTCTTCATGTGTGTGAGAGAACGGGTGGGGGGGTGGGGAAGGAAGGAGCAAGGATGCTGATGAAATGGGGGATGGATGGATGCAGGGATATGGAGAATTGGGAAGTGCTGGCATAACTGTGGAGGAGGTGGATGCTGAGCCTGTTTCCATGGTAACCTGCCAGAAAAAGGTCTGGCGATGAAGTTTGACTTTATATTTATGTACATACTGTGGTGGGATGGTCTTGTGGATTGACTGCTGAAAATAAAGACAATAAATAAATGATTAGTAGCTCATCATGGTATGTGCATGTGTGCACTTCTCTTGTTCTCAGTCTGGACATGTCAATGGACCACCATCTCTGAGAAATCTCTTGTTGAATCTAAGCCACAAAGAATTAAGGATTCAAAAGAATTTTATTGTCATATGCACATAGGAACATGTTCCCTGCACAATGAATTGTGTTTACTGCATTTTACCCATCCTAATTGCTAGTTAGGAGCAGAAGTCGCCTTTTGGCGCCCGGGGACCAGCTCTAGATGTACATCCCTGCCTTAGGTCAACAGCTGAGAAAACAATTTCTCACAATTACACAGAAATCTATGAGCTGTTTATTTAAAATAAAACTCACTGCACATCCTTGAAATGATCCATCAAATTTGTCATTCATCAACCTACGAGGGATTTCTCATGACAACAGACAACACACACATAACACACAACACACATAAGCCGGCCAGGTACATGAACACATATACAAAGCACACACAAGGTAAACTTGGGAAAGAAAAGCCTTCATAGCTGCTGCATTGAACCACACAGCAGCAATGCAGGAAAAAAAAAAACCCATCAGCACAATAAACAGTGATCACACAACAACAGACGAGAGAGAGACGACAGCAAAGATTTGAATGAGTCCAGTTTTCAGACAGAACAGTCCGGAGGCAGCCCTAGGCGCCATCAACGGCCTTGTCCGTCCATCCTGGAGGGAGGAGGGGCCCAGCCCTGAACAGTCCACTGTCCACAGTCAACGTCAGAGCTGGAAGAAACAGAGGGCGGGGATTACCAGGGAGGTGAGGCATAAGTGTTCTTCTTCTTCCAGGAGGTTTTTTTATCACAGCGGCCTTGAAGTGCAGCTGTTTGGGGAGCCGAATAGATAACCAGATTAGCAGACGCCTGGAAAATTCCACAGTCTGAGTGGCTTCCAAAACCTCTGAATAGGAGATAGGAGATGTGGTCATTCCTGAATATCAAAGCGGTTTTCCAGTGCAGCCATTCTCCCCGAGATGGTTTCCAACGTGTGGTTAACACCCGCCGACTGAGCTGACACTGCCCTTCCAATTGAATCAATCGTGGGGCAGCCTGGACGGGCCAATTATTGCTGCTTCCACCTTCTTAATTTTCCGGTAAACCAGCGCCATGCCCGCGCCACACAGCAGAAACCCGGTCACCACAGCGCCGAATAGATAACATCTTCAACGTCCTCTACAGACAACGTGTACAGGCACATGATTTCCCACTTCTTCCAACCGTCCATCACATGTGTCCTGGCAGGACAAGTCGGGTCCTCCGCTCCGGAGTGTCTTGTAGAAAAAATAGTGTCACTTGCGTTCAGAGACCACTTCATCAGATCCATTTTTGCCGTTTCCAGAAGAGCAAAGCTGGCAGCCTCACAGACAACACGCCACAGAAGCAGGAAAGATAAGGAGGGAGGGAGAGAAGAAAAATGCGACCGTCTCGACCGAGAGCAGGAAGGCAGGTCTGAAGGTAAAAGGGGACCAATCCAAAACTAGAAAGGTGTTTCTAATGAAGGGGCCGGTGAGTGTTGGCCATAATGCAAAAGAAGATGAAGGAAAAAGCAGCATGGAGGTCTGCAGATTTTGTTTGCTACCTGCGTTGATGGTGCCCCCTGCTGGATGAATTTAAAAGCATCATGCAGCCTTCTGTTTTCAACTATAAAAGAAGGTCACAGATCCCATACCTTTGCTATAAGGTTGACAAAATTAGTAGTGTGTGCTGCATGAAGTCATAATAACTCACTGGATCATCAAAAGTAATTAAGGTCTGTGTTTTCTTTGGCTGAACCAGAGAGAAAAATATAATTGAAGTTACTCAGCTTTTCTTAGATATAAATAATGGGACTGTAAGGTAAAAAGAATGAGAACCACTGTTCTGGTTGATCTCCATTACCTATATAGGTCCTATATGGATCATCTAAATCAGACCAAAGTACACCTATCCCATCATGGGATCCTGATCACTCATCTTTGATCATTACCTTTGATCCTGATTGCTAAATTTACAGCCTAAAGTTCAATAACTCAGCAGCCTTTGTCCCAGATTCAATCTTGGTGCCAATCTTTGATTGTGTAGTTTGGATAAAAAGTTGGATTCTGACCTTTTGATTTTCATAGATAAGAACAAAGTCAGGATCAAGATCAAAGGAATTAGGATCCAAGTTTAATGATCAAAGGCAGGAACTGATTCAATCAAAATTCATCAGGTTCTTCCTAAACCCAAGTTCCACGTCTCCACCTAAGTTAGTTGAAATTCTCTGATATTGTTTTTCAGATATCCAGCTGACAGCTACAAAAATGTAACGTCCTCAGTGGATGTAGTTGGCCTTCCCATCATAACTACATGACTGACATGTATTTAGATTAAATATTTATTGAAACGTTTGGCTTTTCGGCATAAAATATTTCATGAGCACTTATCTGAATCAGAAAGATGCTTCTGATTAGAATTTATTTTGAAGATTGTGTAAATAAATCTAGATTCAGTGTGTTTCCTCCTGTTTTATTTTTCCAACAATATCAGTTCTTTCAGTGTTTGAAGTTCTGAAACATTATAATGACATAAGATGTATGTAACATCATTATTTGTTATTGTGCCAAACACTGAAGGCAGGGGTCACTAAGGTCATGCAGTGGTGGTGTGACACGTGACAGGCAGACGTCACATTTGTACAATCGCCTCGAAGCACTATCAAAAATAGTGGCTACGTCATAACCAAAGAAGTAGGCACTGTTACACTGAACAAACTACACAAGTTGAAGCTCCGCTGAGTGTCTGTAGCAGGTTGGAGTGAAAGGTCCTGTGATTTCAGCTCCTTTCAAACACTGGAGATGGCACGATTGGCCAATGGTGAGTCTATCAGCATCCTCCATGGGCAAGATTCTGAGCCAATGGGGTCAATATACCTAACAAAATCCGCTAATAATTTAGACAAAGATGGACAATGACAAAAACAAAGGCTCTTTAGGACTGTGGAGAGCCACATTTTAACTTCCTAAATAGGGAGGGCACTGCAACATTCAGCATCTGTTCATACCAACAGCAATCCAACACCATTTTCCTTTTCTTACAACGACTAATCTGTTCAGAAATAAATTTCTCAATGTATTTTGCTAACCTAGTCACCCAACAAAACATTAACTCAAATATTCTGTTCACCCCAAAGAAAATATGACTCAGATTTTTAGGTTTAGTTTTTATTTCTTTTCTAGTATATGATCCAGTAATTTTAACTAACATGTGACTGATACCAAGCTAAAATATTGGCCTGTTAAGAGGTTTTCCTGTAAAATTGTTTTGTATAGTGATATGCGATAGACAGCAGCGTACTACAGGGTCTTGCAAACGTATTCACCCTCTTGGACCTTTACACATTTTAATTTATTTTTGCCATTTCAAACAAAAATAGTTATTCAGGCTTCTTACCTTATAATTTGAAAAATTATCTCCGTTAAACTCAAACTAAAAGCAAATCTCCACAATTTTATATAAATTAATTAAAATATATATATATATATAAAAGCCAAGATGATGGGTTGCATAAGTAATGGGACACTTTGGTATAATACCTGTAAATAATTAGTTTTATTGCCATTTTTCTTGAGACAAGTCAGGGGATGGATACATGAACATTTCATAAACATTTTCAAGTCACTGAATATGTTTTGGATTTTATTTACAGAAGTTATGAAAAAATACAAATGGTATAGCACTGCATGGTAAATCTATCTTGAATAAGAAGTTTTCAAAAACTAAGTGACTAAGTGTGCAAGGAGAATATATATATATATATATATATATATCAACAACCAAGAGGACAAGATAGATAATCTAAAGCAGCATATATTGATCAACAAAAATATTTGTGACTGATTGGTATGAAATACTTCAAAAATTAACTCACACAGAAAACATATGATGGCGTCATACATAATCAGAAACACCATTACAGAAGTGTGTATATTTACTTGTACATTCATGTTGTGGTTTTGTAGTGTTTGTATGGCTCAGCCCTCTGGTGTCTTTCATTCATGCTACAGTACTTTGAAGAACCTACATTCGTCCAGTGAATCATGAATCACATAATCAGGTTAAAATGCCTTCTTTGTACAGTATTATTTCAAGTACACATTTTATTAAATTACCACTGTGATCGGTTCCAGCTCCCCCCCCCCACCATGACCCTTAACTGGAATAAGTGGATAGATTTAATTCAATTCAAGGCCACTTGACGTGACAGTCATTTTAGTTACGTCCAAATGAATTTGAACTTTAGTCATTTTGTTTTTGTTCCTGTGTTAGCTGAAGAAAGTAATCTACCAGAGGAACTTGATTTAAATTTAAAGGAAATTCACATTTAAGTGTGTTGACGGGGCTCACGAATGTCACATTGGTCTTGTTGAGCCACGTCAGGAAGCTCTTCAGATTACAGTCGCAGTGGAACCGATTTGAGGTTAGGTCCAGCGTGCTGAGGGAGCAGAAAGCGACGGGGTCGGGGGAGGCGATGAAGTTGTTGGCGAGACTAAGTGTTTTCAGGCTTCGGGGGAAGACGTCTGCTTGCAGATATGTGATAGCGTTGGATGAGAGGTCAATCTCCACGACTGAGGTGAGACCCTTGAAAATGCCCTCAGGTAGAGAGATCAGCGCATTGAAGCTCAGATTGAGTCTCAGCAGACTGCCGAGATTGTCAAAGAGATTAAGGCATCTGCCCTGAGTCCAAACAGCCTGCATGGAGCTGCTGTGAAGATCCAGGGTTTGGAAACTCCTGAGTGGAGAATGGTTTATCGTGATGCTGCAGGTCCTAATGGTGTTTCCCCCATAAGCCAGATACTGAAGGTGTTTGAACTGAGATAAATAGATGTAAACATTCCCCAGATTGGTGAATCTGTTGTCGTTGACATTCAGATAGCTTACATTACTGGCAAAACGTTTGAGGCTGTTCACGGACAAAGGTGTCAATTTATTATCGTTCAAGAAGAGATAACCCAAACTGGGCAAAGACGCGGGAAAGCCTAGCTCTCTGAGGGAGTTTCCTGTTAGAGATAAGGCTTTTAATTTGGGAAGGCCGGTAAATGAGCCATATCCCAGCACCCCAATGTGATTGTAAGACAAATCTAATATTTCCAAATTCGTCAGAGATTGAAAAGTGTAACTGTAGATCTCACCGAGCAGGTTGTATGATAGGTTCAGTGATTTTAAATGACCCTGAAGACCTTCAAAAGCATTTCTGAGGATCTGGTTGATGTTATTTTTGGAGACATCAATGACCGCAACCTCTTTGAGTGGATGAAAAACCCTTGGATGCAGTGCAAATATTCTGTTTTTTGACAGATCCAAAATGCGGACTTCGCTGTTCCTCAGGCCTTCAAATGTACCGTTGTCTGGATCAGGAAGATTGTTGTGCGAAAATCCTTTCCCCATGGGTCCTGACAGTTTGAGATGGGAAATCTTAGTACCCTCTATGGCTCTGAAGAACTGCTTCGATTTGCCTGTGCTGAACATATTGTAGGACAAGTCTAGTGTCTGAAAGGACATCCCCCTAAAAGGATTCCCACATTCCTTCCAGTCAAAACTTTGACTTGACATGTCTGTAAGTTGGATGGAGTTCAGATTCAGCATTTGGAAGTGTTTCCCACAGAAACCAAGAAGATCTGGTTCACATATCATATCAATCTTGTTCAGCTTCAAGTTCACATCCTTTAACTTTGTCAGATTTGCAAAGAACACTGAAGGCTGGACCCTCTTTATGTGATTACCAAACAGGTCAAGAGTCTCCAAGGAGGCCAGTGGCTCCAGATAGTTGTCTTTTAATATGGACTCCCGTAGCGAGCAGTAATTCAGATGAAGCTCCTGTAAATTTGACAGCCCCAGAAATGCCTGCGGCTCCAGCCGAAGACCGATGTTAAATCCGAGCACCAGCTTCGTCAAACGTTGCTGTCTGCTGAAGGCGTTGTTTCTGATCACAAGTGGTACGTGTTGCTTTCCAATGTCCAACACCTGCAGCTCTTCAAGGCCTGACAGGGACGAAGCATTGACCTCACTGATGCGGTTCATCTCCAGATACAGGTGGGTGATCCTGGGCGGCAGTGAGGGAACCCATCTGAGGTTCTGCATACCACAGTTGGCTACAGGGCCAAATATAAGACATGATGGAAAGCACCCCGGCACCTACAAGAGGACAGTCATGAAGGTATTGCAAAAGTAAAATTGCTCAAGTATTTTGTATTTATAGACTTTATTTCAATGTTATTACATTTTATTCCACATTTAATTCACATATATGCTTTCGTACCTGCAGGAAAACACAAATGACAACCGCCTGAAGAATCAGGATCCACATCCTTGCGCCGTCTTCCACAGTAAGTCCAACGGACAACCGTCCAGCCTGTGCAGTGTGAATCTGAGCGGAGATTTGTGTTGGCACCGTTTTTATCTGTAAGCACTTGCGTCACATATGTTGAGCACTGACCCTGCAGTGTACATATGACGCTGAGTGGAACTTCCCATTTATGAAAACTCCACATTTGCAAGAAAGGGGGAAGTACACGTGTGCGTTTGTAGCCCGTCGTTAGTGCGGCTCTGGGTTTGAGTGATTACCTTAACGTGAAACAAGGGAAGTTCTAAATGGGTACCACACGTGTTCTAGTACATGTTAAAAAAGTTTCTCCATACTTTAATATTGCTGATATTTAATGTAAGTTGATTTTTACATGGCTTTGTTGATGTTAATGAAAGTTAATAACAAGGTTCAAAGAAAAAAAATTTTGGCCAATAGTGAGTACTTTGAAAAGGGCTTATATCGGCCCATAATATCGGCCGGCCAATATATCGGTCGGGCTCTAATAAAGATCACTGGATATGTTCAAAACAACTGCGAAAGTTTATAGTAAAAAATGTCGCGTACCCACCAAACTGATGTATTCTCAAAATAAATCAATTAACAAATACATGTATTCATATCTCTTAAAAAATGTCCTACCAGTTTGTGTTTCTTTAAATGGAAATGAGCTGCCACGCCCCCCTCTGAAGGTGGGCAGGGAGAGGGGGGTCTAGGGGAGCCCCTCTATTTAACCCTTAGAGCCCCGAGGATGCTTTTCTTGTTTTTACCACAACTTAAGAAAATCCTTCTTTTAGTATGACCACATGTTGCATATCAAAATGTTCAGAACACTTTCAGCTTTCTAAATGTGAGACAGATGTGTGTCTAGAACACTTTGTAGAGCTATTAATAGAAATATGATTAAAAAAAAAGTTGACCAGGATGCAGGGAAGCATCATCAGGGCTCTCAGGGTTATAGCCACACATTAATAAGATGGTCTGAATCCAAGCACATTTATCAGCTGTGAAGTGATGAGGGCATCATCTTGTGTACATCTTGTGTAACCAGTCACTGATTTTTAAACTGACAAAAACATGTGCTGGACATTTTCAAAGAGGAGCATCAAACACAGACTAGATGTTAGTCCTGTTTGAACATACTCCCAGTTGACATCAGCATTTTCTTCATCACTGTGATCCAGTTGTCACTGTTGCTCATGTCCATCCACGAAAGAAACAACATGAAGTGAAGATCAGTGCCACTGTTTGAACTTCTGATGCCTTTTCTTCATAGTTATGTCAGCAAAACATCAGAACTCAAATTTCTAAATTTTACTTTTCAAAAATGGCCCTGAGGATTTTATCAATTTGATTAAACAGAGTATTTTATTTAAAAAAATAAGATTTTGATTCCTTATAGTTGTAGGTTTCCAGGCCATTATATAGTATCACAAAGATAACAGGATAATATCAAAGAATAATGAGAAAACTGACATGATGCACATATAGTAATGTCCTCCAAATGTTGTACAGGCGGAGTTGCCAGACGCAGTATTTCGCTTGTTTAGTTTTAATGCATTCTTTATGATGAATTTCTACCAACGCCGCCCAAGTGTGTGTTGCTGTGATCACCTTGATTTCTATGTAACGATGTTTGTGTGTTTGTTAGCAAGATATCTAAAGAAGGTCTAATCGCATTTTGACCAAATCTGACAGGTACACTGGGCCAGTGGATGGGAAGAAGTGAATTCATTTGGGTTAGGATTGGTCAACAATCAAGGTCAGAGATCAAGGTGAAATTTCTTGATTCATGATAATATTTTGGAAAATGGCAAATTTTATGGAAATGAAGTCAGATAATTTATTCTTAGTCACCATGTCTTAAAAGTCTGACATTTATGATTCTGAGACTTATAGCTTTTGACCTGAAACTCAAACCATATTTAATCTTCCAACATATTGGGGGGTGGGGGGGTGGGGGGGGGGGGGGCGCTAATTTGCACCATGTGACCCCTTTAAGTGTACCTGCCTGCAATCAAGCTGGTGCCACCAAACGTGGCACTCAGGTTAACGTTGGGACTAATACCTGTGGCTATACTTCTGATTTCAAAGGGGAAATCCCTCAGTGACGTGGTCATGAATTCAAAATTTATAATGTATTTTAAAATATTTTCAACATGCTGAATATGCAGCAAATCACTGGATCCACTGATGACAGATCGTGTGGGAAACTACAGGAATTTCTCCATTTTCAGAACACAGTTGGCAACCATGAGCTGATAATCAAACCAGACTAATTTATAATGTCAACTCATTGTTATTATTATTAGTAGTAGTATTAACATAACATCATATAACCTCATTATGTTTGATTACATCCAATTATGAACGCCACAAAATACAAGTATGTGTGTGTGTGTGTGCATGTATTTGTGCATGTGTGCATGCGTGTGCTTAGGTTTTAGCATACCTGCACATGCATGTGCAGGTGCACGTACAGCACTATGAAGTGCATGCACATATGTGCACCTCATCATGATGCATGTGCACCTGCACGTGCACACTCGCTGTGCTGCACTAATGCACTTTGAACTTGCGCAAGAATCATTAAGAGGAACACGCTAAACTGCAGAAGATGGGTGTGACATCTGTTCTCGTCTCGTGCAGGCGTATTTCCTTTAATTGCACTTTGGGTTCAGCAGAACAAACTGTGCGCAACATAATGACAGAAAGGTGAAGATAAAAGTGGTGATTTTCTTTAGTAGTTCAAACAAGCCACTCTGTCACTTTATTTATGTTTTATTTTTTTAGATTTTGAAGTTAAAAACTGTACTCAGATGTAGCCACAACTTGTCACTCTGTGCTTTTTCTTCTGAGGTGTGTCGCATTTATTTTATCGTAGTCCAAAAACAGGTGTTTTCTCTATTATCTCTCACTCACAGCTCTGTGGTCTGCAAGATTTTGGAGCATACTTGCTATAACAAAGCCATACAGCAATTGCACTTAAATAAAAAGGACATTACCGGCTCAAAAAAAATTAAAATAATAATAATAAAAAATTAATTACTCAAGTAAAATTAGAAATACAGGCTTACATGTGACATGTGCTCATTAAAGGTGGCTAGCGCCCCTGCTCCTACCCCTGCAATTAATGTTGTCATTTGTGAATTGATTCAGATCATCCATTGCCTACAAATTGATTATTTTTTTCCCACCTCCCAGGTCCAAGTGCTTCCAGAAACTTCTAATAACATTTATGCCTGTTCAGTGGTGACAAAAAGTGGCTTACTGAGTGTTTTTAGCTTGTTCTAATGGTGTTTACATTCTAACTAATGTAATTTTTTCCCCCCAACAAAACATCTATAAATACAACTCAGTTCAAAAATGTCAAACGTCCCCTTTAAGTTAAGGGTTATGGTTATGATTAAATTTTTTGAAATGCATAGAAACATCTGCAGTTTGAACAATGCCAATTGCTTGTACACTGTGCAGAACGTGCACTAGGACTTGTTTCGAAAATACAGTGGGTCCCTCGCTATAACACGGTTCACCTTTCGCGGCTTTGCAGTTTCGCGGATTTTTTTTTTTTGTGCAATTTTGCATGCTTTTTTTTTTTAACAGTGTTCTGTGTCCTTATCAGGCGGAGCCGGTCCGCGGCACCAGTCGCGGCACCGGTTGGCATCACTGCGATTGCTCTCAATGCCTCCGATGCACTTACTGAGCCTGTGGGCTTGGTAAACGCAGCAGCGGGCCACTCACACTGCCCCACTGTCTGCTGTGCGGAGCTGCGCCAAATCTGGCAACAGGTCCAGAGACTACGCTTGCTCTTTTGATGCGAATGTTGACCGCAGCCGCAGAGCTCCGTGGCCACCGAGAGAGGACTTGGATTCTTTGCGGGTCTCACATCCGTACCTCCGGAGGCAGTGAGTGAAGGGAGAGTACGCGCACTGTGTTCTGCGTGTGTCTGCTTATAATCTTCTCACACAGACGAAAAAGTGTGTTGTGTGTTTACACAAGAGAGAAAAGTGAGAAAATGTTAATGCCTGTTTGAGAAAAGTGTATAAAGTGTGTAGTGAGGGGTTTTACAGCCTTAAAACATCTAGAATAATTGCAAAAAATAGCGTTGAGTACTTCGCAGATTTTGCTTATCGCGGGTTATTTTTAGAACGTAACTCCCGCGATAAATGAGGGACCACTGTACTGAAATTCAAAATTTTCCTTCTGCAAATGCACAGCTAGAAATCATGTAAAAATAGATTTAAAAGACTGCTTTAAAATGCTCAACTCGTAAGCTAAAATTTCTAAAAAAAAAAAAAAAAAAAAAAAAAAAAAGTCGAGGGGGGCAATTCCCCTGCATCCCCCCCCAGTTCCTACGCCCGTGCTGATAAGAAGCGGACTTGGCAACAACACAATCACTGCAGAAGAAAAAGAAATAAAACCCGATGCCTGTGTGAGAAATAAGTGATTTTCCTGTGTTAAAACTGATGAATATATGAGTTATATGAATGGTGTAAAAAAGAGTTGGTTGGGTGTCAGTTTCCACTGAAGAAGAGGAGGGAGGAGGACGGACGAGAGGAGTGACTTTCTTTCAAAAACGAGTGGACTTTTGCAGCCGGTACGGCTGTGAAACATGGATCCGTACGGAAATGAATAACAGGACGGTCCGTGGAGCCAAAGCGGAGCTTCGAACCACGGCGACGACAAGATAAGAAGATGAAGAAAAGCAGGTTGTGTCAGTAAAAGTCGGCGGCGGCGTTGATGTTGTCGGTGTGCGGTCTCATTAAGTACCTGCCGGTGAGTTTATCCGCCTAGAACCGTTATAACTCTCGTTAATAACCACATTTCACATTTCAGCCTGACTTTAAAGAGAAAACTCGCGAGTTGTGGTCAGGACTCATTGCACATTTATTCGGGGGAAGAAGGTGAACATGGAGTTAAACTTTTCTGCAACATGGCGCCGCTCAAGTGTCACCGCAGCTTCGGTGGGCACAACTTTCTCTTTTTTTTTTAACGGACTGTAGATTTTTTTTTAAAGATTAGTTGAAAATTATGGAAGCTTCAGAGTGCCAAATAAAAAAACCTCCGCGTTTTTTTATTTGTTTTAATGCTCGTCCCCATAACGTATAACCAAACCCACTCTTCACATTTATTGTTTTTATTGATTTGAAATTATCAGTGAACGTCATAAAGGTCTTAACTCATTGATGTCTTTACGGTGTCAAATCTCGCACGTAATCACGTTCTCGCTGGGAAGGCCGAGATTTCATTGTCAGTGGACAAGCAACAAGCAGTTTGTTCGCAACATTGCATCGCTATGGAGGTGAGTTCAACCAAAATATTAGAGCCCAACCGATATGGATTTTTTGAGGCCGATGCCGATAACGATATTTGGATGAAAAAAATGCTGGTAATCGATAAATCGGCTGATTTGCCGATAGCCGATAAATCAGCCGATATTATTATTATTATTTTTAAAAGAATAAAATGTTCTGTTTTGGACCCTTAACAAAAAGGTATGGGCTAAAAGCTGAAGCTTTGTCCGCATATTGATTAACTTTATAACACAGAAGAATTTTCAAGTTCCAAAAATGCAATCAAGAATTAAACCTTTGTGAAATTAGCAAATACATATCCTTAAAAAGAGTTGTGAAATACATCTGATCTTGTCCCTCTTGTTGCTGCAACTTAGATATAGGTTCAGGATTGTCAGCGGATCAGTGCAGTGTGACGGTGAACTACGGTGGCCGGTGATGAACACATTTAAGCAGGGGTGTAAGCAGCTCTCAGTTGAATGGAGTCAGAGCTCCATCTACTGGACAAACAGTGCAAGGACATTTTACATTGCCGACAAACTTTATTTCAGTAACTGTTATGTTTATGAGAAATTATCAGCGTTGTGTCAGCAAAATTTCGGCCGATAGTGAGTACTTTGAAAAGGGCTTATATCGGCCGATAATATCAGCTGGCCGATATATCGGTCTGGCTCTACAAAATATGTATTTAGGTGTTTAAGATAATCATGAGTCTTTAATGTGAGTTTTATTTTAAAAAGTGTGTTGTTGTTAGGATTTGCGTGTCATGAACCAGTTCTTTTCAGGTATCCTTAAGAAATGATTAGATCCATCAATATCAATAGCCTTTTGCTTAATGATTCCCTCATCGGTCCTTCAGAGCGGCCGTTGTTTTTGGGGGGTGTTTGTCAGGAAAATGATCATCTCTCTATATTGATTACAGACCCTGCAGCGAGTCTGTATAAACAAGCCTTTGCTTTGAACCAATGAAGCAGTGCTTCAGTCTTTGATTTGCTGCTTCGTTGGTTCGTTTTATTTCACATCTTTTTATTTTTCCCTGCTAAAACCTTAAAGAGCATATGTCTGTGAGTAATATTTACCTTTTTAATGTTAAACCAACCTGTTATGGTCTTCTGAAACAGTTGATAGATGTATTTTTGTTATGTGTCGACGCGGGTTGAGGAGCGGACCTGCGTCAGACGGAACCCAGCGCTAAAAATAACCAGAAAGCGGTTCCAATAACAAAAACAATTTATTTATTTCACCCACTGGTGCACAACAAAGTGTAAAAAAACCAAAATAGCGTCCTTCTGGTGGAGTGAAGGCTGGCACGCTCTCCAGCGCCCAAAAGGATCGAAGCCCGGCGCTCCTGGACCCACTACCACCGCCAAACACCCCCCAGGTGGACACGACAAACCGACTCTCTGCGATGTGTGCTGACAGCATGTGTCCCTCACCCTTCCTGCTTCACGGGCTCGATGTGTCAAACCCAGGCGCGGTCCTCAGCGTCTCACAAACGAACATCACAAGGTCGTATTCCCGGCAGTTCTGCTTGAATCACACATGACTTAAATGCAGAACGCCATCCAATTATCTGCTTCAGCTGAAAGTCTTTAAGGCTGCACGTGAGCACCATTCACAGGTGCTGCACATGATGTTGATGAGGGTGAAGGACTCTTCAGCCAGCACCTTCTCCACAGACAAATCAGTTTTCATGTCACCTGGAGAGCAAAGAAAATAAAAGAACACCAAACTGTCCAGCCACACCCCCCAACACACAACAATTTTATAACTTAAAAACAGGACAGATGCTAACATGTTAGCATGTCTATGGCATTTTCAATATTAAAGTTAGCATTAAGCTGAGCCATTATCAAGCCTCCCTCCTCAGTGCGCAGAGGATTCTGGGCTACAGTAGGCTGTGGCTATGCGTATGTTGCTGTATTCTATTTGTATGTAGGTAGTACTTCTGATTGGTCAATTTGGGTCACATGATTATGAGTTACATACTTTTATCTGTCCATATATATGTTGGGCTGAAATTACCTTTTAAAGTGATGAACTTAAACTCTTTCTCTGGTTCCAAAATATTTGTAATTACCTTGCCTGTAGTTATGACAGGCAGCACGGTGGTTAGCGCTGTTGCCTCACAGCATGAAGGTCGTGGGTTCGATTCCCATCTTTCTGTGTGGAGTTTGTGCGGGTTCCATCTGAGTACTACAGCTTAATCCTACATCTGTGTTAGGTGAATTAAAAAGTTTTAATTGACTGTGGGGTGTGAATGTGTTTGTTTGTCTATATGTGACCCCTGCGACAGACTGGCATCCTGTTCAGGGTGTACTCTACCTCGCGCTTTATGAATGCTGGGATAGGCTCCAGCCCCGCTTGACCCTTAACTGGCGTAAGCAGGTATTGAAAATGGATGGATGTATGGTGATGGAAGTGTCTATTCGTACGCATTGTTTGTATTGTTGTTGTTAACGTGGTTTAGGAATCTACTGTCAATTAGCATGTTGCCAGTGGGGATCCATGGGCTCTAGATTGGGTAGTGTATATAAAATAGGTAAGTGACATTTTTCAAGGGTGGTAATAAATTAAGTAAAACTTGTATAATGAGTTGGAATGGCATGTGATTCCAAAATGTTTTTAGAACCTTAGACCTCAACAATTTTTAGAAGAGGAACTCAATCCTTTTATTTCCTGTTAATTATGTCATTTTTTAATGTTAATTACTGTCTTAAAGTATTTATAAATTGTTTAGGTTCTTGTTATCATATACACATACTAATGATTGTTATTATTATTATTATTATTATTATATTTTATTATTACTTCCAATTTTTTTATTTTATTTTTAAATGGACCACAACGGAAATACGTTTTTTAATGTATTTACAATTATAGTACAGAAACAGCATTAGTGAAGGTTACAAATGATCTTCTTATGGCCTCGGACAGTGGACTCATCTCTGTGCTTGTTCTGTTAGACCTCAGTGCTGCTTTTGATACAGTTGACCATAAAATTTTATTACAGAGATTAGAGCATGCCATAGGTATTAAAGGCACTGCGCTGCGGTGGTTTGAATCATATTTGTCTAATAGATTACAATTTGTTCATGTAAATGGGGAATCTTCTTCACAGACTAAAGTTAATTATGGAGTTCCACAAGGTTCTGTGCTAGGACCAATTTTATTCACTTTATACATGCTTCCCTTAGGCAGTATTATTAGACGGTATTGCTTAAATTTTCATTGTTACGCAGATGATACCCAACTTTATCTATCCATGAAGCCAGATGACACACACCAATTAGCTAAACTGCAGGATTGTCTTACAGACATAAAGACATGGATGACCTCTAATTTCCTGCTTTTAAACTCAGATAAAACTGAAGTTATTGTACTTGGCCCCACAAATCTTAGAAACATGGTGTCTAACCAGATCCTTACTCTGGATGGCATTACCCTGACCTCTAGTAATACTGTGAGAAATCTTGGAGTCATTTTTGATCAGGATATGTCATTCAAAGCGCATATTAAACAAATATGTAGGACTGCTTTTTTGCATTTACGCAATATCTCTAAAATCAGAAAGGTCTTGTCTCAGAGTGATGCTGAAAAACTAATTCATGCATTTATTTCCTCTAGGCTGGACTATTGTAATTCATTATTATCAGGTTGTCCTAAAAGTTCCCTAAAAAGCCTTCAGTTAATTCAAAATGCTGCAGCTAGAGTACTGACGGGGACTAGAAGGAGAGAGCATATCTCACCCATATTGGCCTCTCTTCATTGGCTTCCTGTTAATTCTAGAATAGAATTTAAAATTCTTCTTCTTACTTATAAGGTTTTGAATAATCAGGTCCCATCTTATCTTAGGGACCTCGTAGTACCATATCACCCCAATAGAGCGCTTCGCTCTCAGACTGCAGGCTTACTTGTAGTTCCTAGGGTTTGTAAGAGTAGAATGGGAGGCAGAGCCTTCAGCTTTCAGGCTCCTCTCCTGTGGAACCAGCTCCCAATTCAGATCAGGGAGACAGACACCCTCTCTACTTTTAAGATTAGGCTTAAAACTTTCCTTTTTGCTAAAGCTTATAGTTAGGGCTGGATCAGGTGACCCTGAACCATCCCTTAGTTATGCTGCTATAGACGTAGACTGCTGGGGGGTTCCCATGATGCACTGTTTCTTTCTCTTTTTGCTCTGTATGCACCACTCTGCATTTAATCATTAGTGATCGATCTCTGCTCCCCTCCACAGCATGTCTTTTTCCTGGTTCTCTCCCTCAGCCCCAACCAGTCCCAGCAGAAGACTGCACCTCCCTGAGCCTGGTTCTGCTGGAGGTTTCTTCCTGTTTAAAGGGAGTTTTTCCTTCCCACTGTAGCCAAGTGCTTGCTCACAGGGGGTCGTTTTGACCGTTGGGGTTTTACATAATTATTGTATGGCCTTGCCTTGCAATATAAAGCGCCTTGGGGCAACTGTTTGTTGTGATTTGGCGCTATATAAAAAAATTGATTGATTGATTGATTGATTGATTGATATTATGTACTTACGTTGAACTTACTAAATAAAATCATGCACACATGCACTCACACTTTTAATATGAAGCTGGTTTACCGCCCCCTGCTGTAATGACATGTTAGTCCAGAATGTAATTAGCAACAAAAATACACAGATATTAGTAGCATCAACGTTCCATTTTGGCGCCGTTCATCCTTGACCCAAAATACATAAGCATACCAAACGGTAAATGTTAGCTCTCCCCAGTCGCACGCATTCAGAGCTTTTTGTCTTTTCTGCTTTCTGCTGCAAGCAGGTGCTTTTCATTTTTACATTTATCCTTGAGACAAAATACATAAGCATGTTTACAGCATGCTGCAAAAAATGCTTTTGGTTTGTGTCACTTCTTTCCTTGTTATTGACAACTGTATGGGGGTAAATTTGATATATCTCATCAGTTGAAGCTATTTTAAGCTATAAAGTTATAAATAATTAGGCTTTGAGTGACAGCTACTGTGCTGGGTGCAGACAGGACCTGCTAGCAGGTGGTTGCTAGCTGCTGTAGACTCATCTGTGTTTGTCCTTTTTTTTAGCATTTGTTACAAATAACTTAGATAATGTAGCTTGCTATGCAGATAATTTTGTACTAACGGACATCTAAGAAGTTTGTGCACCAGTATTTCCATTGAGTGAAGTTTTAGCATGTAGTTTATATATTAGCACCACCATGGTACACCATGGTTACCGAGGCAGTACACCGGTCAGAATTTTTAATGCCAACACTCAAGCAACCAGGGTTGAAACCCACCACCCAGTCTGCAACATATATGTTTGTAATTGTTCCTTTCACACCACCACCACAATGGAGTTGAAATGATGCAGTTGGCATAAACCTATGTTTGGTCTAGTTGACATACTGAGGGGCTGTTGCTGTGGCGAACTGGCGTCTTCTGATGGTGTCAGATATTATCCCCATCAATGATTGTATTGTGAGGCTTAGACTTAAACATTCTCTGGGTGTCTTGTCTGTTGTCGTAGTCTATGCTAGAACCTCACCGAGAAGTATCTAGGTGACTTTTTTCTTGCAGCTTTACTGATTGTGGACTGCCCTACTGGTCATGGGGGATCTCGGTGTGACTACCGACACTGATGGGGCTGCCTGCACGGACTGCATTGGTCCTCATGGATCGAGTAACAATAATGAAAATGGATCAGTGCTGCTTGATTTTACAAAAAGTCAGGACCTTTGAGTTGCTGAATCCTGATTTCAAGGCATGCTGTGTGGCATCACTGGATAAGGTGTTGTTGCAAAGGATATTAATCATAATCTTGGTGAAAAATGGTGTCGACTTCTGTAGAACGTAAGATCTATGGAAGTGCCGAGGTTGTGGACTCTAACCCCAAGGATTTAGTTGAAGTTCTGCTGACTGCTGTCCACATATTGTCCAACATGAATTCTTCCGACACTTGGCAAGATCACGCTGTTTCACAGGATTTTCTTTGCAGCTGGGATCGGGTAACCCTCATCTTGGCTACAGAGGAATCAAAGCACTTAGTTCCTCCAAAATTACACCTCCTCCCATTATGGCCAGGTTAGGTGATACCTCGGCCCTGACAGATGTTTCTCTTGTACTGTCTTTTTAGCCTGGCTACTTTGAATAGTGGTATAAGGTCGATCCTCCTGCCAGGACGTTCAACATTTGCAGTGCCAGGGTTGTTGTGGCTGATTCTCCAGTTGACCCACAAATGCTGGTGAGCTCACAAACACAGTGAAACACCTGATAGTGAGAAAAGCTCCAGGGATCTGTTGTACTGGTACTGACCTCCTCCAGGCGGGTGGAGATGCTACTCTCTTGGCATTGCAAATAATCATTGTTTTGATCTGTGAGATTGGCATCATCCCTACAGACTGGAAGAAAGGACTTGTCCCACTATGAAAAGGAAAAAGTGAACACCTAGATTCTGGTATTACACTGGTCTCTGCTGTGGGAAAGGTGCTTGCAAGGATTATTCAGAGCAGTAATACAATAATAACAATAACTAGATACGCACTTAGTAATGCGCGTAATTCCATCAAACCCACTGTTCCTTTTAAGGTAACTTAAACCTTAAGCCACGTTCCAGTTCTTAAAAAACATTTTTGTCCACCAGATTTTGGTCATCATCTGAATCTGGACCAAAGTACTTTTATGGCTAGATATCATGGGCTCCTGAAAACCTACTTTGGGTTCTGATCATGACTTTGATTGGGACTGTGCATTTCTGTTGGCAGTTGTTGACAGGTACGGTAATACTAATCTTTGATCTTGATCAGTGATTTTTTTTAAATCCTGTTCTTTGATTGGTAGTCTTGAATCAAATGTGAACTGATTTGCTCTGTAATGTGTATCAAAGGTCAAGATCTGCTCCTTCATTTAGAGCCGCTCCAAAATTTAATGAGTTGTTCCTGGGTCATTGCCCCACCTACTTCATCAAGATTTACTGTGGAATCCTGGTGATCACATGACATTTCATCAGTGGAGAATTTGTTTACGGGGGGGGGGGGGGGCATTAGAAAGGTATCATATTTAACATTTATCCAACATAATGTTTGTTCTAAAAAAAGCTATTTGATGGAATCAGTGGTACTTGTGGAGATGTTATCTGCACAGGTTCCTTTGTGAGTTAGTTGTAACGTAGTCCACTGCTCCATAAGATCCTGGTGGCTGAGAAAACAAAAAGATTTGCTACCCAAAAGAATGGGGCGATAACGGCAGCGAGGGTGAAACCTGTGATTAGCGCTTTCATTCCTACCCAGCTTCTTGTTTATGTCATTTCTGGAGATTACACTGTGCATTCCTCGTTTTAAACATAGTAGCATTTAGAGGCCCGTAGAAGGAGTCACTCATTTGGCTTTTCACAATTTGGAAGCCTAAGGTGCGCGAGTTGCTGTCAGCAATAAAAGTACAGCATAATGAAAAGGCAGTTTAGGAAAATAATTAAATGGTACTAATTTTCCTCAGTGCCTTGTTTGAGTTTCTTTAAAAAAAAAGTGTTTTTTCAGGCAAGTGTCATTCATTTCTCTGAGCATAGATAAGCTTCAAGTCTACTGTCGTCCACTTGATGAATGATCTTGAGCTGCACAGTGGTTTAATATTAAAAGAAGAGTGACTGTATAAGATTTTTCCCTGTTTCATAAGATATATTTGTTGTAAAACACCTGAGCACGTGTGACAGTGGAATTTGGGGCTGCAGAAGAAAGGTACAAGCACACCACAAAAGTGATCTCAAAAGTCTGAAAAAGCCACTTTATCAAGTTATACTGCTGAGAAAAAGTTCAAGAGAAGATGGGTTTCCCTACAAAAGTCAACATAATCATTGTAGAATAATTTATTCTTTCCATATTCAAGTAATCTGGTGATAATTGCTGTTGTTTTATAGCATATCACATTATTATCATATTCATTCCAGAAAAAAAAATAATTACAATTTTATTTTTTTCCAATACTGTGCAACCCTAATGTATGATATCTGTATACTGCGTGATCGTATTTGCTGAATGGATGGTGTGCTTAATAATAATAATAATAATAATAATACATTTTATTTGTATAGCGCTTTTCTGGACACTCAAAGATGCTTTACAAACCAAAAGAAAAGGATAAAACTGTTGTGAAAGTGTAGGTACACGGACCCACAACAGGGGGCGCAATGACGGACAATGGAGAAAGGTGAATAACAAGTTTTACTGTTGTGAAAAGAGCACAACCAATACAACAATTAATAATTTGGAGTTTTAAGCCGAAATCTGCTGGTGTCGTGTGGGCAGGCTCGAAGGTAGGAGACGTCCGTCCTAGTCGAACCGGAACCACCCAGATCTCCTCTGCCACCGAACCCCAGAAGTACTGGAACCGCCAAGTCCCGAATTCCCAGGTGGCCACTGCCTCCGCTCGTCGGATCCGGTACTGCTGGCGGGAAAGAGCACAAACACACAGGTATGGATGCGACAGCACCCAGTAGACGGAGAGGGGAGAAGCCGCCTCCACCTCTTGTCACAATGAACAGGAAGGTGAGTACTTATCCAAGCAAGTAGCTTTCTGTAGTCAGCTGTCCTGAAAAGGTTTAACAAGGTATCAGAGTCTTCAATATATGCTTGCAGAGAAGGTTACCTTAATCTCAAGGCGATATCTCGGCACTGAGGTGGAGACGCCGTTCTGCTGATATACCTCTGTGTTGAGTGGAACAGCTGTGTCCAGTGATGGGAGGCAGCTGTCACCCTGGCTGCTCCCGTAAGGTGGCAGCGCCCTCTGGTGCCTGGAGCCCGCACTCCAGGCATGGCGCCCTCTTGTGGTGGTGGGCCAGCAGTACCTCCTCTTCAGCGGCCCACACAACAGGACCCCCCCCCTCAACGGGCGCCTCCTGGCGCACGACCGGGCTTGTCCGGATGGCGACGGTAGAAGTCGGCCAGGAGGGCCGGGTCCAGGATGAAGCCCTTCTTCACCCAGGAGCGTTCCTCGGGACCGTACCCCTCCCAGTCCACCAGATACTGAAAACCACCCCGGCCCATTCGACGGACGTCGAGGAGCCGGCGCACAGTCCAAGCCGGTTCCCCGTCGATGATCCGGGCAGGAGGTGGTGCCGGACCCGGGGTGCAGAGGGGTGAGGTGTGATGGGGCTTGATCCGTGACACGTGAAAAACTGGATGGATCCGCAGCGAGGCCGGGAGCTGGAGCCTCACTGCGGCGGGGTTGATGACTTTAAGGATTCTGAAGGGTCCGATGTATCTGTCCTGGAGTTTTGGGGAGTCCACTTGCAGAGGAATGTCTTTGGTGGACAACCATACCTCCTGCCCAGGACGATACTTGGGGGCCGGGGCCCGCCGCCGGTCTGCATGTTTCTTCGCCCTCGTCCGGGCCTTCAATAAAGCAGAGCGGGCGGCACGCCACACCCGACGGCACTTCCGTAGGTGGGCCTGGACCGAGGGCACACCGACCTCTCCCTCAACCACCGGAAACAGGGGGGGGCTGATAACCCAAGCACACCTCAAAAGGGGAGAGGCCGGTGGCTGATGACACTTGACTGTTGTGGGCGTACTTGATCCAGGCCAGGTGGGTACTCCAGGCCGTCGGGTGCGCGGCTGTCACACAGCGTAGTGTCTGCTCCAGTTCCTGATTGGCCCGCTCTGCCTGCCCGTTGGTCTGGGGGTGATACCCGGACGAGAGGCTGACCGTGGCCCCCAGTTCCCGGCAGAAGCTCCTCCAAACGTGTGAGGTAAACTGGGGACCGCGATCGGAGACGATGTCTGATGGGTATCCCATGCAGACGGACGACGTGGTGGACCCAAGAGGTCCGCGGTCTCCTGGGCCGTTGGTAGCTTCGGGAGGGCCACGAAGTGGGCCGCCTTGGAGAAACAGTCCACTATCGTGAAGACGACGGTGTTTCCCTGGGATGGCGGGAGACCCGTGACAAAGTCCAGGGGCGATGTGGGACGGGCAGCGGCTGTAGCAACCCTGAGGTCCTTCGGTGGTCGGCCTTGCCACTGGCGAGGTGGTGCAGGCCTGGACGTAGTCCCGGACGTCGGCCTCCAGGGACGCCTTTCGCCAGAAGCGCTGCCAGGACGACTGCCACGGTCCTTTGCACCCCAGGGTGACAGGAGAGCTTAGAACCGTGACAGAAGTCCATTACTGCAGCTCGGCTTCCGGTGGGACGTAGAGGTCTGTCTTTGGTCCGGTTCCGGGGTCCGGGTCACGGGTCGGGCCTCCCGGACGGTCTTCTCCACGTCACTGTGAGGGCGGCCACGATAGCGGACTCCGGGATGATGGGATACGGGGGATCGACGGTTCCGTTTTGACTTCGTCTTCGTGTACCCGGGACAATGCATCGATCTTTGATTCTTGGTCCCGGGACGGTAGGTGATCCGGAAGTCAAAACGGCCAAAGAACAGTGACCAGCGGGCTTGCTGGGGTTCATGCCGCTTGGCGGTCCTGATGTACTCCAGGTTCCGATGGTCAGTGAAAAACCGTGAATGGCACGGCTGTTCCCTCCAACAGATGTCTCCACTCTTCGAGGGCCTCTTTCACCGCAAGGAGTTCTCGATTGCCGACGTCATAGTTTCCGTTCAGGCGGGGGTCAACCTGCGGGAAAAATAGGCACACGGGTGAAGGACCTTATCGGTCTTCCCGCTCTGGGAGAGCACCGCTCCTATCCCTGAGTCCGAGGCGTCCACTTCAACCACTAACTGGCGGCTAGGATCGTGCTGCACCAGAACTGGTGCAGACGAGAAGCGCCGTGTTCAACTCCTTGAACGCGGCTTCGCACCGATCCGACCATGGGAAGGGGACTTTGGTGAGGTCAGGGCTGTCAGGGGGCTAACTACCTGACTGTAGCCCTTAATGAACCTCCTATAGAAATTAGCAAAGCCGAGGACACTGTTGCAGGCCTTCCTACGGCTTGTGGGTGGGGCCAGTCTCTCACCGCCGCAACCTTGGCCGGATCAGGGGCGACGGAGTTAGCGGAGATGATGAACCCCAAGAAGGACAAGAAGTGCGGTGGAACTCACACTTCTCTCCCTTCACAACACAGGCGGTTCTCCAACAACCGCTGTAGGACCTGACGACATGCCGGACATGAGTCTCAGGATCCGGGGAAAAGATGAGTATTATCGTCCGATACATGAAGACGAACCGGTGCAGGAAGTCCCGCAAGACATCGTTTACCAACGCTTGGAAAGTTGCGGGAGCATTAGTGAGACCGAACGGCATGACCAGGTACTCAAAATGACCTAACGGGGTGTTAAATGCCGTCTTCCATTCGTCTCCCTTCCGGATCTGAACCAAATGATACGCATTCCTAAGATCAAGCTTGGTGAAGATTCTGGCTCCATGCAAGGGGGTGAACACTGAATCCAACAAGGGCAATGGGTATCGGTTGCGAACCGTGATTTCGTTCAACCCCCTATAATCAATGCATGGACGAAGCCCGCCATCCTTTTTACCCACAAAAAAGAAACCAGCACCCATCGGAGAGGTGGAATTCCGGATCAACCCGGCAGCTAATGAGTCCCGGATGTAGGTCTCCATTGATTCGCGTTCCGGCCGTGAGAGGTTGTACAGCCTACTGGACGGGAACTCACTGCCTGGAACCAAATCAATGGCACAATCATACGGGTGGTGGGGAGGAAGCGTGAGAGCCAGATCCTTGCTGAACACGTCCGCGAGGTCATGGTACTCCGCCGGCACCGCCTTCAGATTGGGCGGGACTCGGACCTCCTCCTTAGCATGGGAGCCGGGAAGAACCGAGGAACCTAGACACTCCCGATGGCAGGTTTCGCTCCACTGAACCACTACCCCGGACGGCCAATCGATCCGGGGATTGTGCTTTAGCATCCAGGGAAAACCCAGAACCACACGGGAGGTGGCCTGAGTCACAAAGAACTTGATCACCTCCCGGTGGTTACCTGACACCACCAGAGTTACTGGAGGTGTCTTATGCGTGATTGGTGGGAGTAGGGAGCCATCTAGTGCCCGAACCTGTACAGGCGAGGTAAGAGCCACCAGAGGGAGCCCTATCTCCCTGGCCCATCTGCTATCTAACAGATTCCCCTCAGAGCCCGTGTCCACCAGTGCTGGGGCCTTCAGGTTGAATCCTCATACAGGATCGTGACTGGGAGTCGTGTGGCAATGTGGGTGTGTCCCACGTGAATGTTTCGGCCCACCCCTGGCCCAGTCTCTAGGGGCGGGCGTTGGAGTTTAACCGCTCGGGGCAGTTGTTTGCAAGATGCTCACTCGAGCCACAAACAAAACAAGCTCCGTAGGCCCGCCTCCTTTGTGCTCCAGGTGCCCTAAATGTTGCCCTGCTCGTGTCCATAGCTTCGTCAGCAGGGGAGCCGTAGGCGCCCGGAGCGCAGGGAACAGAGGAGCGTGGGGAGGGCGGAGCTCGGTCGGAAACCGGAAGGGAGAGGGACGACGCGTGCCTGGCCGCGCCCTTAGCCTCGTTCCCGACGGCGTTCTTCTAGCCGGTTGTCGAGTCGTATACACTAGATCGATGAGGCCCATCTAAGTCCCGCGGTGCGTCCTTCGCACAAGAGGTGCTCTTTTAGGACCAGTGACAGTCCGTTTACAAAGGCGGCGCGGAGGGCATGCTATTCCAGCCGGATCTCGCCGCCGCGATGCGGGAAGGCGACTGGCATAGGCAGCTGCGCTCCGACGCCCCTGTCTCATCGACAGTAGCGCGGGTTGAAGCGGTCTCTCCTCTATTGGATGATCGAACACCGTTCTGAGCTCCCGCACAAAACCCATCGTATGTATGAGGAGCAGTGAGTTCTGCTCCCAGAGCGCTGTAGCCCAAGCGCGTGCTCCTCCGCGAAGCAGGTTTATTACATAAGCTACTTTGCTAGCGTCATCGCGTACATCACGCGGAAGCTGTGCGAAGACGAGCGAACATTGCATCAAAAAATCCGCGACGTCTCCACACAGCCTCCGTATCGGTTCTGGAGGGCTTATGTAAGCTTCTGGGGACGGAGGAAGGGACCGTTGAACGACCAGTGGAACGGTCACTCTCACGCGCAGGGTCCTCGGGAGGAGAGCCGCAGCGGCGCCCGGAGGGGCGCGCTTCCACTTGTGCGGCGAGAGCCTCCAGGAGGGAGGGTCGGGGCAAGCACGGGGTGGTTGGGGCAGAGAGAGTTCCAGAGGGTAGGGCAGCGATGGAGAAGGCTCTGTCTCCCCAGGTTCGGAGCCTGGTCCTACAGGGAAAGGACAAAAGGTTTGTGTCGGAGGATGCGGATGAGAGCGTGATGGAGTGTGGCGGTGGAGGAGGTCAGTAAGATATGTGGGGGCCAGGTTATGGAGGGCTTTGAAAGTGATCAGGAGGATTTTGAAGTGAATGCGTTGAGTGATGGGGAGCCAGTGGAGGTTTTGTAGGACGGGGGTGATGTGTTCTCGAGTGCGGGTGTGGGTGAGTTTTGTATATACTGTAGTTTATTGAGTATTTTGGAAGGTAAACCATAGAGGATGCTATTGCAATAGTCGATTCTGGATGTGATAAAAGATGTATAAGGGTTTCAGCAGGCGGAGAAAGTGAGGGATGAACGGAGGACGTGCGATAGTTTTCAAGTGGAAGAATGCAGTGCGTTGTTATTTGTTTAATGTTGGGTCAGATGAGAGGGTGGGGTCGAGAAGGATTCCAAGATTGCGGACAAGGGGGGATGGAAGTGAGTGTAGTGTTGTCAAAACAGAGTGAAAAATGGGTTGATTTTGTGATGTTTTTAGGGCCGATGATGATGATGTCTGTTTTGTCAGTGTTTAATTTCAAGAAATTGTGTTGCATCAAAGTTTTTAACTCAAACAGGCAGTGGGTGAGGGTGGAGTGAATGTTAGGGTTTATGGATGTGGTGGAAATGTAAAGCTGTATGTCATCAGCATAACAGTGGAAGTGGAGACCATGATGACGGATGATACTTCCGAGAGGGAGGATGTAGAGAATGAAGAGGCCCCTTAATGCCCCTTCACCCATAATGCGAATTTTGGTCGACGTCTGGTCCAAAAACGGCGAAACAGCGCGAGCCCGGGCAAGTTCGTGCACGTGATGTATCTCTTTCGAGTAGGGACAGTGTGATGTGCACAACATGATCGCGTCGCCTTATGTGGAATAAATAAAAAAAACAAAAACAGCCGGTACCCGTGAGACCACATCACGCAGCTCATGTGGAATAGAAAAATAAAAAAAAATCAAGAAAAAAAATACCACCCCAGGATGTGAACTCGCGCCTTCCAAAAGCTCTGATTACCAGTCAGAGACTTTACCATTGAGCTACGGAGCTGCCCTTTGAAAGCTGCGGGAATCTGCCTCATATCAGGAAGGTCATGGAAGTGTTACAAAAAAAAATTAAAATTACACACCATATAAAAGCACCGCATTTATCAAGCAAGCAATACAAATATGATCCGTTAAGTTCCTTTGTAGATGACCTATGGTCACATACATACAATCATGAAATGACATGAATGAGAAGCAGTGTGCTCTGATCATGTCCACAGTTACTGGTCAGGTGCGTCCAGTCGGCCGCATGCGTGTTTTTCTGCCCAACACGTGTGTCTTGTGGATGGCGCGCCACAGCACAAACACCACGTCATGTGGAACAGAGCTCACATGGGTGATGTGATGGTCAGATCGCCGCTACGTTTTCTGATCTGACGGTCCATTTCAACCTGGCAGGCTGTCATTGTCTGCTCCGTGTGCACGCTCGCTCACTGCACTGTTTCTTTTTATTCACCTCTTTTTGCTCTGTATGCACCACTCTGCATTTAATCATTAGTGATTGATCTCTGCTCTCTTCCACAGCATGTCTTTTTCCTGATTCTCTCCCCTTAGCCCCAACCAGTCCCAGCAGAAGACTGCCCCTCCCTGAGCCTGGTTCTGCTGGAGGTTTCTTCCTGTTAAAATGGAGTTTTTCCTTCCCACTGTCGCCAAGTGCTTGCTCATAGGGGGTCGTTTTGATCGTTGTGGTATTTCTGTAATTATTGTACAGCTTTTGCCTTACAATATAAAGCGCCTTGGGGCAACTGTTTGTTGTGATTTGGCGCTATATAAATAAAATTGATTTGAAATTGATTGGATTATATCCACGTAAGTACAGCAATCAGACATACATGCTTCACAATGGGCAGGTGTTAGTCCATGTCCGTCCAAACACAGTAGGTGTTGTCAAGCTGGGATGTCCAGAATGACAGATCACCACCTCACACCTCCTGTCAGTTCTCAGTGCACATGCCAAAGCCACACTCGTGTGGAACTTAAACTAATTTCTCTGTGAGTATGACTGTGGTTGCCTGCAGTCTGCTGTTGTGTGAAAAGTGCAACTGGCCACACATTTTCTAAGTGTCAAACGAGCGATGTTAGATGTTTATACGTGTCACCTGCAATTTGGCTGGCACCTGCTGGGAGAGGGTGCAATGTGTTCGCACAGCACACACTTTGTCTTTCAGCCACTGGTGTGCGCAAATAGTTGTAAAACAGGTGTATGAGGCGTTGGAGGCAGGGACGATTTCACATGGTTTGCACATGATTCCTGCATCATGCGCATTAAGTACGCACTTTGTCCAAACTTCACACTATGTGTGAAGGGGCCCTAAAGGACATGTCGCACATAACAATTTAGATTTAGGTTCTTAGTGACCACCACCAAGATGCACCAGGATTACTTTGTGCACTTCCATGATTGTTGTCAAAGCATACGGCATTCGCAACAAACAGCTATGGAGACTACCGAAAACAAAGTACTCACCAGTACTTGTTTTTCCAAATATTTCTGACAGGTTTTACGTAGCTTTGAGCATGCTGTTGAATGGAATGTAGCTACGAAGGTCAAGAACGGAGCCGCAGTTGTGTTATGGTGGCTTGTTTTTAAAAGTGCTAACTTAATTTTGATGCAGTCACCGTAAAACCAGCAGCCGCTCTCCACTGTGAGAAGATGTAGTGTGCGTGCACGTCCATTAGTCTGTTAAAAAAAGTCTGCTAGAGGCTCAGCTTTGTGCAAGCTTATAAGTGTTGTCATTAATATTATTGTGAAAAATCTAAGGAATACAACTGTGTGATCAGACAGCCTGAAAAACAGTGGAGTGTTCTGCGTGCACGTCCATGGCAGTAGCTATAACAGAGTTAAAACAGCATGGAGCTCTGGTATAGTCAGCATACTCTGCACAATGAGATCCAAAATCTGACAGACCCTCTCAAAGTAAAAACAAAATGAACAGGGCACTCACCCACTTTTTCCAAGATTAAATATGTGAAGTCCACGCCATCAAAGAAGTCGTCGCGCATGGATCACGATCAGTTGCCAGCCGAGAATGATGTCCAGGTTCACACCATCCTGTTGTGGGCAGATGTCATCCACGGTTCCACTGTGTTTAAGTCCACCTCTGTGTGCATGGCTGACCACGGCCACCTGCATGAGATGTTTCCCCATTGTGGTCCTGATTTACAAGAAGAAGAAGAAGAAGAAAAGAGAGGTGTGTCCAGACCACTGACCATGAGCCACGGCTGCTGGACTCTCTCGGCCACTTCCAACATATTCCAACTTTTCCAGTGTAAGAAATACATGTGCATGTTCAGCCAGCCTGTAACGTGCATGTTCACGGCAGCATAAATAAATCAAATCAAATCAATTTCATTTATATAGCGCCAAATCACAACAAACAGTTGCCCCAAGGCGCTTCATATTGCAAGGCAAAGCCATACAATAATTACAGAAAACCCCAACTGTCAAAACGACCCCCTGTGAGCAAGCACTTGGCGACAGTGGGAAGGAAAAACTCCCTTTTAACAGGAAGAAACCTCCAGCAGAACCAGGCTCAGGGAGGGGCAGTCTTCTGCTGGGACTGGTTGGGGCTGAGGGAGAGAACCAGGAAAAAGACATGCTGTGGAGGGGAGCAGAGAACAATCACTAATGATTAAATGCAGAGTGGTGCATACAGAGCAAAAAGAGAAAGAAACACTCAGTGCATCATGGGAACCCCCCAGCAGTCTAAGTCTATAGCAGCATAACTAAGGGATGGTTCAGGGTCACCTGATCCAGCCCTAACTATAAGCTTTAGCAAAAGGAAAGTTTTAAGCCTAATCTTAAAAGTAGAGAGGGTGTCTGTCTCCTGATCCGAATTGGGAGCTGGTTCCAGAGGAGAGGAGCCTGAAAGCTGAAGGCTCTGCCTCCCATTCTACTCTTACAAACCCTAGGAACTACACGTAAACCTGCAGTCTGAGAGCGAAGCGCTCTATTGGGGTGATATGGTACTACGAGGTCCCTAAGATAAGATGGGACCTGATTATTCAAAACCTTATAAGTAAGAAGAAGAATTTTAAATTCTATTCTAGAATTAACAGGAAGCCAATGAAGAGAGGCCAATATGGGTGAGATATGCTCTCTCCTTCTAGTCCCTGTCAGTACTCTAGCTGCAGCATTTTGAATTAACTGAAGGCTTTTCAGGGAACTTTTAGGACAACCTGATAATAATGAATTACAGTAGTCCAGCCTAGAGGAAATAAATGCATGAATTAGTTTTTCAGCATCACTCTGAGACAAGACCTTTCTAATTTTAGAGATATTGCGCAAATGCAAAAAAGCAGTCCTACATATTTGTTTAATATTAGTATTACTAGAGGTCAGGGTAATGCCATCCAGAGTAAGGATCTGGTTAGACACCATGTTTCTAAGATTTGTGGGGCCAAGTACAATAACTTCAGTTTTATCTGAATTTAAAAGCAGGAAATTAGAGGTCATCCATGTCTTTATATCTGTAAGACAATCCTGCAGTTTAGCTAATTGGTGGTGTCCTCTGGCTTCATGGATAGATAACGCTGAGTATCATCTGCGTAACAACGAAAATTTAAGCAATGCTGTCTAATAATACTGCCTAAGGGAAGCATGTATAAAGTGAATAAAATTGGTCCTAGCACAGAACCTTGTGGAACTCCATAATTAACCTTAGTCTGTGAAGAATATTCCCCATTCACATGAACAAATTGTAATCTATTAGATAAATATGATTCAAACCACCGCAGTGCAGTGCCTTTAATACCTATGGCATGCTCTAATCTCTGTAATAAAATTTTATGGTCAACAGTATCAAAAGCAGCACTGAGGTCTAACAGAACAAGCACAGAGATGAGTCCACTGTTGAGGCCATAAGAAGATCATTTGTAACCTTCACTAATGCTGTTTCTGTACTATGATGAATTCTAAACCCTGACTGAAACTCTTCAAATAGACCATTCCTCTGCAGATGATCAGTTAGCTGTTTTACAACTACCCTTTCAAGAATTTTTGAGAGAAAAGGAAGGTTGGAGATTGGCCTATAATTAGCTAAGATAGCTGGGTCAAGTGATGGCTTTTTAAGTAATGGTTTAATTACTGCCACCTTAAAAGCCTGTGGTACATAGCCAACTAATAAAGACAGATTGATCATATTTAAGATCGAAGCATTAAAGGGTGGCTCATTTACATTTTGAGCAAAGCCAATCGAGTCTAACAATAGATTAAATGCAGTGTTGAGGCTGTCATTCTCAGCATCTGTGTGGATGTTAAAATCGCCCACTATAATTATCTTATCTGAGCTAAGCACTAAGTCAGACAAAAGGTCCAAAATTCACAGAGAAACTCACAGTAACGACCAGGAGGACATAGATAACAACAAATAAAACTGGTTTTTGGGACTTCAATTTGGATGGACAAGACTAAAGTCAAGCTTTCAAATAATTAAAGCTCTCTCTGGGTTTTTGATTAATTAATAAGCTGGAGTGGAAGATTGCTGCTAATCCTCCCCTTGGCCCGTGCTACGAGCATTCTGGCAGTTAGTGTGACTCGGGGGTGTTGACTCATTTAAACTAACCTATTCATCCTGCTGTAACCAGGTTTCTGTAAGGCAGAATAAATCAATATGTTGATCCATTATTATATCATTTACTAACAGGGACTTAGAAGAGAGAGACTAATGTTTAATAGACCACATTTAACTGTTTTAGTCTGTGGTGCAGTTGAAGGTGCTATATTATTTTTTCTTTTTGAATTTTTTATGCTTAAATAGATTTTTCTGGTTGTTGGTGGTCTGGGAGCAGGCACCGTCTCTACGGGGATGGGGTAATGAGGGGATGGCAGGGGAGAGAAGCTGCAGAGAGGTGTGTAAGACTACAACTCTGCTTCCTGGTCCCAACCCTGGATAGTCACGGTTTGGAGGATTTAAGAAAATTGGCCAGATTTCTAGAAATGAGAGCTGCTCCATCCAAAGTCGGATGGATGCCGTCTCTCCTAACAAGACCAGGTTTTCCCCAGAAGCTTTGCCAATTATCTATGAAGCCCACCTCATTTTTGGCTTTGGCTGTTGGAAGAGTCCTGCAACACAGTAGAGTCAGCACATTTTAGCATCCAACATCCTACAGCCTTTCAAAAAATTAAGCATTTCGGGGTGAAGTATGTTGTCTCCTTTCTGTACATCCTCTGTAAATCCGAGCCATCAGTTTTGAATGAAAGCAATGAAGCTTCGTTATCGTACGAGCAGTGTTCATTTCACTCTCTGTTGTTCATCGGGATGTTTCTGCATTTGCTAAAATGTACGTCACACTGAGAAATGGCGAAGAATGCCGAGTAAGACGTTTTCTGGAAATGCACCCGCTGACTCGCCAAGCAAGAGGGATAATTAGCGATGAAATACTTCAGCGGCCAGTCTATCCACGCATGTGCGTGGATAGACTTGCAATCATGAATACTTTAATGTTGTCACTGTTGAGCTGGATGTGAAATTTGTCTAAGTGTGGCTTTGCATGCTCCCTCCAACAGATCTGGTGTGCTGCGGGGGCACACTTGCAGAAAATGCTGATATGTATGACAGATCTGATCACATTGGGGCTGGACGGTGAGGTCTGATCGCACACAGCAGGGGAGGGGCCTGTCAGCTGATTGCAACACACTGACAGCTGGATGATGGCTCAGTGCACACATTGCAAACACAGAATCCAGCGGCAGGACAAGTATATAAATAATGACAATACCCACATACGCAATTACATAACAAATAACGAAAATGAATGACCACATAACACACAGAGTGAGTGGTCTGGGCACTGATCGGGGGGTGTCTGCTCACAGCTGCGGCTGTAAAGATCCCTGCTCCTGCTTGTCCCAGCTGGAGGACACATTCCGTGTTTGGAAGGACATGAACTTACAACAGTCCTCCGTGAGGTGCATGCCTGTGACTGCTGTCCTCATGTGGAAATACATAAAACATCTTTCACCTTTGCGCCGGGCTGCAGCGGCCGGACACAGCACACCTCCTCTATGTCCTTCTAGATTTCAGGCATTTTTCCACACTGATTACACGCCAGCGATGGTCGCGCAGTGGTAAAGTTTCTGGCTGGCAATCAGAGCTTTTGGAAAGTGCAGGTTCGAATCCCATGGATGGTATGTATTTTTAATTTTTTTATTTTCACAGCAGCTATTCGCATTGTGTTCCCGTGTGCACGAGCCGTCGCAGCAGCATCGTGCACACCTGCCCGATGGCGCAATGTTTTTGCGGTTCGCTCATACGAGCTGTTCTGTTGTGTCGCCCTGAGTTGTACTTCTTTGTACTATGTGTGAAGGGGCCCTAACCTTGCTACAGTATCGCAAACAGCGACATTGTGTTCAAATTGTAATTTGTTGATGCCATCTTGAGAAATTTGACTCATGACAAAACGTCTATAACAACAGATAATCAGTAAATGACTTTGAGCCTGGTGTGAAGTAAAAACATTCATTTACTACTAAGGTTTTGGAGAAGATCCGTTTTGCATGTTACAGTAAGGGGCTGTTCAGAGGACAAATGAAGCTCATGCTGTTGGTATTTTAACAACGCCGGTGTCTAAAGTTGCAGCACACTGTATATACCTTATATAACACACTCACTCACACACACACACAAACACGAGTGAGGTCCTGTCAGGACAGACAGTGAGATTAGAGAGCAGCTGCAAGTGGTAATGTGGTTATGTGGAATACATGGTGTGTGTGTGTGTGTTGTGTACAGAGGGTGTTAAACACCCTTTTACCCCTGTTTAGTACCCCAACGCCTGACGCCTCCTCTCTGTATTGGTGTCTTTGCCACTTGTGTCTTTCCCACCAACATTTAGGTGTTCGAGACCCCCACAGATCACAAACGGTGAGTCCATTGTGTGTTTAGATGTGCGGCTATTTGATTTATTGTAGTTTAGTTTTAGTCAATGGGCAATAAATGAGTTTTTGTGAGGTTAGTTTGGTTTATGACCATTTGCCAGCTGTTGGGCCTGAATAAGTGTAACCATTGGTGTGGGGCAGTACTACTCTGATTGGGTGGTTGTCAATGGTACAAACTTCCTAAAGTCACAAAAAAGAGTAGAAGTGAGAGTTCAAAGCATCGTTTCAACATAAAGCTGAGTTATATTTGTGGAAAATTAGCATTTTAACATTTCCAAGAGTATTCTTCGTGTTGGATTTCCGTATTCCATGTGTTTCAGATACCCTCTGTGAAATTGTGAGCAGTATAAAGTAACGTGTGAATGTGAGTGAGAGACCTGTAAAGAGTGAGAATGTTTCAATATGAGTAAGTCTGTAAAAAGTGAACTTGTCCTTTAAGTGATGGAAGAGATTTGTTAAATATGCATGTATTATGCTGCTGATTGGAGTGCTTCATTATACGTCACAAACAAAAAAGGTGGTTGGGCGTGGCAGCGTTTGAGATATATATATATTATATATATATATATATGCTCTTCCATCTTGCCATGAAATGTTTAAGCGCAAACGGTTTGGGCAGTTTCAGTGAAATTTCACTCCATGTCAAGATCTGCATGAAAGAAAATAATTCCAGTCCAACATCTTCAAGGGGAGACAGTTGGGCTTCTGATTTGTTTTTATAAATACATCATACTTGTCAGTTACATGTACAGAGGCTGACCAGTTCGATTCCCTCTCAGACAGGAAAAAAATCAATCCCCAAGTTGCTATTGAAGCATTGCATCAGAAACATTTGGAGTTTGGAAAGGTCTGTTTAAAGCTCACCGTCTACCATTTCTGCCGAAATATACAAACCTGCTTTTTGATGCCTCCTCTAAATTAAAAGGCACTTTACAGTTTTTGCTGGTGTTAAAAAGTCAGGCAACAAGAGCGTCGTGCTGTCTGTCGCTGGTTTCCTTCAGGAGCTTTACATTGTTGTTTTAATGTGACTTTACGGTTGCATTCAGTGTAAACAATCACCCGTGTAACTCTGAGCTGTCAGCGCTGTGCTGGTTGACGGTACGTGCAGTGTGACACTCAGTGGCGCAGGAGGAACGATGGCACACGGGACGTGCAGCAGGAAGCCTGTTCTGTCACCGGTTCCTCCAGTGATGTTACTATGAGCAGCCGAGCTGCAGGTTTGTTGCAGACCGGTTCGTCAACATCTCAGCTGTGTAACGTCTGGCTCTTTTCGTTGTCTTAGTTGTACGCCAAGCTGCAGTGCATCAAAGCGGAGATCCAGGACGTCAATGACGAGCACGTGAGGAGCCGACAGGAGCTGGAACAAACCCAGAATGAACTCACCAGAGAACTCAAGTTCAAGTGAGCTGACCTTTGACATTAATCCTCAGCAAACACAACACAAAGCTGCACAGGAATGTTTTTATTCCAAATATAAATAGATTCTGAAATAAGGGGCATTCCCTCAGAATGACTCTCAGTTTTGGTGTTTCTGCACATGAAGGTACCTGATCATCGAGAACTTCATTCCTCCAGAAGAGAAGAATAAGATCATGAACAGACTGACCTTTGACCCTGAGGAGGATCAGTGGAAGTTCCAGCCTATAGTCCCCTCAGAAAGGTCAGTGGATGTAGAACCGGTCTGGGCTTATAATTTTGTCCTCAAGTTTAAGTAGGTCGTCCACCCATTGTCTTCCTGGGTGGATGCCAGGACCTTAATGTGGCGAATGCAGAAAATCGCATCACCAAAGTGACGGTTTTGTTGTGTTTGCACTCCGATGAGTCCTACTCTAGTTCTTTCCTATCATCCTGCACCGTTCGCTATGACAGTTTTAGAGTATCTTTAACAATGTGATAAATTGTATAACTGCATTTGTCTGGCTGGATTTTGAATTGATTTTATGTTTTTATGGTTCTTGCTCTGTTCAGTAAATCCTCACAGTTGAAGAGAGGCCGGTGTCTGCAGTCGGATACAAACGGCCCATCAGCCACTACGCCAGGGTTGCTATAGCAATGGGAGCACATTCCAGATACAGGGTGAGTGCCTGTAGTGTTACATGATGTCCACTATAATGATTCCAAGAAAAACACTTGCTACCTCCAGTAACATTTGGAGGTGGTTCCATCATGCTGTGTGGCTGTGTGGCCAGTGCAGGTACTGGGAATCTTGTTAAAGTTGAGGGTCACATGGATTCCAGTCAACCTCAGCAGATTCTTGAGAACAATGTTCAAGAATCAGTGACAAAGTTGAAGTTGCGCCGGGGCTGGATCTTTCAACAAGACGACTCTAAACACTGCTCAAAATCTACTAAGGCATTCATGCAGAGAAACAAGTACAACAATCTGGAATGGCCATCTCAGTCCCCAGACCTGAATGTTATTGAAAATCTGTGGTGTGATTTTAAGCGGGCTCTCCATGCTCGGAAACCAACAAACCTGAGATGATTTGTAAAGAATGGTCCAAAATACCTTCAACCAGAATCCAGACTCTCATTGGAAGTTATAGAAAGCATTTAGAGGCTGTTATTTCTGCAAAAGGAGGATCTACTAAATATTGATGTACTTTTTCTGTTAGGGTGCCCAAATTTGTGCACCTGCCTAATTTTGTTTAAAGAATTTTTGCATTTCACTTCTGAAATATCACTGTGTTTGTCTGCTATATGATATATTTAACTGAAATTGCTGATCCAAACAACCAATAATTTAAAAGGTAAATCAAGGAAATCATCAGGGGTGCCCAAACGTTTACCTACAACTGTAAGTCCCCTCAACTGGAAAATACAGTAATTGTATCAGCAGTCTAAAACACTCAAAGCACACCACTTCCTGTAGCATGGAGGGAATCCCAATCTCACTAAATGTAGAGAAATGTTTCAAAACAACTGATTATGCAGTTAGCCGCTTACCTTAGCGCTCCACTGAGTCAGTCCATTGTAGAACAGGAAGCAGCCCCGCATTCCTCATCGTTTGTTTCTGTTGGGTGTTGTCCATGAAGAAACATTTGATTTGTGATAAATTACATATTTGTCTGTGTGTATTCATGTTCAGGCCGAGAACATCATGTTTCTGGAACTGGACATGACTCCTCTCAACACATCAACAGGGGTGGAGCCAAACCAAAGTCCCTCCCTGAACAACTCCCCCACTAAGGACAGAGGCGGATGTGTCCGCAGGTCCCGCTCTTGGTGAGCCAGACCCCCCCCCCCCCCGTTACTCCTGTAAAATGTCTGAATGTGAAACAAGAGCACTTTTATGAAAGTACTGTGGACTCCTGGAGGTACCGAGCGTCCTGATTGGCTCTGTTCCCATCTCTTTGTAGTTGAAAAACTACTGAAATTTTTAAAATTAAGATAAAATTTGGGAGTGGGGGGCATACTCAAATAATTTCTTCCAGGGGCTGCCCTCTGTGAAAAATGATCAAATAAATAAAAACAGTCAAATTGGATGTCAAATTATTTGAAAATGCACACCTGTGTAAACTCTAACAGAGTGTCAGAAACTGAAGTGTTACTGTGGTAACAGTGGGTTCCATCCCATTACTCAGATTGTGGTAACCACTGAGACCAGAGAGGCAGAGTTTTGGGCTCAAATTACAGTGAGTCCGCCTGTTTCTACAACTGTCTGGTCCAGTTAAACACGCCTGCTAGCGATAACGGAAACGGCTGTTTTGGCACAGGTGAAAAATGCAGGTGTTCTAGTAAGACAATCATTTTGTGACAAAACATTTTGTTCTTTTTTATGGATCATCCTGTACCTGTTAAACTGCTGCCACACCCTTGTAGTCATTCCTAATCTAACGATTTAACTCCATTCTTTTTTTCATCTTTGTCCCAAAGGGGCGGGGTTATATCACAATACCATTCCATCCTTCTAGTCGAAGACATTTTGGACCAGATGATAGGGAATATTTTTCAAAAGAGATTTTTGTAATCAATGCCGCTGGGAGAGGTGCAGTGCAAGCTTCCATTTCATTTTATTAATTAGTTTAACATGCTTTTCAAATTTTAAATTTAGGCATTTTCTGGATCCACATTATATTCTGATTGACTCTTAAAATTACATCAATTATTTCTTTGGTCATTATTCATCAATTCACTTAATGTTATCAAAATTCATTATTCATAACTTTTGAATTAAATGTTTCTGAATGCTTCTTCTCAGTCCTGAATCTAAAATATGTTCTGGATCATATTCAAAACAAAATCCCTCATTTTTGAGGACATATCCATCCATTTTATTTTTGCATCTCAACATTTTAAATTAATGCTGCCATGTGCAAAACATTCATCTGGATCTCAGATCCAGAATTTATTCAGATCATCTCCAAAATATAAATCAAATCAAATCAATTTTATTTATATAGCGCCAAATCACAACAAACAGTTGCCCCAAGGCGCTTTATATTGTAAGGCAAAAGCCATACAATAATTACAGAAAACCCAATGGTCAAAACGACCCCCCTGTGAGCAAGCACTTGGTAACAGTGGGAAGGAAAGTCCCTTTAACAGGAAGAAACCTCCAGCAGAACCAGGCTCAGGGAGGGGCAGTCTTCTGCTGGGACTGGTTGGGCTGAGGGGAGAGAACCAGGAAAAAAGACATGCTGTGGAAGAGAGCAGAGATCAATCACCAATGTTTAATCATCATCTGCAGAGTGGTGCATACAGAGCAAAAAGAGGAAAGAAACACTCAGTGCATCATGGGGAACCCCCCAGCAGTCTAAGTCTATAGCAGCATAACTAAGGGATGGTTCAGGGTCACCTGATCCAGCCCTAACTATACAGCTTTAGCAAAAAGGAAAGTTTTAAGCCTAATCTTAAAAGTAGAGAGGGTGTCTGTCTCCCTGATCCGAATTGGGAGCTGGTTCCAGAGGAGAGGAGCCTGAAAGCTGAAGGCTCTGCCTCCCATTCTACTCTTATAAACCCTAGGAACTACAAGTAAGCCTGCAGTCGGGAGAGCGAAGTGCTCTATTGGGGTGATATGGTACTAAGAGGTCCCTAAGATAGATGGGACCTGATTATTCAAAACCTCTATAAGTAAGAAGAAGAATTTTAAATCTATTCTAGAATTAACAGGAAGCCAATGAAGAGAGGTTCAATATGGGTGAGATATGCTCTCTCCTTCTAGTCCCTGTCAGTACTCTAGCTGCAGCATTTTGAATTAACTGAAGGCTTTTCAGGGAACTTTTAGGACAACCTGATGATAATAATGGTAAATGGACTGCATTTATATAGCGCTTTTCCATCTGCATCAGACGCATAAAGCGCTTTACAATTATGCCTCACATTCACCCCGATGTCAGGGTGCTGCCATACAAGGCGCTCACTACACACCGGGAGCAATAGGAGATTAAGGCCTTGCCCAAGGGCCCTTAGTGATTTTCCAGTCAGGCAGGATTTGAACTCATGATCTTCTGGACTCAAACCCAACACCTTACCACTAGACCATCACCTCCCCCATAATTCATAATATTCATAATAATGAATTACAATAGTCCAGCCTAGAGGAAATAAATGCATGAATTAGTTTTCAGCATTACTGTGAGACAAGACCGTTCTAATTTTAGAGATATTGCGCAAATGCTTTTATGCTTATGTGTTTTGGGTCATTTTGGTTACACTGACTGATGTTATTACACCGTATCCTCTAAGTGTGAAGGTGTCAGTTGATCATAGCTCTGAGAGAAACTTATCAATCTGAAACTGTGCTGAATTTAATTCATACTATATTTTCTCAGGTGTCACACTCCAAAATCCATAACCTCGTCTTCGTCCAGTGTGTCCCTGGTGGCATGTCACACTGCCACGCCCACTGCTGCACAGTGAAACAGCATCAACAATGTAGTGAAGAGGAGTTTTATTTATTTTATTTCTCTTCTTGCTCCTTTCCCCTTCTTGTTGCTTCTTCAGACCTCTCAGACAACTGGGACTCAAATGAGTGGTGCTGATTGTTGACATAAAGGTGCTATGAATTAATTTTCTGCCACTAGATGTCACACTTGCACCACACTTCAGGACGTAAACAAAAATTCCCCTCCTTGGCAACTCCTCCTCCCTATCAAGCACAAGGAATGGTATTTGGAGCTTTTAAGAGCCCTAACAGGTCTTTATGTGAGGACAAACCAGGGGTATGTGGATTCTAGTAAGATAGTGTTCTTTTTTAGAGGCATTATTAGCCTCTAGATGTGTTTTTTGAACATATTTCTGGAAAGTAGCTGCCATACACCACCTTGAAAAAAAATTCAGCAGCTATGCAGTGAGTAGTGATTACTGCTGATTATAAACAGGGGAGGGGCAACAGTTTAAACACAGCAGGACTCACGTGCACTAAATGTGCAAGATTGTAAAACGGCCAGAAGAACCTGTTATAACGTTTGCAAAAACAACTCCACGATACGGGACACAAGCACATGGACGAGTTGAAAGAAACAATTGATTGCCAGTTTTTGAAGAAGAAATGTGAGTCACAATAGATCCTCGACAAGACAAATTAATCCCCTGAAATACAAGATGTTGTCTGTACCAACAAAAGTCAGGATTAAAGAAACGGTGCACCAAAATCTCAAGAACCAAAATCATCAACAATAGAACACCAGACAAGGACAAGGAACAGATGGTGAGAAAAGCTCAGAGCACAGAGGGAGTGTTGCTTCCTTCTCTGCACAGGACTTCAATAAGCCACTAAATCTTTACTTTGAAAATTGATGTTGGCTGATTTATGAATGTTTATCATGCTGTTCATAACACCTTTGGTCTTGTTAAATGGCCTGTTTAGTCTCAGAAAGTCTGTTGCTACTGCAGCTTCCTTCTGTATGGATGTGAAGACCCCCGCCCAATGTCCACCCTGTCATCCTCTGCATGTATGAGACCAAGAGGGTCGGATCATCGTCTAAACATGAGGGTGTCTGGCTGCAGTACCGTGCTGTACCACCTGGAATGTTGTGTGTTTGTTTTTGTAGGACTCTACGGGACTGTTTGGTTTTAACAGTGACCAGTAGAGAAGAGACGTCTCTCGACTCCCTCTGTAAAGTGTTTGTCCAGGTCACCGTGGCAGCAGGCCAAGCAAGACCAGCTAGATGTACCTCAGGAGCAGCATCCTCCAGATTCTCCTACCGAAGGATCCCATGACAGTCCGAGGCCACATAGCCTACAGAATCCCTCAACAGTCTCCTTCCAGATGGTGATGATGAGCTCCGTCTTCACATGGAGAGTCCAGCCCACCTACCGCTCGTGAACAGCATAAATAGGTTTGTAGCTGTTCCCTCAGATGGTGCATGGAGACTTTCTGTCAGTGGGCTCGATTGATGATGTGCTGCGTGCTTGACAGAGAACTTATTTCACGGACGTTGAACACCAGTGAGCTTATTAATGTGTATTCTGTCTCACATCATTCACTAGATCATTTGTAATGGACAAAGAAAAACCTTAAAGGACTATAAGAGTTATTTTATATGTGAGCCTAAAGTGTAGAAGTTATGTTACCGTCGCTAAGAAGCAGAAAGTCAGAATCACTTACGGTTACAAATCACAGTTACCCAGTTCCAGTGTGGTGCAGAGGGGTCGTCTCCAGCAATACACCTCAAAATAAAGTGAACTCCGCCAAGGTGCAACAGTCCTGTGCGTTATATTAAAACCAAAGTCATATTTGACCTCAAAACCTATAATCTACAAATGAACACCTGATGAATTAATCTCTAATTATAACCACACACACCCCACCCTGCAAACAGGCTATTTATTGGTTGGGGGGGGATAGGAATCAACCTGTGAGTCTGTCCATAGGTTTTTTTTTAAGCACAACTCCTCCTAAACCAGTTTATGGATTTCAGTAAAATGTCACACTGGCGGTATAACATGAAGATGTTCATGGAGAAAAATACATCTTGTCTCATGTTTTGCGAGGGAGATAATTTGACATTTTTGGAATGTATCATATTTGTCAATTACCTGCTTTCACAGACATGTTGGGCTGTTTAATACAGAGGTTAACCAGGTTATTAATTCGGGTGCTTCATTACAAAAGATTTGTTACAACCGATATATAATACATACAAGAGCAAAAAAAAAAGGTCAAAGGGCTGTATTTGTTTTGGGGTTAATGTGGTTGAAGGTGCTGTTGCACCTTGGAGGAAGTACACGCTCCACAGAGTCCTCTTCTGGGTGTTTTTTGGAGGGGGTGGGGGCTCAAATACCAAAATTACAGGCAAACAGGACTATTTCGATTCGGCCTGCAGTTTTTGTCCCAGAAATAATGGATTCTGTCATTCCATGTTCTTGTTGGAACAGTTCTCAGATGGAGATGTAGGATCATTAAAACTAAATCCACATCCCGTCTCTGGATGGGAATCATGCTAGTGTTTTTTTACCCCTTCTTTTCAGAAAAGCCTAAATGGTGACAGTAGATTTATTGTCATTCACTGCTGTGTGCTTCTCTTATCATTCTGCACGGGGGGGTGGGTGTCTGTGCAGCAGACAAGGGTAAATCCAATTAATTTATAGCTATTATTGATGCCAGAGCTCCATTTGCTGCAGACCCCCACCGAGTGGCAACAGAAACAACACAGATTTTACACTGTGAATTAGTCACACAGCACGGTGTGCTGCACAGCTTTCAGAGACGTTGTTGCCTTCGTTATGAAATGTTTGGAGAAGTCTTTCAACAAAACCTCCCCGGGCCAGGAATCAAACAGGGTGTGTGTGTGTTTGGGCGGGGGGTTGGTGCTCCAGTGCATCATCCTTATGCTGAGTGCACCGAGATGCTCTGGTGCTGCTTTTTATTTATTTATTCAGTGTATTCAACATGTTGTTGTTGTTGATTTGTGTGTGTGTGTGTGTGGCGGATTTATCACAACACAATCACCAAATCATGTCACTGATATGTAATATTTTGCCCGAAATATAACTGAATATTTCAGAAGCTCTCATCAGATTTCATTCACTAAACTGTATTCTGGGTTTTGCAGGTGTGCCGACAGTTAAATCATCTTACTATAAGGCAGCATCTCCTCATTACATTTGACAGGAGGAAAAACAGGCTGTATTTAAATGAACATTAATTTATGTATTAATTATTAATGTATTTCCCCCTCTGTCTCACCCCAGAGGAACCCCACATTAAACCTGGGTGTTTAATTCTATCTTTGTTCCAGTAAAATTCAGATTTCAAAGAATTTGACAGATTTTTTTAATGTGTTTTTATCTGTATTGAGCTGACTGTCCTCAGTTTGTGAAAGAATCTTCCACGCAGCCTGCCTTTGTGTTTAAACAGTTTTACAGCCCAATGATGAATAAAAAAAGGTTAAAATAGTCAAACTATGTATGCACTCTGCAGATTGCATCGCCCACTAACCTAACCTGCAGCAGGACAGTTGATGAAATTACTACCAACTCACTATGCAGCAATGAGAAATTGAAGAAAATGCACAAAAAAGAGAAATCCCTCGTAGGTTGATGAATGACAAATTTGATGGATCATTTCAAGGATGTGCAGTGAGTTTTATTTTAAATAAACAGCTCATAGATTTCTGTGTAATTGTGAGAAATAAACCACAGACATGGGTGAAAATGCACAAATATTGTCTGCATTAACTTTAAAAAAAATACCTGATGTACAAAGATATGGGTGATAATAATTCATAAACCCCCCCAGTGTAGATTTCCTCTTCATGTGTGTGAGAGAACGGGGTTGGGGGGTGGGGAAGGAAGGAGCAAGGATGCTGATGAAATGGGGGATGGATGGATGCAGGGATATGGAGAATTGGGAAGTGCTGGCATAACTGTGGAGGAGGTGGATGCTGAGCCTGTTTCCATGGTAACCTGCCAGAAAAAGGTCTGGCGATGAAGTTTGACTTTATATTTATGTACATACTGTGGTGGGATGGTCTTGTGGATTGACTGCTGAAAATAAAGACAATAAATAAATTGATTAGTAGCTCATCAATGGTATGTGCATGTGTGCACTTCTCTTGTTCTCAGTCTGGACATGTCAATGGACCACCATCTCTGAGAAATCTCTTGTTGAATCTAAGCCACAAAGAATTAAGGATTCAAAAGAATTTTATTGTCATATGCACATAGGAACATGTTCCCTGCACAATGAATTGTGTTTACTGCATTTTACCCATCCTAATTGCTAGTTAGGAGCAGAAGTCGCCTTTTGGCGCCCGGGGACCAGCTCTAGATGTACATCCCTGCCTTAGGTCAACAGCTGAGAAAACAATTTCTCACAATTACACAGAAATCTATGAGCTGTTTATTTAAAATAAAACTCACTGCACATCCTTGAAATGATCCATCAAATTTGTCATTCATCAACCTACGAGGGATTTCTCATGACAACAGACAACACACACATAACACACAACACACATAAGCCGGCCAGGTACATGAACACATATACAAAGCACACACAAGGTAAACTTGGGAAAGAAAAGCCTTCATAGCTGCTGCATTGAACCACACAGCAGCAATGCAGGAAAAAAAAAACCCATCAGCACAATAAACAGTGATCACACAACAACAGACGAGAGAGAGACGACAGCAAAGATTTGAATGAGTCCAGTTTTCAGACAGAACAGTCCGGAGGCAGCCCTAGGCGCCATCAACGGCCTTGTCCGTCCATCCTGGAGGGAGGAGGGGCCCAGCCCTGAACAGTCCACTGTCCACAGTCAACGTCAGAGCTGGAAGAAACAGAGGGCGGGGATTACCAGGGAGGTGAGGCATAAGTGTTCTTCTTCTTCCAGGAGGTTTTTTTATCACAGCGGCCTTGAAGTGCAGCTGTTTGGGGAGCCGAATAGATAACCAGATTAGCAGACGCCTGGAAAATTCCACAGTCTGAGTGGCTTCCAAAACCTCTGAATAGGAGATAGGAGATGTGGTCATTCCTGAATATCAAAGCGGTTTTCCAGTGCAGCCATTCTCCCCGAGATGGTTTCCAACGTGTGGTTAACACCCGCCGACTGAGCTGACACTGCCCTTCCAATTGAATCAATCGTGGGGCAGCCTGGACGGGCCAATTATTGCTGCTTCCACCTTCTTAATTTTCCGGTAAACCAGCGCCATGCCCGCGCCACACAGCAGAAACCCGGTCACCACAGCGCCGAATAGATAAACATCTTCAACGTCCTCTACAGACAACGTGTACAGGCACATGATTTCCCACTTCTTCCAACCGTCCATCACATGTGTCCTGGCAGGACAAGTCGGGTCCTCCGCTCCGGAGTGTCTTGTAGAAAAAATAGTGTCACTTGCGTTCAGAGACCACTTCATCAGATCCATTTTTGCCGTTTCCAGAAGAGCAAAGCTGGCAGCCTCACAGACAACACGCCACAGAAGCAGGAAAGATAAGGAGGGAGGGAGAGAAGAAAAATGCGACCGTCTCGACCGAGAGCAGGAAGGCAGGTCTGAAGGTAAAAGGGGACCAATCCAAACTAGAAAGGTGTTTCTAATGAAGGGGCCGGTGAGTGTTGGCCATAATGCAAAAGAAGATGAAGGAAAAAGCAGCATGGAGGTCTGCAGATTTTGTTTGCTACCTGCGTTGATGGTGCCCCCTGCTGGATGAATTTAAAAGCATCATGCAGCCTTCTGTTTTCAACTATAAAAGAAGGTCACAGATCCCATACCTTTGCTATAAGGTTGACAAAATTAGTAGTGTGTGCTGCATGAAGTCATAATAACTCACTGGATCATCAAAAGTAATTAAGGTCTGTGTTTTCTTTGGCTGAACCAGAGAGAAAAATATAATTGAAGTTACTCAGCTTTTCTTAGATATAAATAATGGGACTGTAAGGTAAAAAGAATGAGAACCACTGTTCTGGTTGATCTCCATTACCTATATAGGTCCTATATGGATCATCTAAATCAGACCAAAGTACACCTATCCCATCATGGGATCCTGATCACTCATCTTTGATCATTACCTTTGATCCTGATTGCTAAATTTACAGCCTAAAGTTCAATAACTCAGCAGCCTTTGTCCCAGATTCAATCTTGGTGCCAATCTTTGATTGTGTAGTTTGGATAAAAAGTTGGATTCTGACCTTTTGATTTTCATAGATAAGAACAAAGTCAGGATCAAGATCAAAGGAATTAGGATCCAAGTTTAATGATCAAAGGCAGGAACTGATTCAATCAAAATTCATCAGGTTCTTCCTAAACCCAAGTTCCACGTCTCCACCTAAGTTAGTTGAAATTCTCTGATATTGTTTTTCAGATATCCAGCTGACAGCTACAAAAATGTAACGTCCTCAGTGGATGTAGTTGGCCTTCCCATCATAACTACATGACTGACATGTATTTAGATTAAATATTTATTGAAACGTTTGGCTTTTCGGCATAAAATATTTCATGAGCACTTATCTGAATCAGAAAGATGCTTCTGATTAGAATTTATTTTGAAGATTGTGTAAATAAATCTAGATTCAGTGTGTTTCCTCCTGTTTTATTTTTCCAACAATATCAGTTCTTTCAGTGTTTGAAGTTCTGAAACATTATAATGACATAAGATGTATGTAACATCATTATTTGTTATTGTGCCAAACACTGAAGGCAGGGGTCACTAAGGTCATGCAGTGGTGGTGTGACACGTGACAGGCAGACGTCACATTTGTACAATCGCCTCGAAGCACTATCAAAAATAGTGGCTACGTCATAACCAAAGAAGTAGGCACTGTTACACTGAACAAACTACACAAGTTGAAGCTCCGCTGAGTGTCTGTAGCAGGTTGGAGTGAAAGGTCCTGTGATTTCAGCTCCTTTCAAACACTGGAGATGGCACGATTGGCCAATGGTGAGTCTATCAGCATCCTCCATGGGCAAGATTCTGAGCCAATGGGGTCAATATACCTAACAAAATCCGCTAATAATTTAGACAAAGATGGACAATGACAAAAACAAAGGCTCTTTAGGACTGTGGAGAGCCACATTTTAACTTCCTAAATAGGGAGGGCACTGCAACATTCAGCATCTGTTCATACCAACAGCAATCCAACACCATTTTCCTTTTCTTACAACGACTAATCTGTTCAGAAATAAATTTCTCTGAATGTATTTTGCTAACCTAGTCACCCAACAAAACATTAACTCAAATATTCTGTTCACCCCAAAGAAAATATGACTCAGATTTTTAGGTTTAGTTTTTTATTTCTTTTCTAGTATATGATCCAGTAATTTTAACTAACATGTGACTGATACCAAGCTAAAATATTGGCCTGTTAAGAGGTTTTCCTGTAAAATTGTTTTGTATAGTGATATGCGATAGACAGCAGCGTACTACAGGGTCTTGCAAACGTATTCACCCTCTTGGACCTTTACACATTTTAATTTATTTTTGCCATTTCAAACAAAAATAGTTATTCAGGCTTCTTACCTTATAATTTGAAAAATTATCTCCGTTAAACTCAAACTAAAAGCAAATCTCCACAATTTTATATAAATTAATTAAAATATATATATATATAAAAGCCAAGATGATGGGTTGCATAAGTAATGGGACACTTTGGTATAATACCTGTAAATAATTAGTTTTATTGCCATTTTTCTTGAGACAAGTCAGGGGATGGATACATGAACATTTCATAAACATTTTCAAGTCACTGAATATGTTTTGGATTTTATTTACAGAAGTTATGAAAAAATACAAATGGTATAGCACTGCATGGTAAATCTATCTTGAATAAGAAGTTTTCAAAAACTAAGTGACTAAGTGTGCAAGGAGAATATATATATATATATATATATCAACAACCAAGAGGACAAGATAGATAATCTAAAGCAGCATATATTGATCAACAAAAATATTTGTGACTGATTGGTATGAAATACTTCAAAAATTAACTCACACAGAAAACATATGATGGCGTCATACATAATCAGAAACACCATTACAGAAGTGTGTATATTTACTTGTACATTCATGTTGTGGTTTTGTAGTGTTTGTATGGCTCAGCCCTCTGGTGTCTTTCATTCATGCTACAGTACTTTGAAGAACCTACATTCGTCCAGTGAATCATGAATCACATAATCAGGTTAAAATGCCTTCTTTGTACAGTATTATTTCAAGTACACATTTTATTAAATTACCACTGTGATCGGTTCCAGCTCCCCCCCCCACCATGACCCTTAACTGGAATAAGTGGATAGATTTAATTCAATTCAAGGCCACTTGACGTGACAGTCATTTTAGTTACGTCCAAATGAATTTGAACTTTAGTCATTTTGTTTTTGTTCCTGTGTTAGCTGAAGAAAGTAATCTACCAGAGGAACTTGATTTAAATTTAAAGGAAATTCACATTTAAGTGTGTTGACGGGGCTCACGAATGTCACATTGGTCTTGTTGAGCCACGTCAGGAAGCTCTTCAGATTACAGTCGCAGTGGAACCGATTTGAGGTTAGGTCCAGCGTGCTGAGGGAGCAGAAAGCGACGGGGTCGGGGGAGGCGATGAAGTTGTTGGCGAGACTAAGTGTTTTCAGGCTTCGGGGGAAGACGTCTGCTTGCAGATATGTGATAGCGTTGGATGAGAGGTCAATCTCCACGACTGAGGTGAGACCCTTGAAAATGCCCTCAGGTAGAGATCTCAGCGCATTGAAGCTCAGATTGAGTCTCAGCAGACTGCCGAGATTGTCAAAGAGATTAAGGCATCTGCCCTGAGTCCAAACAGCCTGCATGGAGCTGCTGTGAAGATCCAGGGTTTGGAAACTCCTGAGTGGAGAATGGTTTATCGTGATGCTGCAGGTCCTAATGGTGTTTCCCCCATAAGCCAGATACTGAAGGTGTTTGAACTGAGATAAATAGATGTAAACATTCCCCAGATTGGTGAATCTGTTGTCGTTGACATTCAGATAGCTTACATTACTGGCAAAACGTTTGAGGCTGTTCACGGACAAAGGTGTCAATTTATTATCGTTCAAGAAGAGATAACCCAAACTGGGCAAAGACGCGGGAAAGCCTAGCTCTCTGAGGGAGTTTCCTGTTAGAGATAAGGCTTTTAATTTGGGAAGGCCGGTAAATGAGCCATATCCCAGCACCCCAATGTGATTGTAAGACAAATCTAATATTTCCAAATTCGTCAGAGATTGAAAAGTGTAACTGTAGATCTCACCGAGCAGGTTGTATGATAGGTTCAGTGATTTTAAATGACCCTGAAGACCTTCAAAAGCATTTCTGAGGATCTGGTTGATGTTATTTTTGGAGACATCAATGACCGCAACCTCTTTGAGTGGATGAAAAACCCTTGGATGCAGTGCAAATATTCTGTTTTTTGACAGATCCAAAATGCGGACTTCGCTGTTCCTCAGGCCTTCAAATGTACCGTTGTCTGGATCAGGAAGATTGTTGTGCGAAAATCCTTTCCCCATGGGTCCTGACAGTTTGAGATGGGAAATCTTAGTACCCTCTATGGCTCTGAAGAACTGCTTCGATTTGCCTGTGCTGAACATATTGTAGGACAAGTCTAGTGTCTGAAAGGACATCCCCCTAAAAGGATTCCCACATTCCTTCCAGTCAAAACTTCGACTTGACATGTCTGTAAGTTGGATGGAGTTCAGATTCAGCATTTGGAAGTGTTTCCCACAGAAACCAAGAAGATCTGGTTCACATATCATATCAATCTTGTTCAGCTTCAAGTTCACATCCTTTAACTTTGTCAGATTTGCAAAGAACACTGAAGGCTGGACCCTCTTTATGTGATTACCAAACAGGTCAAGAGTCTCCAAGGAGGCCAGTGGCTCCAGATAGTTGTCTTTTAATATGGACTCCCGTAGCGAGCAGTAATTCAGATGAAGCTCCTGTAAATTCGACAGCCCCAGAAATGCCTGCGGCTCCAGCCGAAGACCGATGTTAAATCCGAGCACCAGCTTCGTCAAACGTTGCTGTCTGCTGAAGGCGTTGTTTCTGATCACAAGTGGTACGTGTTGCTTTCCAATGTCCAACACCTGCAGCTCTTCAAGGCCTGACAGGGACGAAGCATTGACCTCACTGATGCGGTTCATCTCCAGATACAGGTGGGTGATCCTGGGCGGCAGTGAGGGAACCCATCTGAGGTTCTGCATACCACAGTTGGCTACAGGGCCAAATATAAGACATGATGGAAAGCACCCCGGCACCTACAAGAGGACAGTCATGAAGGTATTGCAAAAGTAAAATTGCTCAAGTATTTTGTATTTATAGACTTTATTTCAATGTTATTACATTTTATTCCACATTTAATTCACATATATGCTTTCGTACCTGCAGGAAAACACAAATGACAACCGCCTGAAGAATCAGGATCCACATCCTTGCGCCGTCTTCCACAGTAAGTCCAACGGACAACCGTCCAGCCTGTGCAGTGTGAATCTGAGCGGAGATTTGTGTTGGCACCGTTTTTATCTGTAAGCACTTGCGTCACATATGTTGAGCACTGACCCTGCAGTGTACATATGACGCTGAGTGGAACTTCCCATTTATGAAAACTCCACATTTGCAAGAAAGGGGGGAAGTACACGTGTGCGTTTGTAGCCCGTCGTTAGTGCGGCTCTGGGTTTGAGTGATTACCTTAACGTGAAACAAGGGAAGTTCTAAATGGGTACCACACGTGTTCTAGTACATGTTAAAAAAGTTTCTCCATACTTTAATATTGCTGATATTTAATGTAAGTTGATTTTTACATGGCTTTGTTGATGTTAATGAAAGTTAATAACAAGGTTCAAAGAAAAAAATTTTGGCCAATAGTGAGTACTTTGAAAAGGGCTTATATCGGCCCATAATATCGGCCGGCCAATATATCGGTCGGGCTCTAATAAAGATCACTGGATATGTTCAAACAACTGCGAAAGTTATAGTAAAAAATGTCGCGTACCCACCAAACTGATGTATTCTCAAAATAAATCAATTAACAAATACATGTATTCATATCTCTTAAAAAATGTCCTACCAGTTTGTGTTTCTTTAAATGGAAATGAGCTGCCACGCCCCCCTCTGAAGGTGGGCAGGGAGAGGGGGGTCTAGGGGAGCCCCTCTATTTAACCCTTAGAGCCCCGAGGATGCTTTTCTTGTTTTTACCACAACTTAAGAAAATCCTTCTTTTAGTATGACCACATGTTGCATATCAAAATGTTCAGAACACTTTCAGCTTTCTAAATGTGAGACAGATGTGTGTCTAGAACACTTTGTAGAGCTATTAATAGAAATATGATTAAAAAAAAGTTGACCAGGATGCAGGGAAGCATCATCAGGGCTCTCAGGGTTATAGCCACACATTAATAAGATGGTCTGAATCCAAGCACATTTATCAGCTGTGAAGTGATGAGGGCATCATCTTGTGTACATCTTGTGTAACCAGTCACTGATTTTTAAACTGACAAAAACATGTGCTGGACATTTTCAAAGAGGAGCATCAAACACAGACTAGATGTTAGTCCTGTTTGAACATACTCCCAGTTGACATCAGCATTTTCTTCATCACTGTGATCCAGTTGTCACTGTTGCTCATGTCCATCCACGAAAGAAACAACATGAAGTGAAGATCAGTGCCACTGTTTGAACTTCTGATGCCTTTTCTTCATAGTTATGTCAGCAAAACATCAGAACTCAAATTTCTAAATTTTACTTTTCAAAAATGGCCCTGAGGATTTTATCAATTTGATTAAACAGAGTATTTTATTTAAAAAAATAAGATTTTGATTCCTTATAGTTGTAGGTTTCCAGGCCATTATATAGTATCACAAAGATAACAGGATAATATCAAAGAATAATGAGAAAACTGACATGATGCACATATAGTAATGTCCTCCAAATGTTGTACAGGCAGAGTTGCCAGACGCAGTATTTCGCTTGTTTAGTTTTAATGCATTCTTTATGATGAATTTCTACCAACGCCGCCCAAGTGTGTGTTGCTGTGATCACCTTGATTTCTATGTAACGATGTTTGTGTGTTTGTTAGCAAGATATCTAAAGAAGGTCTAATCGCATTTTGACCAAATCTGACAGGTACACTGGGCCAGTGGATGGGAAGAAGTGAATTCATTTGGGTTAGGATTGGTCAACAATCAAGGTCAGAGATCAAGGTGAAATTTCTTGATTCATGATAATATTTTGGAAAATGGCAAATTTTATGGAAATGAAGTCAGATAATTTATTCTTAGTCACCATGTCTTAAAAGTCTGACATTTATGATTCTGAGACTTATAGCTTTTGACCTGAAACTCAAACCATATTTAATCTTCCAACATATTGGGGGGGGGGGGGGGGGGGCGCTAATTTTGCACCATGTGACCCCTTTAAAGTGTACCTGCCTGCAAATCAAGCTGGTGCCACCAAACGTGGCACTCAGGTTAACGTTGGGACTAATACCTGTGGCTATACTTCTGATTTCAAAGGGGAAATCCCTCAGTGACGTGGTCATGAATTTCAAAATTTATAATGTATTTTAAAATATTTTCAACATGCTGAATATGCAGCAATCACTGGATCCACTGATGACAGATCGTGTGGAAACTACAGAATTTCTCCATTTTCAGAACACAGTTGGCAACCATGAGCTGATAATCAAACCAGACTAATTTATAATGTCAACTCATTGTTATTATTATTAGTAGTAGTATTAACATAACATCATATAACCTCATTATGTTTGATTACATCCAATTATGAACGCCACAAAATACAAGTATGTGTGTGTGTGTGTGCATGTATTTGTGCATGTGTGCATGCGTGTGCTTAGGTTTTAGCATACCTGCACATGCATGTGCAGGTGCACGTACAGCACTATGAAGTGCATGCACATATGTGCACCTCATCATGATGCATGTGCACCTGCACGTGCACACTCGCTGTGCTGCACTAATGCACTTTGAACTTGCGCAAGAATCATTAAGAGGAACACGCTAAACTGCAGAAGATGGGTGTGACATCTGTTCTCGTCTCGTGCAGGCGTATTTCCTTTTAATTGCACTTTGGGTTCAGCAGAACAAACTGTGCGCAACATAAATGACAGAAAGGTGAAGATAAAAGTGGTGATTTTCTTTAGTAGTTCAAACAAGCACTCTGTCACTTTATTTATGTTTTATTTTTTTAGATTTTGAAGTTAAAAACTGTACTCAGATGTAGCCACAACTTGTCACTCTGTGCTTTTTCTTCTGAGGTGTGTCGCATTTATTTTATCGTAGTCCAAAAACAGGTGTTTTCTCTATTATCTCACTCACAGCTCTGTGGTCTGCAAGATTTTGGAGCATACTGGCTATAACAAAGCCATACAGCAATTGCACTTAAATAAAAAGGACATTACCGGCTCAAAAAAATAAAATAATAATAATAAAAAATTAATTACTCAAGTAAAATTAGAAATACAGGCTTACATGTGACATGTGCTCATTAAAGGTGGCTAGCGCCCCTGCTCCTACCCCTGCAATTAATGTTTGTCATTTGTGAATTGATTCAGAATCATCCATTGCCTACAAATTGATTATTTTTTCCCACCTCCCAGGTCCAAGTGCTTCCAGAAACTTCTAATAACATTTATGCCTGTTCAGTGGTGACAAAAAGTGGCTTACTGAGTGTTTTTAGCTTGTTTCTAATGGTGTTTACATTCTAACTAATGTAATTTTTTCCCCCCAACAAAACATCTATAAATACAACTCAGGTTCAAAAATGTCAAACGTCCCCTTTAAGTTAAGGGTTATGGTTATGATTAAATTTTTTGAAATGCATAGAAACATCTGCAGTTTGAACAATGCCATTGCTTTGTACACTGTGCAGAACGTGCACTAGGACTTGTTTCGAAAATACAGTGGTCCCTCGCTATAACACGGTTCACCTTTCGCGGCTTTGCAGTTTCGCGGATTTTTTTTTTTTGTGCAATTTTGCATGCTTTTTTTTTTTTAACAGTGTTCTGTGTCCTTATCAGGCGGGCCGGTCGCGGCACCAGTCGCGGCACCGGTTGGCATCACTGCGATTGCTCTCACTGCCTCCGATGCACTTACTGAGCCTGTGGGCTTGGTAAACGCAGCAGCGGGCCACTCACACTGCCCCACTGTCTGCTGTGCGGAGCTGCGCCAAATCTGGCAACAGGTCCAGAGACTACGCTTGCTCTTTTGATGCGAATGTTGACCGCAGCCGCAGAGCTCCGTGGCCACCGAGAGAGGACTTGGATTCTTTGCGGGTCTCACATCCGTACCTCCGGAGGCAGTGAGTGAAGGGAGAGTACGCGCACTGTGTTCTGCGTGTGTCTGCTTATAATCTTCTCACACAGACGAAAAAGTGTGTTGTGTGTTTACACAAGAGAGAAAAGTGAGAAAATGTTAATGCCTGTTTGAGAAAAGTGTATAAAGTGTGTAGTGAGGGGTTTTACAGCCTTAAAACATCTAGAATAATTGCAAAAAATAGCGTTGAGTACTTCGCAGATTTTGCTTATCGCGGGTTATTTTTAGAACGTAACTCCCGCGATAAATGAGGGACCACTGTACTGAAATTCAAAATTTTCCTTCTGCAAATGCACAGCTAGAAATCATGTAAAAATAGATTTAAAAGACTGCTTTAAAATGCTCAACTCGTAAGCTAAAATTTCTAAAAAAAAAAAAAAAAAAAAAAAAAAAAGTCGAGGGGGGCAATTCCCCTGCATCCCCCCCCAGTTCCTACGCCCGTGCTGATAAGAAGCGGACTTGGCAACAACACAATCACTGCAGAAGAAAAAGAAATAAAACCCGATGCCTGTGTGAGAAATAAGTGATTTTCCTGTGTTAAAACTGATGAATATATGAGTTATATGAATGGTGTAAAAAAGAGTTGGTTGGGTGTCAGTTTCCACTGAAGAAGAGGAGGGAGGAGGACGGACGAGAGGAGTGACTTTCTTTCAAAAACGAGTGGACTTTTGCAGCCGGTACGGCTGTGAAACATGGATCCGTACGGAAATGAATAACAGGACGGTCCGTGGAGCCAAAGCGGAGCTTCGAACCACGGCGACGACAAGATAAGAAGATGAAGAAAAGCAGGTTGTGTCAGTAAAAGTCGGCGGCGGCGTTGATGTTGTCGGTGTGCGGTCTCATTAAGTACCTGCCGGTGAGTTTATCCGCCTAGAACCGTTATAACTCTCGTTAATAACCACATTTCACATTTCAGCCTGACTTTAAGAGAAAACTCGCGAGTTGTGGTCAGGACTCATTGCACATTTATTCGGGGGAAGAAGGTGAACATGGAGTTAAACTTTTCTGCAACATGGCGCCGCTCAAGTGTCACCGCAGCTTCGGTGGGCACAACTTTCTCTTTTTTTTTTAACGGACTGTAGATTTTTTTTTAAAGATTAGTTGAAAATTATGGAAGCTTCAGAGTGCCAAATAAAAAAACCTCCGCGTTTTTTTATTTGTTTTAATGCTCGTCCCCATAACGTATAACCAAACCCACTCTTCACATTTATTGTTTTTATTGATTTGAAATTATCAGTGAACGTCATAACGGTCTTAACTCATTGATGTCTTTACGGTGTCAAATCTCGCACGTAATCACGTTCTCGCTGGGAAGGCCGAGATTTCATTGTCAGTGGACAAGCAACAAGCAGTTTGTTCGCAACATTGCATCGCTATGGAGGTGAGTTCAACCAAAATATTAGAGCCCAACCGATATGGATTTTTTGAGGCCGATGCCGATAACGATATTTGGATGAAAAAATGCTGGTAATCGATAAATCGGCTGATTTGCCGATAGCCGATAAATCAGCCGATATTATTATTATTATTTTTAAAAGAATAAAATGTTCTGTTTTGGACCCTTAACAAAAAGGTATGGGCTAAAAGCTGAAGCTTTGTCCGCATATTGATTAACTTTATAACACAGAAGAATTTTCAAGTTCCAAAAATGCAATCAAGAATTAAACCTTTGTGAAATTAGCAAATACATATCCTTAAAAAGAGTTGTGAAATACATCTGATCTTGTCCCTCTTGTTGCTGCAACTTAGATATAGGTTCAGGATTGTCAGCGGATCAGTGCAGTGTGACGGTGAACTACGGTGGCCGGTGATGAACACATTTAAGCAGGGGTGTAAGCAGCTCTCAGTTGAATGGAGTCAGAGCTCCATCTACTGGACAAACAGTGCAAGGACATTTTACATTGCCGACAAACTTTATTTCAGTAACTGTTATGTTTATGAGAAATTATCAGCGTTGTGTCAGCAAAATTTCGGCCGATAGTGAGTACTTTGAAAAGGGCTTATATCGGCCGATAATATCAGCTGGCCGATATATCGGTCTGGCTCTACAAAATATGTATTTAGGTGTTTAAGATAATCATGAGTCTTTAATGTGAGTTTTATTTTAAAAAGTGTGTTGTTGTTAGGATTTGCGTGTCATGAACCAGTTCTTTTCAGGTATCCTTAAGAAATGATTAGATCCATCAATATCAATAGCCTTTTTGCTTAATGATTCCCTCATCGGTCCTTCAGAGCGGCCGTTGTTTTTGGGGGGTGTTTGTCAGGAAAATGATCATCTCTCTATATTGATTACAGACCCTGCAGCGAGTCTGTATAAACAAGCCTTTGCTTTGAACCAATGAAGCAGTGCTTCAGTCTTTGATTTGCTGCTTCGTTGGTTCGTTTTATTTCACATCTTTTTATTTTTCCCTGCTAAAACCTTAAAGAGCATATGTCTGTGAGTAATATTTACCTTTTTAATGTTAAACCAACCTGTTATGGTCTTCTGAAACAGTTGATAGATGTATTTTTGTTATGTGTCGACGCGGGTTGAGGAGCGGACCTGCGTCAGACGGAACCCAGCGCTAAAAATAACCAGAAAGCGGTTCCAATAACAAAAACAATTTATTTATTTCACCCACTGGTGCACAACAAAGTGTAAAAAAACCAAAATAGCGTCCTTCTGGTGGAGTGAAGGCTGGCACGCTCTCCAGCGCCCAAAAGGATCGAAGCCCCGGCGCTCCTGGACCCACTACCACCGCCAAACACCCCCCAGGTGGACACGACAAACCGACTCTCTGCGATGTGTGCTGACAGCATGTGTCCCTCACCCTTCCTGCTTCACGGGCTCGATGTGTCAAACCCAGGCGCGGTCCTCAGCGTCTCACAAACGAACATCACAAGGTCGTATTCCCGGCAGTTCTGCTTGAATCACACATGACTTAAATGCAGAACGCCATCCATTATCTGCTTCAGCTGAAAGTCTTTAAGGCTGCACGTGAGCACCATTCACAGGTGCTGCACATGATGTTGATGAGGGTGAAGGACTCTTCAGCCAGCACCTTCTCCACAGACAAATCAGTTTTCATGTCACCTGGAGAGCAAAGAAAATAAAAGAACACCAAACTGTCCAGCCACACCCCCCAACACACAACAATTTTATAACTTAAAAACAGGACAGATGCTAACATGTTAGCATGTCTATGGCATTTTCAATATTAAAGTTAGCATTAAGCTGAGCCATTATCAAGCCTCCCTCCTCAGTGCGCAGAGGATTCTGGGCTACAGTAGGCTGTGGCTATGCGTATGTTGCTGTATTCTATTTGTATGTAGGTAGTACTTCTGATTGGTCAATTTGGGTCACATGATTATGAGTTACATACTTTTATCTGTCCATATATATGTTGGGCTGAAATTACCTTTTAAAGTGATGAACTTAAACTCTTTCTCTGGTTCCAAAATATTTGTAATTACCTTGCCTGTAGTTATGACAGGCAGCACGGTGGTTAGCGCTGTTGCCTCACAGCATGAAGGTCGTGGGTTCGATTCCCATCTTTCTGTGTGGAGTTTGTGCGGGTTCCATCTGAGTACTACAGCTTAATCCTACATCTGTGTTAGGTGAATTAAAAGTTTTAATTGACTGTGGGGTGTGAATGTGTTTGTTTGTCTATATGTGACCCCTGCGACAGACTGGCATCCTGTTCAGGGTGTACTCTACCTCGCGCTTTATGAATGCTGGGATAGGCTCCAGCCCCGCTTGACCCTTAACTGGCGTAAGCAGGTATTGAAAATGGATGGATGTATGGTGATGGAAGTGTCTATTCGTACGCATTGTTTGTATTGTTGTTGTTAACGTGGTTTAGGAATCTACTGTCAATTAGCATGTTGCCAGTGGGGATCCATGGGCTCTAGATTGGGTAGTGTATATAAAATAGGTAAGTGACATTTTTCAAGGGTGGTAATAAATTAAGTAAAACTTGTATAATGAGTTGGAATGGCATGTGATTCCAAAATGTTTTTAGAACCTTAGACCTCAACAATTTTTAGAAGAGGAACTCAATCCTTTTATTTCCTGTTAATTATGTCATTTTTTAATGTTAATTACTGTCTTAAAGTATTTATAAATTGTTTAGGTTCTTGTTATCATATACACATACTAATGATTGTTATTATTATTATTATTATTATTATATTTTATTATTACTTCCAATTTTTTTATTTTATTTTTAAATGGACCACAACGGAAAATACGTTTTTTAATGTATTTACAATTATAGTACAGAAACAGCATTAGTGAAGGTTACAAATGATCTTCTTATGGCCTCGGACAGTGGACTCATCTCTGTGCTTGTTCTGTTAGACCTCAGTGCTGCTTTTGATACAGTTGACCATAAAATTTTATTACAGAGATTAGAGCATGCCATAGGTATTAAAGGCACTGCGCTGCGGTGGTTTGAATCATATTTGTCTAATAGATTACAATTTGTTCATGTAAATGGGGAATCTTCTTCACAGACTAAAGTTAATTATGGAGTTCCACAAGGTTCTGTGCTAGGACCAATTTTATTCACTTTATACATGCTTCCCTTAGGCAGTATTATTAGACGGTATTGCTTAAATTTTTCATTGTTACGCAGATGATACCCAACTTTATCTATCCATGAAGCCAGATGACACACACCAATTAGCTAAACTGCAGGATTGTCTTACAGACATAAAGACATGGATGACCTCTAATTTCCTGCTTTTAAACTCAGATAAAACTGAAGTTATTGTACTTGGCCCCACAAATCTTAGAAACATGGTGTCTAACCAGATCCTTACTCTGGATGGCATTACCCTGACCTCTAGTAATACTGTGAGAAATCTTGGAGTCATTTTTGATCAGGATATGTCATTCAAAGCGCATATTAAACAAATATGTAGGACTGCTTTTTGCATTTACGCAATATCTCTAAAATCAGAAAGGTCTTGTCTCAGAGTGATGCTGAAAAACTAATTCATGCATTTATTTCCTCTAGGCTGGACTATTGTAATTCATTATTATCAGGTTGTCCTAAAAGTTCCCTAAAAAGCCTTCAGTTAATTCAAAATGCTGCAGCTAGTAGTACTGACGGGGACTAGAAGGAGAGAGCATATCTCACCCATATTGGCCTCTCTTCATTGGCTTCCTGTTAATTCTAGAATAGAATTTAAAATTCTTCTTCTTACTTATAAGGTTTTGAATAATCAGGTCCCATCTTATCTAGGGACCTCGTAGTACCATATCACCCCAATAGAGCGCTTCGCTCTCAGACTGCAGGCTTACTGTAGTTCCTAGGGTTTGTAAGAGTAGAATGGGAGGCAGAGCCTTCAGCTTTCAGGCTCCTCTCCTGTGGAACCAGCTCCCAATTCAGATCAGGGAGACAGACACCCTCTCTACTTTTAAGATTAGGCTTAAAACTTTCCTTTTTGCTAAAGCTTATAGTTAGGGCTGATCAGGTGACCCTGAACCATCCCTTAGTTATGCTGCTATAGACGTAGACTGCTGGGGGGTTCCCATGATGCACTGTTTCTTTCTCTTTTTGCTCTGTATGCACCACTCTGCATTTAATCATTAGTGATCGATCTCTGCTCCCCTCCACAGCATGTCTTTTTCCTGGTTCTCTCCCTCAGCCCCAACCAGTCCCAGCAGAAGACTGCACCTCCCTGAGCCTGGTTCTGCTGGAGGTTTCTTCCTGTTTAAAGGGAGTTTTTCCTTCCCACTGTAGCCAAGTGCTTGCTCACAGGGGGTCGTTTTGACCGTTGGGGTTTTACATAATTATTGTATGGCCTTGCCTTGCAATATAAAGCGCCTTGGGGCAACTGTTTGTTGTGATTTGGCGGCTATATAAAAAAATTGATTGATTGATTGATTGATTGATTGATATTATGTACTTACGTTGAACTTACTAAATAAAATCATGCACACATGCACTCACACTTTTAATATGAAGCTGGTTTACCGCCCCCTGCTGTAATGACATGTTAGTCCAGAATGTAATTAGCAACAAAAATACACAGATATTAGTAGCATCAACGTTCCATTTTGGCGCCGTTCATCCTTGACCCAAAATACATAAGCATACCAAACGGTAAATGTTAGCTCTCCCCAGTCGCACGCATTCAGAGCTTTTTGTCTTTTCTGCTTTCTGCTGCAAGCAGGTGCTTTTCATTTTTACATTTATCCTTGAGACAAAATACATAAGCATGTTTACAGCATGCTGCAAAAAATGCTTTTGGTTTGTGTCACTTCTTTCCTTGTTATTGACAACTGTATGGGGGTAAATTTGATATATCTCATCAGTTGAAGCTATTTTAAGCTATAAAGTTATAAATAATTAGGCTTTGAGTGACAGCTACTGTGCTGGGTGCAGACAGGACCTGCTAGCAGGTGGTTGCTAGCTGCTGTAGACTCATCTGTGTTTGTCCTTTTTTTTTAGCATTTTGTTACAAATAACTTAGATAATGTAGCTTGCTATGCAGATAATTTTGTACTAACGGACATCTAAGAAGTTTGTGCACCAGTATTTCCATTGAGTGAAGTTTTAGCATGTAGTTTATATATTAGCACCACCATGGTACACCATGGTTACCGAGGCAGTACACCGGTCAGAATTTTTAATGCCAACACTCAAGCAACCAGGGTTGAAACCCACCACCCAGTCTGCAACATATATGTTTGTAATTGTTCCTTTCACACCACCACCACAATGGAGTTGAAATGATGCAGTTGGCATAAACCTATGTTGGTCTAGTTGACATACTGAGGGGCTGTTGCTGTGGCGAACTGGCGTCTTCTGATGGTGTCAGATATTATCCCCATCAATGATTGTATTGTGAGGCTTAGACTTAAACATTCTCTGGGTGTCTTGTCTGTTGTCGTAGTCTATGCTAGAACCTCACCGAGAAGTATCTAGGTGACTTTTTCTTGCAGCTTTACTGATTGTGGACTGCCCTACTGGTCATGGGGGGAGTCTCGGTGTGACTACCGACACTGATGGGGCTGCCTGCACGGACTGCATTGGTCCTCATGGATCGAGTAACAATAATGAAAATGGATCAGTGCTGCTTGATTTTACAAAAAGTCAGGACCTTTGAGTTGCTGAATCCTGATTTCAAGGCATGCTGTGTGGCATCACTGGATAAGGTGTTGTTGCAAAGGATATTAATCATAATCTTGGTGAAAAATGGTGTCGACTTCTGTAGAACGTAAGATCTATGGAAGTGCCGAGGTTGTGGACTCTAACCCCAAGGATTTAGTTGAAGTTCTGCTGACTGCTGTCCACATATTGTCCAACATGAATTCTTCCGACACTTGGCAAGATCACGCTGTTTCACAGGATTTTCTTTGCAGCTGGGATCGGGTAACCCTCATCTTGGCTACAGAGGAATCAAAGCACTTAGTTCCTCCAAAATTACACCTCCTCCCATTATGGCCAGGTTAGGTGATACCTCGGCCCTGACAGATGTTTCTCTTGTACTGTCTTTTAGCCTGGCTACTTTGAATAGTGGTATAAGGTCGATCCTCCTGCCAGGACGTTCAACATTTGCAGTGCCAGGGTTGTTGTGGCTGATTCTCCAGTTGACCCACAAATGCTGGTGAGCTCACAAACACAGTGAAACACCTGATAGTGAGAAAAGCTCCAGGGATCTGTTGTACTGGTACTGACCTCCTCCAGGCGGGTGGAGATGCTACTCTCTTGGCATTGCAAATAATCATTGTTTTGATCTGTGAGATTGGCATCATCCCTACAGACTGGAAGAAAGGACTTGTCCCACTATGAAAAGGAAAAAGTGAACACCTAGATTCTGGTATTACACTGGTCTCTGCTGTGGGAAAGGTGCTTGCAAGGATTATTCAGAGCAGTAATACAATAATAACAATAACTAGATACGCACTTAGTAATGCGCGTAATTCCATCAAAACCCACTGTTCCTTTTAAGGTAACTTAAACCTTAAGCCACGTTCCAGTTCTTAAAAAACATTTTTGTCCACCAGATTTTGGTCATCATCTGAATCTGGACCAAAGTACTTTTATGGCTAGATATCATGGGCTCCTGAAAACCTACTTTGGGTTCTGATCATGACTTTGATTGGGACTGTGCATTTCTGTTGGCAGTTGTTGACAGGTACGGTAATACTAATCTTTGATCTTGATCAGTGATTTTTTTTAAATCCTGTTCTTTGATTGGTAGTCTTGAATCAAATGTGAACTGATTTGCTCTGTAATGTGTATCAAAGGTCAAGATCTGCTCCTTCATTTAGAGCCGCTCCAAAATTTTAATGAGTTGTTCCTGGGTCATTGCCCCACCTACTTCATCAAGATTTACTGTGGAATCCTGGTGATCACATGACATTTCATCAGTGGAGAATTTGTTTACGGGGGGGGGGGGGGGGCATTAGAAAGGTATCATATTTAACATTTATCCAACATAATGTTTGTTCTAAAAAAAAGCTATTTGATGGAATCAGTGGTAACTTGTGGAGATGTTATCTGCACAGGTTCCTTTGTGAGTTAGTTGTAACGTAGTCCACTGCTCCATAAGATCCTGGTGGCTGAGAAAACAAAAAGATTTGCTACCCAAAAGAATGGGGCGATAACGGCACAGCGAGGGTGAAACCTGTGATTAGCGCTTTCATTCCTACCCAGCTTCTTGTTTATGTCATTTCTGAGATTACACTGTGCATTCCTCGTTTTAAACATAGTAGCATTTAGAGGCCCGTAGAAGGAGTCACTCATTTGGCTTTTCACAATTTGGAAGCCTAAGGTGCGCGAGTTGCTGTCAGCAATAAAAGTACAGCATAATGAAAAGGCAGTTTAGGAAAATAATTAAATGGTACTAATTTTCCTCAGTGCCTTGTTTGAGTTTCTTTAAAAAAAAAGTGTTTTTCAGGCAAGTGTCATTCATTTCTCTGAGCATAGATAAGCTTCAAGTCTACTGTCGTCCACTTGATGAATGATCTTGAGCTGCACAGTGGTTTAATATTAAAAGAAGAGTGACTGTATAGATTTTTCCCTGTTTCATAAGATATATTTGTTGTAAAACACCTGAGCACGTTGTGACAGTGGAATTTGGGGCTGCAGAAGAAAGGTACAAGCACACCACCAAAAGTGATCTCAAAAGTCTGAAAAAGCCACTTTATCAAGTTATACTGCTGAGAAAAAGTTCAAGAGAAGATGGGTTTTCCCTACAAAAGTCAACATAATCATTGTAGAATAATTTATTCTTTCCATATTCAAGTAATCTGGTGATAATTGCTGTTGTTTTATAGCATATCACATTATTATCATATTCATTCCAGAAAAAAAAATAATTACAATTTAATTTTTTCCAATACTGTGCAACCCTAATGTATGATATCTGTATACTGCGTGATCGTATTTGCTGAATGGATGGTGTGCTTAATAATAATAATAATAATAATAATACATTTTATTTGTATAGCGCTTTTCTGGACACTCAAAGATGCTTTACAAACCAAAAGAAAAGGATAAAAACTGTTGTGAAAGTGTAGGTACACGGACCCACAACAGGGGGCGCAATGAACGGACAATGGAGAAAGGTGAATAACAAGTTTTACTGTTGTGAAAAGAGCACAACCAATACACAATTAATAATTTGGAGTTTAAGCCGAAATCTGCTGGTGTCGTGTGGGCAGGCTCGAAGGTAGGAGACGTCCGTCCTAGTCGAACCGGAACCACCCAGATCTCCTCTGCCACCGAAACCCAGAAGTACTGGAACCGCCACGTCCCGAATTCCCAGGTGGCCACTGCCTCCGCTCGTCGGATCCGGTACTGCTGGCGGGAAAGAGCACAAACACACAGGTATGGATGCGACAGCACCCAGTAGACGGAGAGGGGAGAAAGCCGCCTCCCCTCTTGTCACAATGAACAGGAAGGTGAGTACTTATCCAAGCAAGTAGCTTTCCTGTAGTCAGCTGTCCTGAAAAGGTTTAACAAGGTATCAGAGTCTTCAATATATGCTTGCAGAGAAGGTACCTTAATCTCAAGGCGATATCTCGGCACTGAGGTGGAGACGCCGTTCTGCTGATATACCTCTGTGTTGAGTGGAACAGCTGTGTCCAGTGATGGAGGCAGCTGTCACCCTGGCTGCTCCCGTAAGGTGGCAGCGCCCTCTGGTGCCTGGAGCCCGCACTCCAGGCATGGCGCCCTCTTGTGGTGGTGGGGCCAGCAGTACCTCCTCTTCAGCGGCCCACACAACAGGACCCCCCCCTCACGGGGCGCCTCCTGGCGCACGACCGGGCTTGTCCGGATTGGCGACGGTAGAAGTCGGCCAGGAGGGCCGGGTCCAGGATGAAGCCTTCTTCACCCAGGAGCGTTCCTCGGACCGTACCCCTCCCAGTCCACCAGATACTGAAAACCCCGGCCATTCGACGACGTCGAGGAGCCGGCGCACAGTCCAAGCCGGTTCCCCCGTCGATGATCCGGGCAGGAGGTGGTGCCGGACCCGGGGTGCAGAGGGGGTGAGGGTGTGATGGGCTTGATCCGTGACACGTGAAAAACTGGATGGATCCGCAGCGAGGCCGGGAGCTGGAGCCTCACTGCGGCGGGGTGATGACTTTAAGGATTCTGAAGGGTCCGATGTATCTGTCCTGGAGTTTTGGGGGAGTCCACTTGCAGAGGAATGTCTTTGGTGGAACAACCATACCTCCTGCCCAGGACGATACTTGGGGGCCGGGGCCCGCCGCCGGTCTGCATGTTTCTTCGCCCTCGTCCGGGCCTTCAATAAAGCAGAGCGGGCGGCACGCCACACCCGACGGCACTTCCGTAGGTGGGCCTGGACCGAGGGCACACCGACCTCTCCCTCAACCACCGGAAACAGGGGGGGCTGATAACCCAAGCACACCTCAAAAGGGGAGAGGCCGGTGGCTGATGACACTTGACTGTTGTGGGCGTACTTGATCCAGGCCAGGTGGGTACTCCAGGCCGTCGGGTGCGCGGCTGTCACAACAGCGTAGTGTCTGCTCCAGTTCCTGATTGGCCCGCTCTGCCTGCCCGTTGGTCTGGGGGTGATACCCGGTACGAGAGGCTGACCCGTGGCCCCCAGTTCCCGGCAGAAGCTCCTCCAAACGTGTGAGGTAAACTGGGGACCCGCGATCGGAGACGATGTCTGATGGTATCCCATGCAGACGGACGACGTGGTGGACCAAGAGGTCCGCGGTCTCCTGGGCCGTTGGTAGCTTCGGGAGGGCCACGAAGTGGGCCGCCTTGGAGAAACAGTCCACTATCGTGAAGACGACGGTGTTTCCCTGGGATGGCGGGAGACCCGTGACAAAGTCCAGGGGCGATGTGGGACGGGCAGCGGCTGTAGCAACCCTGAGGTCCTTCGGTGGTCGGCCTTGCCCCTGGCGCAGGTGGTGCAGGCCTGGACGTAGTCCCGGACGTCGGCCTCCAGGGACGCCCGCCAGAAGCGCTGCCGGACGACTGCCACGGTCCTTTGCACCCCAGGGTGACAGGAGAGCTTAGAACCGTGACAGAAGTCCAGTACTGCAGCTCTGGCTTCCGGTGGGACGTAGAGTCTGTTCTTTGGTCCGGTTCCGGGGTCCGGGTCACGGGTCAGGGCCTCCCGGACGGTCTTCTCCACGTCACAGGTGAGGGCGGCCACGATAGCGGACTCCGGGATGATGGGATCCGGGGGATCCGACGGTTCCGTTTTGACTTCGTCTTCGTGTACCCGGGACAATGCATCCGATCTTTGATTCTTGGTCCCGGGACGGTAGGTGATCCGGAAGTCAAAACGGCCAAAGAACAGTGACCAGCGGGCTTGCCTGGGGTTCAGCCGCTTGGCGGTCCTGATGTACTCCAGGTTCCGATGGTCAGTGAAAACCGTGAATGGCACGGCTGTTCCCTCCAACAGATGTCTCCACTCTTCGAGGGCCTCTTTCACCGCAAGGAGTTCTCGATTGCCGACGTCATAGTTCCGTTCAGCGGGGGTCAACCTGCGGGAAAAATAGGCACACGGGTGAAGGACCTTATCGGTCTTCCCGCTCTGGGAGAGCACCGCTCCTATCCCTGAGGTCCGAGGCGTCCACTTCAACCACTAACTGGCGGCTAGGATCGGGCTGCACCAGAACTGGTGCAGACGAGAAGCGCCGTTTCAACTCCTTGAACGCGGCTTCGCACCGATCCGACCAGGTGAAGGGGACTTTTGGTGAGGTCAGGGCTGTCAGGGGGCTAACTACCTGACTGTAGCCCTTAATGAACCTCCTATAGAAATTTGCAAAGCCGAGGAACTGTTGCAGCTTCCTACGGCTTGTGGGTTGGGGCCAGTCTCTCACCGCCGCAACCTTGGCCGGATCAGGGGCGACGGAGTTAGAGGAGATGATGAACCCCAAGAAGGACAAAGAAGTGCGGTGGAACTCACACTTCTCTCCCTTCACAAACAGGCGGTTCTCCAACAACCGCTGTAGGACCTGACGGACATGCCGGACATGAGTCTCAGGATCCGGGGAAAAGATGAGTATATCGTCCAGATACATGAAGACGAACCGGTGCAGGAAGTCCCGCAAGACATCGTTTACCAACGCTTGGAAAGTTGCGGGAGCATTAGTGAGACCGAACGGCATGACCAGGTACTCAAAATGACCTAACGGGGTGTTAAATGCCGTCTTCCATTCGTCTCCCTTCCGGATCTGAACCAAATGATACGCATTCCTAAGATCAAGCTTGGTGAAGATTCTGGCTCCATGCAAGGGGGTGAACACTGAATCCAACAAGGGCAATGGGTATCGGTTGCGAACCGTGATTTCGTTCAACCCCCTATAATCAATGCATGGACGAGCCGCCATCCTTTTTACCCACAAAAAAGAACCAGCACCCATCGGAGAGGTGGAATTCCGGATCAACCCGGCAGCTAATGAGTCCCGGATGTAGGTCTCCATTGATTCGCGTTCCGGCCGTGAGAGGTTGTACAGCCTACTGGACGGGAACTCACTGCCTGGAACCAAATCAATGGCACAATCATACGGGTGGTGGGGAGGAAGCGTGAGAGCCAGATCCTTGCTGAACACGTCCGCGAGGTCATGGTACTCCGCCGGCACCGCCTTCAGATTGGGCGGGACTCGGACCTCCTCCTTAGCATGGGAGCCGGGAAGAACCGAGGAACCTAGACACTCCCGATGGCAGGTTTCGCTCCACTGAACCACTACCCCGGACGGCCAATCGATCCGGGGATTGTGCTTTAGCATCCAGGGAAAACCCAGAACCACACGGGAGGTGGCCTGAGTCACAAAGAACTTGATCACCTCCCGGTGGTTACCTGACACCACCAGAGTTACTGGAGGTGTCTTATGCGTGATTGGTGGGAGTAGGGAGCCATCTAGTGCCCGAACCTGTACAGGCGAGGTAAGAGCCACCAGAGGGAGCCCTATCTCCCTGGCCCATCTGCTATCTAACAGATTCCCCTCAGAGCCCGTGTCCACCAGTGCTGGGGCCTTCAGGGTTGAATCCTCATACAGGATCGTGACTGGGAGTCGTGTGGCAATGTGGGTGTGTCCCACGTGAATGTTTCGGCCCACCCCTGCCCAGTCCTCTAGGGGCGGGCGTTGGAGTTTAACCGCTCGGGGCAGTTGTTTGCAAGATGCTCACTCGAGCCACAAACAAAACAAGCTCCGTAGGCCCGCCTCCTTTGTGCTCCAGGTGCCCTAAATGTTGCCCTGCTCGTGTCCATAGCTTCGTCAGCAGGGGGAGCCGTAGGCGCACGGAGCGCAGGAACAGAGGAGCGTGGGGAGGGCGGAGCTCGGTCGGAACCGGAAGGGAGAGGGACGACGCGTGCCTGGCCGCGCCCTTCGCCTCGTTCCCGACGGCGTTCTTCTAGCCGGTTGTCGAGTCGTATAACTAGATCGATGAGCCCATCTAAGTCCCGCGGTTCGTCCTTCGCCACCAGGTGCTCTTTTAGGACCAGTGACAGTCCGTTTACAAAGGCGGCGCGGAGGGCAGTGCTATTCCAGCCGGATCTCGCCGCCGCGATGCGGAAGGCGACTGCATAGGCAGCTGCGCTCCGACGCCCCTGTCTCATCGACAGTAGCGCGGTTGAAGCGGTCTCTCCTCTATTGGGATGATCGAACACCGTTCTGAGCTCCCGCACAAACCCATCGTATGTATGAAGGAGCAGTGAGTTCTGCTCCCAGAGCGCTGTAGCCCAAGCGCGTGCCTCCCCGCGAAGCAGGTTTATTACATAAGCTACTTTGCTAGCGTCATTCGCGTACATCACGGGACGCTGTGCGAAGACGAGCGAACATTGCATCAAAAAATCCGCGCACGTCTCCACACAGCCTCCGTACGGTTCTGGAGGGCTTATGTAAGCTTCTGGGGACGGAGGAAGGGACCGTTGAACGACCAGTGGAACGTCACTCTCACGCGCAGGGTCCTCGGGAGGGAGAGCCGCAGCGGCGCCCGGAGGGCGCGCTTCCACTTGTGCGGCGAGAGCCTCCAGGAGGGGAGGTCGGGGCAAGCACGGGGTGGTTGGGGCAGAGAGTTCCAGAGGGTAGGGGCAGCGATGGAGAAGGCTCTGTCTCCCCAGGTTCGGAGCCTGGTCCTACAGGGAAAGGACAAAAGGTTTGTGTCGGAGGAGCGGAGAGAGCGTGATGGAGTGTGGCGGTGGAGGAGGTCAGTAAGATATGTGGGGGCCAGGTTATGGAGGGCTTTGAAAGTGATCAGGAGGATTTTGAAGTGAATGCGTTGAGTGATGGGGAGCCAGTGGAGGTTTTGTAGGACGGGGGTGATGTGTTCTCGAGTGCGGGTGTGGGTGAGTTTTGTATATACTGTAGTTTATTGAGTATTTTGGAAGGTAAACCATAGAGGATGCTATTGCAATAGTCGATTCTGGATGTGATAAAAGCATGTATAAGGGTTTCAGCAGCGGAGAAAGTGAGGGATGAACGGAGACGTGCGATATTTTTCAAGTGGAAGAATGCAGTCCGGGTTATTTGTTTAATGTGTGGGTCAGATGAGAGGGTGGGGTCGAGAAGGATTCCAAGATTGCGGACAAGGGGGGATGGAGTGAGTGTAGTGTTGTCAAAACAGAGTGAAAAATGGGTTGATTTTGTGATGTTTTTAGGGCCGATGATGATGATGTCTGTTTTGTCAGTGTTTAATTTCAAGAAATTGTGTTGCATCAAAGTTTTTAACTCAAACAGGCAGTGGGTGAGGGTGGAGTGAATGTTAGGGTTTATGGATGTGGTGGAAATGTAAAGCTGTATGTCATCAGCATAACAGTGGAAGTGGAGACCATGATGACGGATGATACTTCCGAGAGGGAGGATGTAGAGAATGAAGAGGCCCCTTAAATGCCCCTTCACCCATAATGCGAATTTTGGTCGACGTCTGGTCAAAAACGGCGAAACAGCGCGAGCCCGGTGCAAGTTCGTGCACGTGATGTTCTCTTTCGAGTAGGGACAGTGTGATGTGCACAACATGATCGCGCCGCTTATGTGGAATAAATAAAAAAAACAAAACAGCCGGTACCCGTGAGACCACATCACGCAGCTCATGTGGAATAGAAAAATAAAAAAAAAATCAAGAAAAAAAATACCACCCCAGGATGTGAACTCGCGCCTTCCAAAAGCTCTGATTACCAGTCAGAGACTTTACCATTGAGCTACGGAGCTGCCCTTTGAAAGCTGCGGGAATCTGCCTCATATCAGGAAGGTCATGAAGTGTTACAAAAAAAAATTAAAATTACACACCATATAAAAGCACCGCATTTATCAAGCAAGCAATACAAATATGATCCGTTAAGTTCCTTTGTAGATGACCTATGGTCACATACATACAATCATGAAATGACATGAATGAGAAGCAGTGTGCTCTGATCATGTCCACAGTTACTGGTCAGGTGCGTCCAGTCGGCCGCATGCGTGTTTTTCTGCCCAACACGTGTGTCTTGTGGATGGCGCGCCACAGCACAAACACCACGTCATGTGGAACAGAGCTCACATGGGTGATGTGATGGTCAGATCGCCGCTACGTTTTCTGATCTGACGGTCCATTTCAACCTGGCAGGCTGTCATTGTCTGCTCCGTGTGCACGCTCGCTCACTGCACTGTTTCTTTTTATTCACCTCTTTTTGCTCTGTATGCACCACTCTGCATTTAATCATTAGTGATTGATCTCTGCTCTCTTCCACAGCATGTCTTTTTCCTGATTCTCTCCCCTTAGCCCCAACCAGTCCCAGCAGAAGACTGCCCCTCCCTGAGCCTGGTTCTGCTGGAGGTTTCTTCCTGTTAAAATGGAGTTTTTCCTTCCCACTGTCGCCAAGTGCTTGCTCATAGGGGGTCGTTTTGATCGTTGTGGTATTTCTGTAATTATTGTACAGCTTTTGCCTTACAATATAAAGCGCCTTGGGGCAACTGTTTGTTGTGATTTGGCGCTATATAAATAAAATTGATTTGAAATTGATTGGATTTATATCCACGTAAGTACAGCAATCAGACATACATGCTTCACAATGGGCAGGTGTTAGTCCATGTCCGTCCAAACACAGTAGGTGTTGTCAAGCTGGGATGTCCAGAATGACAGATCACCACCTCACACCTCCTGTCAGTTCTCAGTGCACATGCCAAAGCCACACTCGTGTGGAACTTAAACTAATTTCTCTGTGAGTATGACTGTGGTTGCCTTCAGTCTGCTGTTGTGTGAAAAGTGCAACTGGCCACACATTTTCTAAGTGTCAAACGAGCGATGTTAGATGTTTATACGTGTCACCTGCAATTTGGCTGGCACCTGCTGGGAGAGGGTGCAATGTGTTCGCACAGCACACACTTTGTCTTTCAGCCACTGGTGTGCGCAAATAGTTGTAACAACAGGTGTATGAGGCGTTGGAGGCAGGGACGATTTCACATGGTTTGCACATGATTCCTGCATCATGCGCATTAAGTACGCACTTTGTCCAAACTTCACACTATGTGTGAAGGGGCCCTAAAGGACATGTCGCACATAACAATTTAGATTTAGGTTCTTAGTGACCATCCAAAGATGCACCAGGATTACTTTGTGCACTTCCATGATTGTTGTCAAAGCATACGGCATTCGCAACAAACAGCTATGGAGACTACCGAAAACAAAGTACTCACCAGTACTTGTTTTTCCAAATATTTCTGACAGGTTTTACGTAGCTTTGAGCATGCTGTTGAATGGAATGTAGCTACTAAGGTCAAGAACGGAGCCGCAGTTGTGTTATGGTGGCTTGTTTTTAAAAGTGCTAACTTAATTTTGATGCAGTCACCGTAAAACCAGCAGCCGCTCTCCACTGTGAGAAGATGTAGTGTGCGTGCACGTCCATTAGTCTGTTAAAAAAGTCTGCTAGAGGCTCAGCTTTGTGCAAGCTTATAAGTGTTGTCATTAATATTATTGTGAAAAATCTAAGGAATACAACTGTGTGATCAGACAGCCTGAAAAACAGTGGAGTGTTCTGCGTGCACGTCCATGGCAGTAGCTATAACAGAGTTAAAACAGCATGGAGCTCTGGTATAGTCAGCATACTCTGCACAATGAGATCCAAAATCTGACAGACCCTCTCAAAGTAAAAACAAAATGAACAGGGCACTCACCCACTTTTTCCAAGATTAAATATGTGAAGTCCACGCCATCAAAGAAGTCGTCGCGCATGGATCACGATCAGTTGCCAGCCGAGAATGATGTCCAGGTTCACACCATCCTGTTGTGGGCAGATGTCATCCACGGTTCCACTGTGTTTAAGTCCACCTCTGTGTGCATGGCTGACCACGGCCACCTGCATGAGATGTTTCCCCATTGTGGTCCTGATTTACAAGAAGAAGAAGAAGAAGAAAAGAGAGGTGTGTCCAGACCACTGACCATGAGCCACGGCTGCTGGACTCTCTCGGCCACTTCCAACATATTCCAACTTTTCCAGTGTAAGAAATACATGTGCATGTTCAGCCAGCCTGTAACGTGCATGTTCACGGCAGCAGTTAAATAAATCAAATCAAATCAATTTCATTTATATAGCGCCAAATCACAACAAACAGTTGCCCCAAGGCGCTTCATATTGCAAGGCAAAGCCATACAATAATTACAGAAAACCCCAACTGTCAAAACGACCCCCTGTGAGCAAGCACTTGGCGACAGTGGGAAGGAAAAACTCCCTTTTAACAGGAAGAAACCTCCAGCAGAACCAGGCTCAGGGAGGGGCAGTCTTCTGCTGGGACTGGTTGGGGCTGAGGGAGAGAACCAGGAAAAAGACATGCTGTGGAGGGGAGCAGAGAACAATCACTAATGATTAAATGCAGAGTGGTGCATACAGAGCAAAAAGAGAAAGAAACACTCAGTGCATCATGGGAACCCCCCAGCAGTCTAAGTCTATAGCAGCATAACTAAGGGATGGTTCAGGGTCACCTGATCCAGCCCTAACTATAAGCTTTAGCAAAAAGGAAAGTTTTAAGCCTAATCTTAAAAGTAGAGAGGGTGTCTGTCTCCCTGATCCGAATTGGGAGCTGGTTCCAGAGGAGAGGAGCCTGAAAGCTGAAGGCTCTGCCTCCCATTCTACTCTTACAAACCCTAGGAACTACACGTAAACCTGCAGTCTGAGAGCGAAGCGCTCTATTGGGGTGATATGGTACTACGAGGTCCCTAAGATAAGATGGGACCTGATTATTCAAAACCTTATAAGTAAGAAGAAGAATTTTAAATTCTATTCTAGAATTAACAGGAAGCCAATGAAGAGAGGCCAATATGGGTGAGATATGCTCTCTCCTTCTAGTCCCTGTCAGTACTCTAGCTGCAGCATTTTGAATTAACTGAAGGCTTTTCAGGGAACTTTAGGACAACCTGATAATAATGAATTACAGTAGTCCAGCCTAGAGGAAATAAATGCATGAATTAGTTTTTCAGCATCACTCTGAGACAAGACCTTTCTAATTTTAGAGATATTGCGCAAATGCAAAAAAGCAGTCCTACATATTTGTTTAATATTAGTATTACTAGAGGTCAGGGTAATGCCATCCAGAGTAAGGATCTGGTTAGACACCATGTTTCTAAGATTTGTGGGGCCAAGTACAATAACTTCAGTTTTATCTGAATTTAAAAGCAGGAAATTAGAGGTCATCCATGTCTTTATATCTGTAAGACAATCCTGCAGTTTAGCTAATTGGTGTGTGTCCTCTGGCTTCATGGATAGATAACGCTGAGTATCATCTGCGTAACAACGAAAATTTAAGCAATGCTGTCTAATAATACTGCCTAAGGGAAGCATGTATAAAGTGAATAAAATTGGTCCTAGCACAGAACCTTGTGGAACTCCATAATTAACCTTAGTCTGTGAAGAATATTCCCCATTCACATGAACAAATTGTAATCTATTAGATAAATATGATTCAAACCACCGCAGTGCAGTGCCTTTAATACATATGGCATGCTCTAATCTCTGTAATAAAATTTTATGGTCAACAGTATCAAAAGCAGCACTGAGGTCTAACAGAACAAGCACAGAGATGAGTCCACTGTTTGAGGCCATAAGAAGATCATTTGTAACCTTCACTAATGCTGTTTCTGTACTATGATGAATTCTAAACCCTGACTGAAACTCTTCAAATAGACCATTCCTCTGCAGATGATCAGTTAGCTGTTTTACAACTACCCTTTCAAGAATTTTTGAGAGAAAAGGAAGGTTGGAGATTGGCCTATAATTAGCTAAGATAGCTGGGTCAAGTGATGGCTTTTTAAGTAATGGTTTAATTACTGCCACCTTAAAAGCCTGTGGTACATAGCCAACTAATAAAGACAGATTGATCATATTTAAGATCGAAGCATTAAATGGGTGGACTCATTTACATTTTGAGCAAAGCCAATCGAGTCTAACAATAGATTAAATGCAGTGTTGAGGCTGTCATTCTCAGCATCTGTGTGGATGTTAAAATCGCCCACTATAATTATCTTATCTGAGCTAAGCACTAAGTCAGACAAAAGGTCCAAAAATTCACAGAGAAACTCACAGTAACGACCAGGAGGACAATAGATAACAACAAATAAAACTGGTTTTTGGGACTTCAATTTGGATGGACAAGACTAAAAGTCAAGCTTTCAAATAAATTAAAGCTCTCTCTGGGTTTTTGATTAATTAATAAGCTGGAGTGGAAGATTGCTGCTAATCCTCCGCCTTGGCCCGTGCTACGAGCATTCTGGCAGTTAGTGTGACTCGGGGGTGTTGACTCATTTAAACTAACCTATTCATCCTGCTGTAACCAGGTTTCTGTAAGGCAGAATAAATCAATATGTTGATCCATTATTATATCATTTACTAACAGGGACTTAGAAGAGAGAGATCTAATGTTTAATAGACCACATTTAACTGTTTTAGTCTGTGGTGCAGTTGAAGGTGCTATATTATTTTTTCTTTTTGAATTTTTATGCTTAAATAGATTTTTACTGGTTGTTGGTGGTCTGGGAGCAGGCACCGTCTCTACGGGGATGGGGTAATGAGGGGATGGCAGGGGGAGAGAAGCTGCAGAGAGGTGTGTAAGACTACAACTCTGCTTCCTGGTCCCAACCCTGGATAGTCACGGTTTGGAGGATTTAAGAAAATTGGCCAGATTTCTAGAAATGAGAGCTGCTCCATCCAAAGTCGGATGGATGCCGTCTCTCCTAACAAGACCAGGTTTTCCCCAGAAGCTTTGCCAATTATCTATGAAGCCCACCTCATTTTTGGCTTTGGCTGTTGGAAATAGAGTCCTGCAACACAGTAGAGTCAGCACATTTTAGCATCCAACATCCTACAGCCTTTCAAAAAATTAAGCATTTCGGGGTGAAGTATGTTGTCTCCTTTCTGTACATCCTCTGTAAATCCGAGCCATCAGTTTTGAATGAAAGCAATGAAGCTTCGTTATCGTACGAGCAGTGTTCATTTCACTCTCTGTTGTTCATCGGGATGTTTCTGCATTTGCTAAAATGTACGTCACACTGAGAAATGGCGAAGAATGCCGAGTAAGACGTTTTCTGGAAATGCACCCGCTGACTCGCCAAGCAAGAGGGATAATTAGCGATGAAATACTTCAGCGGCCAGTCTATCCACGCATGTGCGTGGATAGACTTGCAATCATGAATACTTTAATGTTGTCACTGTTGAGCTGGATGTGAAATTTGTCTAAGTGTGGCTTTGCATGCTCCCTCCAACAGATCTGGTGTGCTGCGGGGGCACACTTGCAGAAAATGCTGATATGTATGACAGATCTGATCACATTGGGGCTGGACGGTGAGGTCTGATCGCACACAGCAGGGGGAGGGGCCTGTCAGCTGATTGCAACACACTGACAGCTGGATGATGGCTCAGTGCACACATTGCAAACACAGAATCCAGCGGCAGGACAAGTATATAAATAATGACAATACCCACATACGCAATTACATAACAAATAACGAAAATGAATGACCACATAACACACAGAGTGAGTGGTCTGGGCACTGATCGGGGGGGTGTCTGCTCACAGCTGCGGCTGTAAAGATCCCTGCTCCTGCTTGTCCCAGCTGGAGGACACATTCCGTGTTTGGAAGGACATGAACTTACAACAGTCCTCCGTGAGGTGCATGCCTGTGACTGCTGTCCTCATGTGGAAATACATAAAACATCTTTCACCTTTGCGCCGGGCTGCAGCGGCCGGACACAGCACACCTCCTCTATGTCCTTCTAGATTTCAGGCATTTTTCCACACTGATTACACGCCAGCGATGGTCGCGCAGTGGTAAAGTTTCTGGCTGGCAATCAGAGCTTTTGGAAAGTGCAGGTTCGAATCCCATGGATGGTATGTATTTTTAATTTTTTTATTTTCACAGCAGCTGTGCAATGTGGTTACACATCGATCACATCAGTTGAGCAGCTATTCGCATTGTGTTCCCGTGTGCACGAGCCGTCGCAGCAGCATCGTGCACACCTGCCCGATGGCGCAATGTTTTTGCGGTTCGCTCATACGAGCTGTTCTGTTGTGTCGCCCTGAGTTGTACTTCTTTGTACTATGTGTGAAGGGGCCCTAACCTTGCTACAGTATCGCAAACAGCGACATTGTGTTCAAATTGTAATTTGTTGATGCCATCTTGAGAAATTTGACTCATGACAAAAACGTCTATAACAACAGATAATCAGTAAATGACTTTGAGCCTGGTGTGAAGTAAAAACATTCATTTACTACTAAGGTTTTGGAGAAGATCCGTTTTGCATGTTACAGTAAGGGGCTGTTCAGAGGACAAATGAAGCTCATGCTGTTGGTATTTTAACAACGCCGGTGTCTAAAGTTGCAGCACACTGTATATACCTTATATAACACACTCACTCACACACACACACAAACACGAGTGAGGTCCTGTCAGGACAGACAGTGAGATTAGAGAGCAGCTGCAAGTGGTAATGTGGTTATGTGGAATACATGGTGTGTGTGTGTGTGTGTTGTGTACAGAGGGTGTTAAACACCCTTTTACCCCTGTTTAGTACCCCAACGCCTGACGCCTCCTCTCTGTATTGGTGTCTTTGCCACTTGTGTCTTTCCCACCAACATTTAGGTGTTCGAGACCCCCACAGATCACAAACGGTGAGTCCATTGTGTGTTTAGATGTGCGGCTATTTGATTTATTGTAGTTTAGTTTTAGTCAATGGGCAATAAATGAGTTTTTGTGAGGTTAGTTTGGTTTATGACCATTTTGCCAGCTGTTGGGCCTGAATAAGTGTAACCATTGGTGTGTGGGCAGTACTACTCTGATTGGGTGGTTGTCAATGGTACAAACTTCCTAAAGTCACAAAAAAGAGTAGAAGTGAGAGTTCAAAGCATCGTTTCAACATAAAGCTGAGTTATATTTGTGGAAAATTAGCATTTTAACATTTCCAAGAGTATTCTTCGTGTTGGATTTCCGTATTCCATGTGTTTCAGATACCCTCTGTGAAATTGTGAGCAGTATAAAGTAACGTGTGAATGTGAGTGAGAGACCTGTAAAGAGTGAGAATGTTTCAATATGAGTAAGTCTGTAAAAAGTGAACTTGTCCTTTAAGTGATGGAAGAGATTTGTTGCGTTTCTCTTTATGGTCGACAAATTTGCTCAACATATGTCTAACAGTCCTCGGTGATAGGCCGCCATCTTGCCATGTGGGGAGACCTTGTGTGTTTGAGTGATTATGAGAGCAATTCTGTCTTGAGGATATACTCATAATGAGATCAACCATGGTGCTAAGGTCGAGGGAAGATTCCAGTTTGAAGAGTGGCCACCAGCAAGTCCACGACGGTGGGCGGTAAATGAGGCTTGATGGAGTTTGTGCATCAAATCCTGGTGCTGGATTCCACTCATTCAACAAGACAAAATGAAATTGTGCAAATGCGGAGATATATGTGTTTGTCTGCTTTGAGTAGCCATGGTGGATCTGGCGTGGATCCCATATTAATTTGGCACAAGCTTTATGCACATGGTTTTTCTGGCGCATCTCCAGGTGTACATAGAGAATGACCTTGACATTAGTGCCTGGTCAGTATATAATTTGCCCGATAATATCAGCTGATATGAGCTTTTCCCGAACATGTTGGTATCAGCTTAATTTTTGCAAATATGAAATCTTTTACTTTACCAAGTAAACAACGCAGAAAAAAAAACACTTTGGCTGTTGGAAATGGTGTCATTATGTAGTTTGTTCAGCAGAGGGTGCTCTGAAAGCATTGTTTACAGTGAGCATGGCTGGGACCCCCATCACTCCTTGGCTACATTAGCTACAAATAACAGAGGCATACCGACCAGCTGTCATTCATTTTCAGTCAGAGTGAGCGTTTTACAGCGACAGAAGACAAGTCGTCGCTATGCTGCCAGCTAAACGGAGCCAAAATAGTCTAGAAGTCTAGTTCGTGCAAATCCTGAGTAATGCAACATGGTGACTGTCAGTCCAAGTGAAGGCAGCATGATGTCTGTTGGTTGGGTGTTGGTTGTATTTATAGTTATTTATAATAAAGTTCATGGTATTGTAGGCTCAGGTGTCTTTTATAAAGGTAACAAGTTCAAACAGATGCAGTTAATACATGTAAAGAGTGCAGAATAAGAGGGCTTCTTAAAGAAAAGCTAACAGGTCTGTGTGAGCCAGAATTCTTGCTGATTGGTTGGTGATCAAATGCATATTTCATGCAATAAAAAGCAAATTAATTATTTAAAAATCATACAGTGTGATTTCTGGATTAATATTATTATTTTTTTTTTTAGATTCTGTCTCTCACGGCTGAAGTGTACCTACGATAAAAATTACAGACCTCTACATTCTTTGTAGGTGGTAAAACGTATTCTTTTCTCCACTGTACTAGCACCATGAAATCATTCCTTTGCTGTTGCTCTAGCTGTATTATCTATGTTGTCTTAGCTGGGCGGTCATGTCAACTAAGAATCTGAGACAAACCTGATAACTAGAGTGAATCCAAACTACACAAGACCACAACAAGCTGGTACAAAACAACTGATTGAATCGATTGGTTGCTGGTAGATGTCTTGGACATGAAGCCAGACTGTTCCAGTCGCTGAGCATCAAGTAACTGGAACTGAATCCTGTTCAGAGTATTTGCTAGACACACCTTTCCCGACACACAGAGCATTGTAATACCTCTAGTAATTTTAATCCAAGTGATCACACGTTACATTCCAAAATGGGACAACTCCTCCTTTTGTCCAGTTCATAGAGATGATACCCGTCTCCCAGACAGAACAGATTGTTTACAGTGCCAAGAGAGCAGCATCTCCACTGAAAATGAAACTTTTTTTAAAATGGTTTATAAAGTGCCTACACATGTGCAACATTAGGTGCTTTTATCAGAAAATGTGCAATTGTTGAAGGTATTCAACAGTTGCACAATATAATTGTGTCTGTAGCATGGCCCAAACAGTGGGTTACCCCTTTGAGTCTGGTCTGCTTGAGGTTTCTTCCTCAAATCATCAGAGGGAGTTTTTCTTTACCACTATCGCCTGTGTGCTTGCTCTGCAGGTTGGTAAGGTTAGACCTTACTTAAATTGTGTTTAATGTACTTTTTATTGACTTAGTGTGTTTTTCTGTTCCTTTTTTCTTTTTCACTCTACAGACGACCTGCGTGACCCCCTGACAGAGAGAGGTATGACGTATGACTACACACATACACACATAAAACAAGAGTATGTACACTCATGTAATTAATATTGATTAAAATTGAATAATCTCGCAATAATTGCATTATGTCTAAGTTGACAAACACAGTGTTTCATATTGTTTCCTCCTTGTTTATTCGGCTGCTCCCGTTGGGGGTCGGCACAGCAGATCAATGGTTTCCATCTCACCCTGTCCTCTGAATCCTCCTCTGTCACACCAACCACCTGCATGTCCTCCCTCATCACATTCATAAACCTACTCTTTGGCCTCCCTTTTTGTCCTCCTGCCTGGTGGCTCCATCCTCAGCATCCTTCTCCCTATATACCCTGGGTCCCACTTCTGCACATGTCCAAACCATCTCAATCTCACCTCTCTGACTTTGTCTCCAATCCCTCCCACCTGAGCTGTCTCTCTGATATGTTCATTCCTAATCCTGTCCTCATCACTCCCAAGGAGAGTTGCAACATCTTCAGCATCTTCTTCAATAATCCCACCTCCACCTTGAATAAGTCTGTCATTCCTACTGTCACACACTTTTCTTACATGTCCTGCACTACCCTCACATACGTGTCTGCCACTCCAGACAATACCACAGCTCTTCTCTTGGCACCCTGTCATAAGCTTTCTCTAGATCCACAATCACACAGTGTAACTCCTTCTGGCCTTCACTGTACTTCCCCATTAGTAATGTCAGTGCAAACATTGCATCTGTAGTGCTTTTTCGCAGTATGAAACCATATTGCTGCTCCCAGATCTTCACCAGTTTTCTAACCCTTGCTTCTACTATTCTTTCCCATAACTTCATGCTGTGGCTGATCAGCTTAATGCCTCTGTAGTTACTGCAGCTCTGCACATCACCCTTATTTTTAAAAATAGAAACCAGCACACTTTATCTCTACTCCTCAGGCATCCTCTCACTTTCCAAGATTTTATTCAACAACCTGGTTAGAAGCTCCACTGCTAACTCTCCTAGACATTTCCATGCCTTCACTGGAATATTATCTGGACCAACTGCCTTTCCACTCTTCATCCTCTTCATAGCTGCCCTCACTTCATCCTTACTAATCTCTTGCACTTCCTGATTTACTCTCTCCACATCATCTAGCCTTTTCTCTCTCTCTTCATTCATCAGTTCCTCAAAATATTCCCTCCACCTTCAGAACACACTCTCCTCACTTTCCACTTGGTTTCTTGCACACACAATATGTCTACCTTTTTCCTCTCCATCATATCAGCCAGCTCTCTCCCTTTACCAGTCATACTGCCAGCATTCAAAGTCCCGACTCACATTTACACCTTTCTGGTTTTCCTGTTCTCCTGCTGTCTCTGCACACATTCTACTCCTCTTCCTTTTCTTTGCCCAGCAGATAGCCAAATTTCCACCGGCACCCTGTTGGGCAACAGCACTGGTGGCGGTTGTTGCTAACCCAGGCCTCGACCGATCCAGTACAGAAATTTGATTTGTACTCTCCATATCTAATTTGGCTTGTTTTACATTGGATGCTCTTCCTGACACAAATACAGGCCGCAAAATGGAAAGTCAGTGTAACAGAGGTTTGTTCAAATATGCATATCCTTTAATACGACACATCTAAAGCATCGCTTTGGTAGACACAGTTTATCATAATGGATACAAGAACATTCCCGTGTGACTGAATATCCGTTGAAGTTCATTTAAATCAATCTGTAACAAATTCAAACAGTTTAGTACTGTATAGTAATGTTGATTAAAAACAGAACCAACTTGTGAGGGGAGGTTTCGAGAGTCATAGGAAATTGAGAACAGGGCAACTTTAGTCTGTTCTTTGGGTTAGGGTAAAAAAAAAATGAAACAGCATTTTGATGGTGTTCAGTGACAGTTACAAAAATGGTCACTGTCCACATACTTACAGACCTGACTGTACTTTGATTCCTTGACATAATTATACTTACTTTTCCAGACCTGCCATTAAACTAACTGTTGAGTTAACTAATAACCTTTACTCTTGTCATAACTGTCACCCCAAAATTTAATGATTAGCCTTGTGGTGATCAGCAGGTTAGTGTGACTCAAGATTTTTGTCCCCACAGCATGTTGAATACAAGTGTGTTTTCTCTCTCTTTCTCACACACACACACACACACACACCAGTTTAATGGGGAGCTAATTACAGTACTAATTGAAAGCATACACAGTACATCTATTTAGTACAATTAAGCATTTCACCCTGTTCTTTCTAAAACTACCATTAGTGGAAAAACAGAAAACCCGAAGTGTGTCACTGTATTCAGAGCAGTGTGTGTGTGTGTGTGTGTGTGTGTGTGTTTCTGTTTCTGTAAAGCTCTGCAAATGACAGTCTTAATAGTGGTGCAACAGTGACGTGCACCTCCACCCACACAAACAGAAACAGCACACGTGCATGCTACTGTAAATACTGTCAACCCCCCACTTCCTCTCTGTTGTCTTCTTCTCTGCTGTTCAGTCTCTTCTTCACTAAAAACACACTTTATTCATCAAACGTCACATGTCAGTCAAACTGAGCGTTTTCTAATCATCAGCGGAGCTACAATAGTGTCGGTGGTACAGGGTTAGAATTACACAGGCACAGTAATGATTTACTTCTTTGATGGCTGGAACCAAGTTACAAGTAACACTAATGGTTTACATCTTGGTTTACTGCCTAACTAACTAACTGGTGTCTGTTGGTGTTTGGTGCAGTGAATGTAAGAATTCTAGTTTCTTGAGATCCACATTTGATGATTAGGAAGCTCTTCCCGGCCCTCTGGGGCAATTACTTGAAGGGTAATTATAGCTAAGATGGTTTGAAATGTTCATAGTTAAAATGGGAAGCAGCTCTCACACGCCAAATATTCCTCCGTGTCAGCTTGATACAGACAGACAGACAGACAGACAGACAGGGTGCAGTTCTCACCAAGGCCAGGCTGCAAATAACAGTTTGCTCAGCGTGGGAGTCCAGCGCTGGGATTGGTTAATGTGTGTAACTGTGTATTTGACTTTTGACAGCTGATTGTTGCGTGTGTTTGAAGCACCTTCTCCAGTAAAGACTGATGAGAGTCATAAATATTTTCTGTGGCTGTTTGGAATGAATCCTCAGAATAGGACTTTGGGTTTGGGCTGTGAAGAAATTCTGTTGGCATCTTGTTCAACGTATAAAGGAAGCAGAAATGACACTGACAAATACATACAAGTACAAAGTGCTTTGAAGGGGGCATTCCCTAATTGCCCCTTCTTGTATTACATTAAATTTGTTTCTTCGTGTTTCCCAGTACGGTAAAACTCACCTAAATTGTCATCATTTAAACCTGATATTTGCACTTACCGGACAAAAGCAAAAGTCCCAATGCTTTTGTATGGTTTTCCATGTAATAAACACTGTATATACCGGATTTTGTGTAACGGATTTTCACTCACATCGGATGAAACGTCCCGTCCGATCGCAATGTATTTCCATTAAAAACCCCTTGTGTGTACCAGACAGAGCAATCTGGACGTGTCTAGTTGCAACAGAGGTAAGAAATGAAGTTCAGCACTGATGCTTACTGATTTAAGGAAAGCCTCTGCGTCAATTTTTTTTCAAACCGTGCTCAGACCCTGTGCCTAAACAAGGCAGGCCATAGTTCAAGGCTGGCGATTATTTACGTAATGCTGCTTGCTCCTGGTGTAGCGGTGGTGGCCAAGTGGATAATGCACTTGGTTTCAGTGCGGAAGGCTCCCGGTTCGAATCCCACCACTACCACATTTCTCCATGTAATGTGGAGTTGCGTCGGGAAGGGCATCCGCCATAAAATTTGTGCCAATTCAACATGCAGATCCACCTTGGATTTGCTGTGGCGACCCCGAGTACAAAACAAGGGAGCAGCCGAAGGGACGTACTTACTTACTTACTTACTACTGCTTGCTGCTGGCACTGTAATATGGTGTTAAGTTTCACACATATCTCTGGGTTTGACGAACCAAAGACAACCGCTTTAGATCAGAGCCCTCCGCATGGTTGTAAACCCTCTCCGTAGCCCGGTCAAAAGAACTGGCACTGTAAGGGCTGTGATTGGTCACTTTTATGGTTTCACTCTTTCCTCTCCTGTCATATTGTAAAAGTTTTTGCAGTGGGCACGGCAGTGACATGTCACTCATGGATCAAAAAGAAGAACACTTGGCAGAAAACTCTGCAAATATGACCAACTTTACAACAAGGAGTCTAAAAAGAACAAAGATGCTCAGATGACCCGCAATTTATGGAAGGAAATTGCACGTACAGTAACGTTGGTTTGGAGGTTGATGATTTTATAAAGAAGTGGAACTCGTCGAGGGACAAATTGATCCAGAAAAAGCCACCGTTCCTGCAGTAAATCGCAGTAAGACACCCGCCAGTGTGGAGAACTTTAAGGTACCACTCTGCAGTGGACTTGGAAAAAAGCGTGACTTGACCAAATGTAATCTTTTTATTGCACATAATTTTTTAAGGGGGTCGTTTTTTTTTTTGTTTTTTTTTGTCAGACGTAGTTTTGAGGCAGGTCCCGCCTGATTCAAGGTCAGGGGTTTAATCAAGGAAATGTGTAAGCCTAATTAGTGCTGAGGATTCTCCACAGATCGTTTGGCGCCTCCTGACATAACTAATCCATTTTTTATATAGAGTGGAGTTTGTCCGTTTTATGCTTATAGTGCATTTCGATTTTAACGGGACAAAATTTGCTGGTCCACCTGAATCCATTATATGTGAGTTTTACTGTATTCTTTCTGCCAACGCCTGCTGCTTGACGCCGCTTGTTTATAATTTTGTTACACACTCTGCACCTGCTTGACTTCTGCACGTTATGTAAGCAGTACGTACATGAAACATGAGATGGCGTCAGTGCCTCAGCAATGCATTGCTGACATTAATCTTTGCATTTTCTCTGACTTTGATTTAGTGTTTCTCTTCCATGATGTCAAGGATTATTTCCTGTGTGCCACACAGATAATCAGGCAGCGTGGGCCGAGTTTGTGAGAGGAGGAGAGAGTGAAAGGAGGAATCTTTTTGTCTGGATGAAGCATGAAATCTCCAGGGAGGCGATTAAATCCTCTTTGGAATGTGTGTGTGTGTAAAACTTTACAACATTTCTTTATAATGTGTGTGAAGACACCACTTTTACACACTGGGAATGAAAATGTTTAACTTCCTGCTTTTTCTTCAATGTTTTTCATCTTTCTTGACAAATTAAACTTGATAACCTCTTTCTTTGTCTGCTGTCCTCCTTTTTGTACCTTTGTTAATTATCTAAATTTGAGACTATAATGATCAGATTTCATCAGCTGCTCCCTTTAATGTGTTCATTTGCTAAACATTTGTAATTTTTTAGCAGTTTTGATTTTGATTTTTGTGTGTGTTTCACTTGCAGTTACACTTGCATGTGATGTTTATATCTTATGGTGTAGAAATTTAGCTACACTGTCTCATTTGGTGGTGTCAACTACCAACAGTGCACAAAGATCCCAAATTGAAGCGCTAACATAAAGAAAAAAAAAGTGCAACATACATGGTTTTGTACTCTTCAAGAGGCATTTTTTAGCAGGTGCAACTTACAACGTACATTAATTTAAAGCTAAACAGGCTCCCTGATGAAATGTGCTGTGACCTTTAGTTTGAGTGCTGATTGTGTGCTGATTGATTCTATGATTGTGCAAGATGGTGATGGAGGAAGGCAGCCACAGAGACAGATGGAGGGGGGCACCAGTAACAGCCAGAGGAGAGAGGAGACAGATCCTCCAGGAGCTTGGTGAGTAATATTTATCCTTAAAATAAATCTTACTTGTGGTCTGGATGGCACCAAGGAAGGAGTTTTACTTCCGCTGTCATTCTGTTCATTAGGATACAGGCATCCGTCAAGTCTGGGAACATGCATTGGTGCCGTGCGTTGCTCCATCCGCTACACCGGGTAAACACCTTGGGTCCTGGATGGCAAACATCCAGGCAAACTACCAGTTGATCCCCACCTCTCAAAATTAACCATCTGTCTGCCACAGCCGCATGAAACATGGATGTTTCCTTGACTTTCTCCACCAATTGGCGTCCTCAGTGCTGAAGCACCTGCATGCCGGTTCACTCCTAGGGGAGCGTGCTACATGTTCAAAATGTCATAGCTGACATTCCCTCACAATGCAAATGGTACTCCAAATCTGCGTCTCCCTAAGTAACCGCTCATTTAACACAATTCTGATAGTGTTGCAGCTTAGCTAAAATTTCCATACGAATTGTTCATTTTGTGATAAAAGCATAGAATTTGGCACACATATTCTAAATTAACTCATGTTTATTTTCAGATATATCTGAAAGCTCAGCTCCAGGATGGCTCCATATATGGAGCCATCCTGGAGCTGACCTCCAGTCATGTTGAAAACTATACCACATTATTCATCTGATCATAATTCCAAAAAGGTATAGTTTGGACTATCTATGAGTGAATTCCATGGAGTTATGGGGTAAAAACAGCAAGAATGGTGACAAAGGTCAGTTTCAGTTTTACAGGGGTCAAAAGTTAAATTTTGGGTAATAATTATGCAAATTATTGGTTGATTTAATAGGAATTTAAAATGGAACGGTTTGCACCATCTGTCATGCTTAGTTATCATGTTACGAGGTAACATATTTCATACGTCATAGAATTCAATGGACGTCGACCTTGTTTGACCTTTACTTTGGAAACCAAGCATTCAACACAGTCAAAACTATTGCATTTATTAATCCTTTTATTTCAACCAATAATTTGCATCACTTTTATTTTTAACCAAAATTGGAGCAACTTTAACTTTTGACCCCTGTTCAAACTGCAAATTGATCTTTGTGTTATGTTTCGGACGCGGTCGGAGCACCGACCCAGCGTTTGATGGACCAAGCATAAAATAAGCAGAGCACGGTTCAAAAGGATAACAGAATTTAATAAACATAACAGTGAGTAGTGCCAAACAACTAAAACGTCCGCGGTCTGGTGAGGTGGAAACACGGCGCGCTCTTAACAGCGCAAACGGTCCGGAGCCACAGCAGTTCGGACCCAGGGACCCCGCCGACACCCCGCAGGTGGCCGCGACAAACCGAGTCTGTGAAGAAAGAAAACATGAGGTGAGTCCAACTCCACACAGAGAGACACAACTCAAAGGTGCACGCAATCAGCAAACACTTCCTGGCTTAAATCTATACATCAGCTTCTTACCCTGCAGGCACGGAACAACTCAGTTCAAATCTCCACTGCAGCAGAAGCTGATTAGACAATTAGCATAACGTGACAGCTCACTAACACAAGGTGTGAGGGACACCAAATCCACTGTCATTACTTCACAAAAGTCACCAAAACCAAATTACCTCAGGAAGTGTGCTGAAGAGCGTGAGACCTCACCCAATCCTCCTTCACAGACTGTGGCGTCAAACCTGGAGCGGTCTCTGCGTCCGTGATGGTGAGATTGTTCTCCTGACGTCGATCTCACACGTCTGCTCACAAGGTCGAGTCTCTGGCAATCACACACTGTGCATTCAAGATTTAAATGCAGCAATCTCTGATTAAGACAAAATAAACCACAGCTGTGAGTCCTGATGCTCAGCCACTCAGTCCTGAATGCATACCACCTGGTGGGAGAAACAGAAAACAAAAACCAAACCAGCCAAACACCCCAGCCCACAACACTTTGTCACCATTTGTTTTTACCCCATAACTCCAGAACATTCAGTCACAGATAGTCTAAGCTATACCTTTTTTGAATCGTTATGATCAGATAAATAATGTGGTGTAGTTTTCAACATGATTGGAGCATTTTTAATTTTTGACCTCTGTGTAATTCTTTATTGACCCCTGTAGCTCATTAGAGGTCAGCTCCAGGATTGCTCCATAGCTGAAAATAAAGGAGTTAATTTAGAATATGTGTGCCATATTCCATGCTTTTATCACAAAATGAACAATTGTTTATCTATGCTGTCCCACTATGACAGTACCCAAGAATCCTCCCAAGAAACCAAACACAAAAGACAGATCACAATGATGCAGTAAGACAGGAAGCACCAGACCTCATTTTTAATCACTGCACATGCACAAAAATGGGACCGCAAAGATGCACAGGACAAATTTAACTAATGCACTGTGATTTATCAAAACAAACTAGATGACAAAATGTTTGTATATGTATGCAAACTGGGACCCATGCATGCAAACGTCTTCTTGAGGGTTCATATGTGAGTATCAGCATTAAGCACATAATGATGCCATGTGCAAGTGAGTCGTAACTCACTTAATAACCCGTGTCACACAGATACGTCCTATCATTAATAAAAAAATAAATTGCAGTTGTTAGATGTGATCATGAGCCATAATTCATCCAGAGTATAAGAATTGACTCAGATCTAAATCACACGTTTAATAATTAATCAACGCACTGAAATGTAAATATATTATTGGACATGACTGGATTGTCCACATCATTTGGACAAAAGTCCTGCCTGCTGCTTCTGGCATGAAACAAATACAAATATTTTCCTTCCTGCAAATTTATAATAAAATGGGCCCCCTTTATTTTCACTGGTCCAATATTATTATATATTGTTATGAGAGATTTTATTTTGATAAACATTACAGCAGCACAAAGGATTGTAGGAGAACTGAGGTTAGTTCTTGCTGTAAGATTTTTCTAGTTTGTTTCAGCTTCTTAAAACTGGTTAAAGTTATGCCCGCAAGTGATTGCAATGTCAAAATTAAGTTAGCTTATAGCACCATAGGTGAAAACTCATTAAGAAGCTGTTAAAAGCACGTGTAATGATGCTGCTGCTAATTAGTGTTACTACTTTATTTGTTGTTTTGTCATGTCACATTTGTGATCACACACAAGCGCCTCAATTTCTATTCCAGAAATGTTTTTTCCTGCTCTTCCGCTTGGTAGTCGTACTAATGACACACTTCAGGCTTCATGTGTGTCTGAATATTCATGAGGTGTTTTGCATTGACCATTTGTGGTTGAATGTGGGCGTGTAGAGAGTGGGATATAAGGCGGACAATTCAGCATCGTGTGAGATTTATAATAAAGCTTTTGCGTGCAGGTATGCGTACGGATCGTTTTACAATGATTTTTTTTTTTACGCCCCGCCTCACGGCACTTTTGCTGTGAGGCGGGGCATATAGCATCCGGGTTGTCCATCCGTCCGTCCGAAATTTGTTCACCGCAACGTAGCTCGGCACCTATTGCTCGCAGAAACTTCATATTTGGTGGGTACATGCCTTGGAGGAGTACTTCGCATGGGTTCAAAGACCGGTGACCTTGACTTACTTTTCAAGGTCACCAGTGGTCACAGCTGTCAAATCCTTCACCTGAAATTTGTTTGCCACAATGTACCTCGGCACCTATTGCTCGCAGAAATGTCATATTTGGTGGGTACATGCCTGGAGGAGTACTTTGCATGGGTTCGAAGGCCGTTGACCTAGACCTACTTTTCAAGGTCACCAATGGTCACAGTTGTCTAATTCTTCACCGCAACGTAGCTTGGCACCTGTTGCTCACAGAAACTTCATATTTGATGGGTACATGCCTTGGAGGAGTACTTTGCATGGGTTCGAGGGGTGGTGACCTTGACCTACTTTTAAAAAATTACCAATAGTTGCATTTGCTCGAAGGCTAACGACTTTTTATGGTCACTGTTTGCCACATCCTCTAAATAAATATAATGTCAATCTCCAATTTTTCCACTGTGTATCCCAGTTTACATCAAACACATAAGGGTTCAACCAAATACCTACTCCACACATATACATATTACTGCACTACATGGAAAATAGTACTGCACGCGGGGCATTTCGTGGCAAATGTCTTTAGTTTTTTTTTGTTTTGCTATTAATTCATACATCTACTTTTAGTATGGGTTCTATATGCATATATATAAATGAGGCCCCGGGACCCTACAGACTCTGACCTTTATTTTTATCCCCCGGTATGAAATACGGGGGCAGTCAGCATGTTCATCTGTCCATCTGTCTGTTTTCACTTGTTAGTGAGATATCTCAAGAACCAGTTGACCAGTTTTAGGGGTCTACTTGGGTGATCCCAATACCAGTTGATTACGGTGGCCTTGAGGTCGATTTTAAGGTCACCGTGACATATTCAAGATATTGTCTTTGTCATCATTCCCCGGGCCTCGGACTATGGCTGCCCAGTGCTCCTCATGGTTGGATTGCGTCTAACTGTAACTAGGATGGGTTAAATGTAAAGGACAAATTTCATTGTATGTATGTATTTGTACAATGACAGTAAAGGCTCTATTCATTTATTCATTTCCAACCTTGTTAGTACGATATCTCAAGAACCAGTTGACCAATTTAATTCATATTTAGCATAAGTGTGTATTTGGGTGAACCCCCCGACACTTTGTATTACTGATCTGATGTGACGGGTGGTGGGGGGGTGGGGGGGGGTGTATATGTCATGTCCTGTGACTCTGGTTATAAAAAGATATGTGTCACAAAACACATTTGTCCAGTGACCTCATGATATACTTTTGTAGGGCTGCTCAATTTGAAGGAAACATCATGTTGCAATTACTGTAAGAAGTATTGCAATATGGTAAATGTACAGTCTGCCTGTGCTGCAGTCAGTTACACAAGTACTTGGACAGTGACAACATATGTATGTGCTTTTAGCTATAATTCAGTGTTTAACAAAAATATTGTATTAACCATTTAGGAACTGCAGTCCCTTTTATACACAGTCTCCCCCCTTTTTTTTTAGAGCTGAGAAATAATCTTTTACAGCCATGTTTCTTTAGGTAAGTCAAGAGATGGAAACATGAACATTTCTAAGTCACTGAATATTTTTTACCTATGACTGGAGAAACTGTGCATTGTGTTGTGAATGGCTGTACAACCTAATTCCTAATTGGTAAATGATCACTAGACACGCAAGAATATTGTCATTGCATCATTTCAACTCTGTGGTGGTGACAGACAAAATTACAAAAATGAAGACAATGTCTAAATACTAGTGGACCTGTTTGGATTTCTCTAGTTATCAAAGCTTAATGTGCAAAATATGTCAGTGAATCAAGTTTACATTTTTTAACAAATACATGACTGTATTTACTGACTGTCAACAACTTTCAACTAGCATGCCGTTTCAGCACAAAAACGCTGTAACTCGCACAACAGGATCACATTTTAGACTTTATTTCAGTCACACTTAACTCTTGGCTCCACATGAAATTGTTTTTCTTTTTTATTCAGGCATGCACATAACTGGTGCTCATAGTGCTTGTGCGTGCTAAAAATAAATGATGCGCAGGAGAAAACACAAGGAAAGAGCTTCATAAGAGGAAAGCAATGACAGATTGTAGGAAAAGTGTTTCCCTCTGCTGTGCATCAATGATGTTGAGCACACACGAGCACCATGAGTACCAGTTATGTGCACCCCTGTTTATACCAATGTGTGTGCTTGAGAAAAGTACATAAGCAGGCTTTGATTTAGATGCACATGGCAAGAGCAGAATTGGGGGTGGGGTAATAAAATATGCATTTTAATGATGATGCACACCCAAACCACAGCTGTGCACACTCGGTGCAGTCCATGATGATTTATTGAAATCACAGGCTGCTATAGTAATTATTATTATTATGCCATTAATTAAGCAGCCCTAATACATACAGTAGATATCAACAGTATTTGGTTGCAGTTTGTGGATTTTTTTTTGAAGAGTACAGTTAAATATTTGTTTTATGTCATGCTGCTATGAACACAGTTTACAGGATGTTATGTCGTCATGGTTGCATCGGCCTGTGTGTGTCCATCAGGACAGAACCCGTTTACAGGAACACAAAGACACAGAGAAGCACGATGTGAAATAATCAAGTGATTTATTTACCAGCTGAATGCAGATGAGTCCAAGAACACACCATGGTTGAGTCCAGAGATACGCAGGAGTAAATACACAGATGAGCCGCTGGGGATCAAACGCAGGAGATAAGCGAGAAAATAACAGCACAGGAGCAAACCAGGAACAAAAGCAGGATAGCCAGAGTGAAGAGTTGTGATGGATCTGTGGAATAGGAGTTGGATTAACAGCCTGTAGACCAGGGTTTGAGTCCAAGCAGGCGCTTCAGGCTACCTGTGTTTTTGGACAAAACACTGAATCTACATCGTTTCACTTCACCCAAATCTGGCAACCTGTGCAGAGCGGGTAGCTTAGTGGGATAAGGAGCTGTAAACCTGGGCTTTTTGTTGTTGTTTTTTGTGGTAATGCTGCCTGTTTGTGACCTTGGCTGGGGAAATAGTCTGCACCAGACTGGCGTCACATCTCAGGATGTGATGCCAGATGTGCATGAGAGTTGTAGGCTCTCATGCACTTTACACTACGAAACCCATGACGTACCCATGAAGTACTTACTTACTTGAAGTAATCTGCGATGGACTACCGTCCCATTCAAGGGGTTCTGGTTTGAGATTGATGTCATGAGACTCTTTATTTTTTATTACTGAAGCTTAATGATCTCACAGAAGCTCTTACTATGTTCCTTTTTGTCACAGGAGAGCAGGACCTTGATGCTATTTGTCTTTCTACATATCGGACAGCCTGCAAGCTGAGATTTATACAGAAGAGATGCAACTGTGAGTAACTACACTTCTTATTCTTTATACAGGAGCTTTGCATGATCAACAATTACAAGATTTATGTGATAGATTGAATTGTAGTCTGTTTTTTTGTATGAGCAGTATATCTGAAATTAGCTCATCATGTTTAAAACTATATGTACCGGTGCAGAATGCGCAGTAGAAAAGCTTTTTTGTTGTTGTTAACTGAGGTCAAGTGCATTATTTTAGTATGGAAGGACTTTTTTTTAACAAATGGTAAATATTTGTTTTTGCAATCAATCTACCCACTCCTCATCACAGTCATGGCTCTTCTCGTTCCAGTGCATCTGATAGACATATACAATGTGATTGAAGCGGTGCGGGATGCAGGTCTGAACGCTGTGGACCTGAATGCTGGCATCTCTGTAACTCGGCTGGAGAACCTGGTGTCTTCACTGTTTAACCAGCTCAGCAAGCGTCTACCCACCACACACATCATTGAGCCTCGTGAAAGCACCAACTTGTTGGTTGACTTCATACTGGCTGCCATTGAAAGGTGACTACAGAGACGTGATTATGTTTGGAGTTAATTCCCACAGTTCAGACTTTTATTCATTGAGTGTAGGGTTTCTTGTTCAGGATAGAGTAGGTTTGTGGCAACTGTTTCAGAACATAAACACATTTAGCGCTGAAGAGACAAAAACATCTCTTCACAGCTAAATGTGCACTTGTTTACCTCACTAAATGTAATCAATCATTTTAAAACTCTCTGCGTTTTTTATCATGCAAAAACCATATTAGTGAGCAGAAGCTCATGGGCTGATTTATGTTTTTGTACGAGCCACAAAGAACTCGAGTAAACTGCTTTTTGTCAACACTAAACAGTCTGTTCAGAGGAAAAAGGTGTGCATATTTGCCTCAGTAAATGTAAGCAAGCAGAAGCTTACGGGCTTTTGTTGGTGTTGTTGTTGGCTTTTTTTTTTTTTTTTTGCCTTTGTCAACCTGCCACATTGTTTAGTCAACTCTCTGAGTTTGTAGGAAATCTCTGATTTTGTACGGTAAAATTCAGTCTTGCTTTCCTCACGAGCAAACCAGGCCCACAAGTTGAGGGCCAAAAACTCGCTCTGTTAGCAGGGAGCATCGTTTTTGATTTACATTTTGTCAACAATCACTGCTTGCTGTAAATGACAAATGGAAGTTGTGTATTGTGAATAATGAATGTATCAATAATTATCACTCCATTTTTCATTTCACTATCATTATTTTCCCAAATTATTTTTTAATCCCAGCCTTCAAGACACTTTCCTGTAATGATAATAGCTGTTTTTGTTGTGGAGTATGTTGGAGAAAATGATGATACGGTTTCACTATGTCACGATTCTTGGAATTAATTAATAATTTGTCAGTTTTTTGTTATACATTTTTGAGTCACCATTATTACATGCATTTTCATCACCTGTATTTTTTGTCATTTTGTTTTTGTTATTTCCGCCTCCTTCGTACTCTACAAGTACAAAACATAAATGACAATTTCATGCAAAATATTCACAATCATAATACATTTTTTGAACACATGCAGTATTAATGTTGAGTGTAGTTCTCAAACACAGATTCAGTAAAAATCAAACACTTTAAATTAAAAAGAAGTCTGAGCATTATTATATTAATTTAGCCTTCTATTTTGAGCATTATTCAATTAATTTAGCCTTCTATTTAATTTTTGTGCTATGCATTGAAATTATATTAGTTTCCCAATTCAAAAACAAACTTTTCATGCTTGACTTTTGTGGATGGAGGCTGATTGATGCTCGGTGTGTTTGTGTTCCAGTGATGCTGACAGCCGTCTGACAGTGCTCTCTGTGAAGGCGATGCTGTCCACACTGTGTGGAGGAAAGCTCGTCGATAAACTCCGCTGTGAGTACCAACTCACACCGCCAACACTGCTGCGGTTCTCCTCAAAATTAAGCCTGCCAGAGACATGTCATCATCTGATTAGAATTGTAAATAAAAACTTCATTAGGTGCGCCACGTGAGTGCCGAGTTGGATCCTTTTCTCCTGCATTAATTCTTCGTGGTAAAGGTCCAACAGGTTGCTGGAGGCATCCCTTCAAGCTCAGTGTTTACATGAAAACGTCACACAGTTTGCCTGACTTGATGCAAGCGGAAATTGAGACTCGTCAGATCAGACAGGGTGTTACAGTTTTGCATGGGAACGGTTTTATTGAGGCCAGGCTCACTCGAGCCTCGGTTTGCTACAGTCATCTGACAGGAAGTGGCACCTACTGTGTTCTTCTGCTCATGTAACCCATCTGCTTGCGCGTTCAGAGATGCTCTTCTCTAGATCTTGGTGGTTATTTGAGTTACTGGTGCCTTTCTGTCAGCTCGAACCAGTCTGGTTGTTCCACTCTGCCAACAACAAAACGTTTTTACCCAAAGAACCGCCGCTCACGCTTCTGGATTCTTGGTCTGAACCTCAGCAGATCCTGTTGACCGTGTTTGTGTACCTACATAAGTTTCTGCCACGGCTGATTAGATGTCTGTATGAATGACCAGGTGAAGGTGTGAGCGTACAGGTTAGTAGCTGTACTAGAACAACCTGTAACTGCACCTACTCAGGTTTTTAAAATTGGAGTCCCCTTTCCATATTTTTCCATTCTTTGTGAAATCAGTACTTTTTTTTCAGGCTTTTTATGGTTTCACGGTATTATGTATAGCTTTAAAATGTGCTTTAACAACATTATAGCTATTTGCATATGAAGCGCGCGTGAGTCAGGCGCACTAATTGACACGATGTCTACGCTACGAGCACTATACCACTGATAAATTTAGAAAAAAATGCCAAAATGATAGTCACTCTTTTAGACATGTAGCATCTGCCCCGTGTGAAACATGACTTACTTGTTTAGGGAGAAACATGGCTGGAATGACGTCCGGAACTCCGGATGCTCAATATTGGCCCAGCTTCACCAACAAAGTGCTTGGAACAGATGTATTTGTCCTTTTTGACATGTTTGTGGGAGAAATTTTGTTGATCACAAGCAAGACTTGAGTCCACCACTTGTACTACTCAGTGGTTTCAAAGACGGGATAAAATTTACTCCTTCCACGTAATCCTCTGTGGATATCTTGAATCGCTCCGAGTCCGACACAGGCCATAGCTACGTTGCTTTGTTGCCACCGTTTTTGGCTTGAAGGGCTATTCCGCAGAAAATAAAATGAAAAAGCTGACTTTGTCCTTTTAGACGGAGGGAAAAGTTCAGTGCAGGCTTCGCCTCCTTCAGCCATGATGCAGAGCTAGCTAACGTTAGCTGCCTGTTTGTAAACAGAGACAGAGGTGTGCGCCAGGGCGGAAGGGCGGCAGCGGCCGCCTCTGCTCTGCCTGTCAAGAATTCTCATAACCCCGCTTATACTGTAGGGACGGTATAACGGAAAATTTTAATGGATTTTTGATATCGCAGTAATACGTGAAACTGGTTATTGGCCCATGTCTAGTGCTGACAGCAACATGAGCATCCATGTAGTGTGGACCTCCACTGATAACATAAAAAGGAGCTATGATTTGACTTATGTACAGTTAGACACTTTGACATTATTAAAATGAATTTGTACCACATTTCTGTGTTTTATGTATTTTAACCAGGTACAGTCGGATTTGCTGTTGCAGTTCTTTCAGAGGAGACTGCACATATCTTCTATTAGTTTTAGTTTAAGAGATTATGCCACTTTGTAGAAAGCACCAGAAAACCTGTGTCTTGTCTGTGTGTGTGTCCTCCAGATGTGTTTTCCTCAGGTATCTGATTCCAGTGGAGTTCTGGTACTTTCAAAGTTTGACAGTTTTTCTGAGGGAAGCTCTCAAACTGCCCACAGCTGTGCATGAAGGACCGTCCTTGGCTACACTTGCACCTCGGCACGATCCTGCTTCCAAAACAGGGGGACGTCCCTTACCTCCCCCCGTCTACCTTATTTTACAGTTGAATGATTACCATCTTTTATCACTTGTTTCTCCAGTCATTTTCATTAACTTGATTTGAACTGACTTTGATTGCAGGTGTGCATGTTTTTGTTTGGGACCTGATATGTGTTTGTGAAATGTTTCATTTGATGTCTTCTTTTTTTTTTTTGCTGTCCAGAAGAGGGTGATGCTAAACATGTTCCTGGATATTATAGCTGCCCCCCCTCAGTGTCTCGTCTGGCTGCCTCTGATGCATCGCCTGGCCAATGTGGAACACGGTATAATTACACACACACACACACACACACACACACACACACACACACACACACACACACACACACACACACACACACACACACACACACACACACACACACACACACACACACACACTCAATGTATACAACTGTACAGTCTCTAAATTTGGATCACCTCTCAATAACTGCATGGTGTCTTAAGTTGATAAGTAGACCTTCTTCTTAGGAACAACCAAAAACGAATTTTTAAAAATAAATTAAATTTTTAAAAAATTAAAAAATAAATTTAAATTAAAATTTAAAATAAATTTATAATAAATTTCAAATAAATTTTTAAAATACATGCTCCGAAGTAGAAACTTAAAGTTACAACCCTTTTTTTTGACACGGTGGATACAAGAACATTTCCAACTCATTGAATATTTCTTGGAGTTCATTCAATTCAGCCAGTCATAAACAGATCAGTATCTTAATTTTGCTTACTTCAAGCTCACTGTGATAGTAAATGAAGTAGAGGAGTGATGGAAGCTCACAAGAGCCCAATGACAACTCTGGAGTTATACATACAGTACTTTTGCAAGACTATATGGAAAATACACACCCCAAAGTAGAAATTCAATGCAGAAAAAGTCAGTACAAGTAACCAGACTCTTTGACACATGGAATCTAGTGAGGGAAGCTTCCAAGAGCTGCTAACTCAGTAGGAGTTACAATTAAATACTTGTTGAAAATTCAGTCTCCAGAGTGGAACAGCAAAAGTCAGAACAAGTAACATCTCCTTTAATATATCTAAATTCGTGAGGAAATTTTTCGGAGACCAGATCTTATTCACTCTGGCCAGTTTGTTTCCTCAGAGTTGGAAAGCATTGATAACAATCTTTCTTTCAACTCTCCCTTTCTCTCTCAGTCTGTCATCCAGTGGCCTGCTCCTACTGTCGTAGCAACGGTATGTCAGGTTTTCGCTATCGGTGTCTCCGTTGCCGTGGATACCAGCTCTGCCAGAACTGCTTCTGGCGTGGGAATACCAACGGCTCGCATAGCAACCAGCATCAGATGAAGGAGCACTCATCCTGGGTGAGTCACCGTGCGTTCACAGCAGGGGGCAGAGTGTGTGTTTTAGACGTGCTCCTGTTGATATTCTTTAGAAGATATGTTTTTTTTTAATTGTAAACAGACATTCTAAAGATACTGTATATGAAAAGCACAACTGTACACGTTGGGTATAGCCATATGTCCGTCCAAGTATATATTGTTACTTCCACCAACCGACAATTGATGGGCAACCACCCAGTTGTCCTTTCCCATCTCCTGGAAGCAGCAGTCTGTCTGTTCCAGGCAGTTACTAAGTTGCTGTCCTCTTGGACGTTTCCTGTCGCTAGGGTTCTCAGCACTGAGGCACCTGGGTGCTGGATCGTGCTCAGGGAAGAGCGGCACGGGTCCAAAATGTTCCTCACTGGAGTCTACCCAAGTAACCATGCGATTGACACAAAGTCATTCCAGCGGCAACTAAGAATCTTCCGAAGTGACCTGGTAGCAGTACAATGAGACAGGAAGAACAAGGCCGCTAAAGACTTGGACCATTGTTCTCCTGCAAAGATATAGGCTCCATCAAACATTTCTGTACAACAACCTCATTACTTATTTCCAGGCGTCTCTTACACCACTGTTCCACAGGACACTGTTCTATTTTGATCCCTCACGATCCAGAAAAAGTACAACAACGCGAGGCTGGCTTATAAACTGCATAACTGGCAATCCACTCAAAGACGAAAGTAAAGTTGCACCCGGCTAAGTTCTCAGCCAGAACTGCAACAAATGCTGCTTTTGCTTCATAATTTTACCCCGATGGAGCACAATCAAGCAAGGATCAAGCTGTACTCACTATGACTACCCTGTTTTAAGATGTTTGAACAGGATTGACGCTGTTAAGACTACGAACACCCGGAAGTGACCGCGTAATGGTGCCAATTTGTTGAATCGTGATGAAATTTTTAAACAGCTTGAAAATTTCACCTCAATTCAAAACTGGTGCCGATGGAGACCGTAACTACTGCATATATCGAATTTGTTCAGATTGACAAAAGATGGATCAGGAGTTACTCTGAGCTTGAAAACTCACCACCATTTGCTATTTGGGATGACACGGGAAGGAACTGAGCTCTGCGGAATAGGAGTATAAATCATCAAAGCCCAAGGTCGCGCAGACGTTAGTTACATTTACATGGCTGACTCCAGGAACCTCAAAGAAACCCTGGATCTTAGTTTGTTGCAAGAGTCTTCACTCAGGTTCTCCAGTGTTTCGATTCGACGAAGATCACAGCATCGCCCGAACAGAAGTAGAAGAAAAGATTAAACATTTATTTCTTTTAACATAACTGCATTCAGTTTAAGCAGAACTGAGGTTGATGTATTCATCCTTAAAGCTTTGCATAATTTCTCCTGTTGATGCTTCGCTTGCAGGGATTAAACTTCATCAGTTCACTTCCTGCCTCATCATTAGAATGTCTTGTTAGGGAACAACTTGCTGCTCTGCAGAACACATGACGTAGATGTATTTTTTTCCCCACCAAGATTCAGTTTTTCTCCCATTTTTCTGACTTGCTGTGCATGCTGCCACTTGAATAGTTTAACCTTTGGTTTCCATGTTAAACGCATGAGTCATACTGAAACTGGGTTACGCGACTGATTAGTCTCTGTTGTGAGTGTTTGCTGCACTCAGGAATTCTCCACAAATCATATGAAGATCCACTTAATGTGTCAAATCAGAGCTCTCTAATATTTCACTACCTTGTTGGATTTAATAATTGTATGTCCTGCTGACAAGAATGTGGGGCGTATTGCCATCACTCTGCATGTCTGTCCATCACTCTGCATGTCTGTCCATCACTCTATATGTCTGTCCATCACTCTGTATGTCTGTCCATCAGTGTTGTAAACTAATATGAAGCTGTGCATGAAGGAAAATAAGTCTGGTCGAGCGTCTTCATTGACAGATGAATGGACATAAGTTGTTGTTGTTGCCACCCGTTGCCCATAGAAGTGTTTGTCCATTCATTTGTCCCCCCATTCATCCGTCTGTGCTTGTGTGCATGCATCCAGGCCAACAAAGTGCTTGGAATAACTTACCACAGGTTGAGTGCAGGGACCCCAAATTTGCACCATATATGCACCTCTTGAGGGTCTTTGTTGAGTTCAGTGATGAGTGACCTTGATCTCATTTTCAAAGTCACGGAACAAAAAAAACCTGAAATAGGCAGTACTCACAGTAACTTTCTACAGGTTGATTGTAGGGGCACAAAATTTACACCTCTTGAGGGTCTTTGTCAAGTTTGATGATGAAAGATCTTGACCTACATTCTGAGGTCACAGCAAAAAAACAAAACAAACTTAAAAATATGGGAAAACTGCGCAATAGTTTTCCAGAGGCCGAGTGCAGGGCCACAAAGTTTACACCATTTACGCATTGTGTGGACGTCTTGTTCTTGGAGGTGACCTCAACATGCCACCAGACCATTCTGTTACTGCACTTTGTGATAAGTAGCACCTTACTCAGGGTATCATAAATTAAACTCACTATTGTGGCAGCATCCTTGACCTTATAGTCACCCTTGCTGCCCTTCTCATCTGCCTATACCCTTTCCCTGTGCCTTACATAGCCCAATTTTTTTCACATGCCTCAGCACCCATAGCACAGGTAAGGTACAATGGGATTATTATTATGATGAAATAAGATAAGATAAGACAAACTTTATTGATCTCACAGTGGGTAATCACTTGTGGCAGCAGCAAAGCCGTACAGCAGTAAAGAAAAGAAAAATATTTACATCAATCAATCAATTTTTTTATATAGCGCCAAATTACAACAAACAGTTGCCCCAAGGCGCTTTATATTGTAAGGCAAGGCCATACAATAATTATGTACAACCCCAACGGTCAAAACGACCCCCTGTGAGCAAGCACTTGGCTACAGTGTGAAGGAAAAAACTCCCTTTAACAGGAAGAAACCTCCAGCAGAACCAGGCTCAGGGAGGGGCAGTCTTCTGCTGGGACTGGTTGGGGCTGAGGGAGAGAACCAGGAAAAAGACATGCTGTGGAGGGGAGCAGAGATCGATCACTAATGATTAAATGCAGAGTGGTGGCATACAGAGCAAAAAGAGAAAGAAACAGTGCATCATGGGACACCCCCAGCAGTCTAAGTCTATAGCAGCATAACTAAGGGATGGTTCAGGGTCACCTGAGCCAGCCCTAACTGTTGTGAAAGTGTAAGAGCACGGACCCACAACAGGTGGCGCAATGAACGGACAATGGATAGGCCAATACAACACTTACTGTGTGAAATTGCACAACAACAACAGCAGATTACATATGAACTCCAATATACACAGTGTTATGTGGGCAGGTCTCGAAGATAGGAGACGCAGTCCAGTCGAACCGGAACCACATGATTTCCACCGCCACCGACCCCGGAATACTGGAGCCGCCAAGTCCCGAACTCCCAGGTGGCCACTGCCTACGCGTGTCGGATCTGGTGCTGCTGGCGAGGAGCAAACACAGTTAGAAGTGGGTGCGTGTGCACCCAGCAACACGTATGGTGGGAAATCACCTCCACCTCTCGTCAAAAAAAAGGAACAGAGTAAATGCTGTCCAAGTCACACAAGCACAGTTTATTCCACATACAGTCAGCTGAGAATTACCTCTTCGTAAGCGATATCTCGGGCAATGAGGTGGAGAGGCCGTCTTGCTGATATACCACTGAAGATCAGAATGATTGAGCTGTCGTCGGTGATAAGTGACAGCTGTCACCTCGGCTGCTCCTGTGAGGCGGCAGCGCCCTCTGGTGCCTGGAGCCCGCACTCCAGGCAGGGCGCCCTCTGGTGGTGGTGGGCCAGCAGTACCTCCTCTTCAGCGGCCCACACAACACTAACTATAAGCTTTAGCAAAAGGAAAGTTTTAAAGCCTAATCTAAAAAGTAGAGAGGGTGTCTGTCGCCCTGATCTGAATTGGGAGCTGGTTCCAGAGGAGAGGAGCCTGAAAGCTGAAGGCTCTGCCTCCCATTCTACTCTTACAAACCCTAGGAACTACAAGTAGCCTGCAGTCTGAGAGCGAAGCGCTCTATTGGGGTGATATGGTACTACGAGGTCCCTAAGATAAGAGGGGACCTGATTATTCAAAACCTTATATAAGAAGAAGAATTTTAAATTCTATTCTAGAATTAACAGGAAGCCAATGAAGAGAGGCCAATATGGGTGAGATATGCTCTCTCCTTCTAGTCCCCGTCAGTACTCTAGCTGCAGCATTTTGAATTAACTGAAGGCTTTTTAGGGAACTTTTAGGACAACCTGATAATAATGAATTACAATAGTCCAGCCTAGAGGAAATAAATGCATGAATTAGTTTTTCAGCATCACTCTGACTTATCTGTTGAGTCTCTTCCGAACAACCTGTTATGCACTTGGTCATTCAAGCACACATCTAACGTGGCTGTCCACAGGGTGCATATGTGGACCTTCTTCTGAAAAAGGACATCTCAATCATTAGACTGGAGGGGAAATACACAATAGACATTGTTGCTAATGACAAGATAATTGGGTGGAAAAATTCTTATGTTAAACTGTTGCTTTCTAAAAGTAGTTTCCCTGCAGTGTAAAAGCACATATGTAGACACTTTGTCTTCACTCTACACAGCCATCAGACTGTCCAGGAACTATGCTATCCATGAATTCTCTGAATGTTCTGTAAAAATTCCCAATTTGTGAGGTGCTTCATGAAAATCAATAAAGGTTGCAAAGTTCTCGCAGCCTTTATTAAATTTATTAAATCCTTTTATTTAAGCCGTTAAATCTAGACTTAAATTGTATTTACTTTCTAGTATATATAATTGTAAATGGGGTTTAATTTTAATTTCAGTTTGATCTGCCTCTTTAGATTGTATGCGGTGCACGTCACTGGGCATAAACCAGCATGTAGAATCCTTAGTCAAGAGGGCCCCAGTAACTGGAAAACGCCAAGGGGATGCCCACATGTCACCTGGCTACAGCAAATAGATGGTTACTTTTGAGACGTGGAGATGGACTGGGTGTCTGCCTGGGTGGTTTCTCTCCAGAACCCAAGATAGTTCTGTAGTGTGGTGGGTGGAGCGACCTGCACGCTCCCACACGTAACCTGACCTTTTGGTTGAAGTTATGGGTTCATATTTTTGTTGTGTTCCTGTTGCATTTGTTTTAATTATTCTTCTGCATTAATATGTGTTTTAAATCTTAAAGAACATTGAATGCCCAACTTTAAAACACTTTATAAATAACTGTAATGTGCTTTGATAAAACCAAATTTTTTGCACAAAACCTGAAGAAAAGGTCGCGTTTGCGGTGCAGTTTGCACATTGATTTTTAGGGATGCTTTGCTTAACCCCTTAATGCCTATTGTCGCATATATGCTACAATA